>NC_082699.1:49278417-49648109 GCF_949987515.2 Delphinus delphis
TATAAAGGCAGAGAGGAGTCAGATTTAAAAAGTGCCAACCGGGCTTCCCTGGTGGCGCAGTGGTTGAGAGTCCGCCTGCCGATGCAGGGGACGTGGGTTCGTGCCCCGGTCCGGGAAGATCCCACATGCCGTGGGGCGGTTGAGCCCGTGAGCCATGGCCGCTGAGCCTTGTGTGTCCGGAGCCTGTGCTCCGCAGCGGGAGAGGCCACAACAGTGAGAGGTCCGGGTAACGCAAAAAACAAAACAAAACAAAAGTGCCAACCAGTGGCAGTCACTTCAATAGATTGAATCCTGTTTTGTTTTGAATATGTGTTGTATGCAAAGAATCCCCACCTCGCTGAGCTGTCCTTTCCTGACTGTCACTCATCAATCTCTATTACGAATCCAGGTCAGGATTTAAAACCGCTGATTCCTAATCTACTGTCTTACATTGTTAAGAAAATATGCATGAGCTTTGTTGTCCTGAGAGTTTAGAAAATTCAGGAACATTTTGCAACAATGGGGGAAGTACCACAGTCACAGGACATCTGGAGTAGCAAAAGAAGGTGGCACTGAGAGGCAGTGTTAAGAAGAATATCTACCCCACGAGCCCACAAGGCACAGACATTTTCCAACAGCACTCTTCTCATATACCCTCTTTAGGCTCCACGGCTCCACGTCAGAGGACATTTTTGCTTCCATGGAGTTATGCTTAATGTCTCTTTAAAATTATTTCACCTGAGTAAATGCAAAAAAAATAGTTACGATGTGTTTTATCTAGAACCTGCTAGCAACAACTCAGATCCCTACCTACTCCAGAAATAGCCTTGCCTCTGAGCCATTTTATGTCACTGTAAAATGAAGCCATATTTACGAGTAGTTTTATGTGTCTGTTTATAAGCAAAGAATACTATATGTGAACATTTTTCTAAATGTTTACATTACCAGGAAATTCCAAAATATTCAAAGAAATGCCAAACGTGTTATGTTTCTCTTAGAGCAAGTTGAGTTGTAGAGAAAGCGTACAGCAATGCTGTCTGCAGAGAAATATTCAGATGACAGTGAGTACACAGGATATGGGCAATTCCTCCATTTTGCAGGCTTCACTAAAACTGCAATCCCTAACTGCGTAGACGTTACACTCTGCACTGACTTGAGGGCAGATGTATCCAGGATGGCTCATTTGGCTCCTATCCTGTGATTCTCCATGTTTGATAAATCAGAGATTTTTAAAGTTACAAGAGGTTGTTTCTTAACAGTTTCATCAGTGTCTTTGAACTTGCAAAATACCATGGCTTAACGGTTTCATTCAGCCACACTACTCAGACGGCAACACATGTTAACCCTCCTCCTATTTCAGTTTTGGAAATCATTCTACTCTCCTCACTCCAGATGAGGTCTGCAAGGGGCCTCTTTTATAGTTCTCTTTTAGGATTTCTGTGAATATTTTGTTACATATTCAATAAATATAACTTAGCATGTCCCCTTAGCATGAGGCTTACACATTTATATATTTGGAAAATATCCTTTCAGGATTTGTTGCTGACTGAAAAAAGTGAATAGAGAATTTGTGATTTGCTAGCAGTTTTTGATAAAAACATGAATATGCGCCCTTTAAGAAAGAAATGATAACTGTTGCTTGTAGACAACTAATCCACTACAGAGGAAAAAAATATTGGATACA
This sequence comes from Delphinus delphis, assembly GCF_949987515.2. Classification (NCBI taxonomy): domain Eukaryota; kingdom Metazoa; phylum Chordata; class Mammalia; order Artiodactyla; family Delphinidae; genus Delphinus; species Delphinus delphis. The sequence goes on from NC_082699.1 coordinate 49,280,081, forward strand.
TTGTTACAAAGTTTAAAGTTGGTGAAGTTCTTTGCTTTGTCTTTTTCATTTTTTAATTAAAAAAATTAACCTGATTTGCTCTATTTACAAAAACAACTCAGTTTTTACCATTTTATTTTAAGAGTAGCTTCCTTCCCAATATAAAACAATTTTAAAGCCTCTATTTAGGACAGATTAGGAGACTCCATTTGTATATAAGATACTGGGTTTTTTTTTTAAGATTTTTAATTAACAGACAATATTGTAGAAAGGGGTTTTAAAAATAGACATGGTCAAGGTTTCAGAATAATATGTAAGATGTATCTTTATCTTCAAATTCATCAAGTTGTATACATTAAATATGTAGTTTTTTGTATGTCAACCATACCTCAATAAAGTGGTTTAAAATCCTAAAAATAAAATGTAAAGAAATACCACCAAAAATTCAGTGATCATTTCATCTTAAACATACAATTTGAGTCATTTTTAAGCCATTCCAACTTCATTATGGGTGGAAATGTGAGTTTTAAGCTGTGTTGGCAGGAAGGAAGCAAACATTTTTGCTGTTTTATATATGACTCCACATTGTACTTCCTTGGATGTGTCTGTCCAGTAACTAGACCAGTAACACGGAGCAAGCCATGTTAACCCTTCTCATGAGGACCTTCAAGGAAAGTAAGCTAATACCTCCTTTATCTCCTTTTAAAAACTGTAATATCTCTGTAAACATCTAGAAAGGTGATTATCCCAACTTGCGGACAAAAGTAATATTATTGATAACAAGTTAAAGATGATATGTCACTTTAGTTTACTTTTTTATTAAGAGATACTTTAAGTATTAATGTATAAACATCTACCTATGTTAAAGCATTAATATTTTTTCTCTAACCTAGTGAAATTTTAATATGCCATGATGGTTAAAATTCTAATGAGCTAAAGTAGAAATAAAATCACATTGCAGATGCCAGTATACTTATAGGCTAAAATTGGAACCCCTAAGTGTAGAGAACATAGAAGGAACATGAACTCAAATAAAAGATACATCTGTAAACTTCTAGTTTACAGAAGTTCAGACATTTGGAAACGTTTGCCAAGTTAATATTCATCTCAGTATGAATTGGCTTTGACCTTGAGCCTCCGGTGTGCTTCAAGATAGTTTAATTTACTGTATTAACACTAGCCCCAATGGATATCACATTCATAAGGAACCAGTTTGGCATCCTCTGAAAAGTAAGCAGATAAAAATAAAGATTTTTTTCAATAGTTAGTACACAGGACAAGCAGTTGGCATTTATTAATTTCTTTCATTTCTTCCACACTGCGGAATAAAGCGCCAAGCATATTGATAATTGTTCAGACAAACCCATGAGTCATATTATCACCACTGCACAGACCCCCTAGAAGCAGAGTAAGAAATTAATAAACACTTGAGGATTTATTGATGCTTGGATTATTTATTGGGTTTACCAATGATTGGCTCTACACGGAAGCATCATATTACACAAGAATATTGTAATTTATTAGGTAACTTCTTCACTACCTAAACATTTGAATTCTGCTTCTGTACACAAGGACTATTTCTTCTACGAATACAATGCAAGTCCTTCCAGACGTTTGTTCTATAAGCAATATCTCTATTTTAGTTAACACCAGATAAAATATCAGTCACTCTTCACATTGAACAATAAACTAATATAACCACTATTATTTCATCAATTTATTAATAGTCTGCATTTGGTCATTAAGTATTTCAAAGTTTTTTCTTACAAAATTTTTAATTCATTCAGATAAAATGTGTGCATATACACATGTGAAATTGCATATAATGTTAAGGTGCTCATGGACCTGTTGAAGTTTGTCTGTGGCCTTCTTCACAATTTCAGTTCACAATCTCAGACTTGATAGACAGGTAATTTGTATGCATGACCATACTGAGCGTAAATCTGAGAAGATTCCCTATCAAATTATCTTTCTATTTCATGAAGAGATGATGTGACTTCCGTATAACTATTTTTTTTTTTCTTTTTTGGTTGTCAAATAATCCTTTATCAAAATGTTTTCCTCTGTAGTTCTTAATTATCTGGGTGTTCTGCTGTCCCACTGCCAATGTCATTGGTGATGTCATATGGGTGGCAGCCATCAGCATTGTAGCCCACAAACTAGGCAGCCTCCAGGATCTCTTTAATGATTCCAGAGAGTTCTCTGGCCAAAGGTTGGTGCTGTATCTGTCAGGCAATATTGGCAATCTCATCAAAAGTGCTATTTCCATTGTGCTTATAGTTTTTCTGCTTCTTTCCATTTCTGGGTAGTTCTTGAGGGTTTTGATGTTCAGAGAGAGGCAGAAGGTACCACCTCAATCTGGGCCTGCCTGTTCAGAATGGTCATTTTCACTGTAATCCTGACTTTTCAAGTCACCAGTTGTCTTAGCCATGTCATCACCAATCTCTTTTGGAGACATCCAGGCAAATGGCTGTGAGAGCCAGGGTACCTGTGACACTGTTTCCCCACTGAAACACCTCAAGTGTATGACTTTGATCTTGTTAGGGTCAAACTTGGGTGACCTGGCATAGAAGCAGCTTGTGTAGGATAAACCAGATGGGGACCACAGGACCTCCTCCACAGGGAGTCAGAAAGCACCCCCATCCACATAACTTTTAAATGCTAATCTTTTGTTGTAGAGGGTCCTATCTTGTGAGCAAATATTACAATAATATTTAACGTAGACATATATCTTCTGTATATTTTTGCTATGTTCCAGAACACAGCCAACAACCTAGAAAAATGAGAAAACAAACAAAAGGCACCTAAGTTTAAATATAGGTATACATTTCAATATATGCAAATATAGATTTTGCTTTAAACAAACAAAACTTTAGTTAGATACCACAAATGTCTTATATTTTAGTCTCATACTTTATCATTATAAGAGTCTGTCAGATCTTCACTGAGAACTTATGAACTCTTAATTTAGATACAACCTATACAGTCCGGTTAGTTGGTTTCCCAGCTCACATTGAATTAGAAAATGAAGTGTTTGTTGGCAGCAGGAACACTGACAAAATTAAGAAGTGAACATCAAAAAAAATAAATCCCACTAAAGAAATAAAATATTTAAGTGTCAGATCCTTAAGGAGTAGAATGGCTGCCTCAATAAATAACCTCTGAGAACACTTTTCTAAAACAATGCGTGCTTCAAACGATTCTCTGTTCTGTGCCCTCAGTTTAAGGGGAAATACTCTAGGTTTTATAGCAAGGGTAGCATTAAAGATGGTCAAGTAACAACTTTTGACCTTTAACGTGGTAACTAATACAGATCAAACAACTCAGTCACAGATTATAACAAGTACAGGCAATGTAGTTGTCATCTTTTGGCCCAGTCATTTGGTGCAAATTGTCCAGGTCTGTGTGAATACTTGAATCGCATTAAAGGTTTTTCTGCTGTTCCTAATGTTCAGTAATTTGCTTAGGTTGTTCCCATCTACTGGGATTGTATTTATGAATATTCATGTTTATAGGGAGGAATACACAAGCATATGGGGGATGCATACTTGGCTGCAGAATTCCCTGTAACCCATTTCATAGAAATATTCAGTTTGGATAAATTTTGCTTTTTTTTCCTGAGAGAACAGCTTCGGCTGTCTTGCTTGTTGATACCTTTGATTGCTCTTATATAAACAGTAAAGACACTTTGCAGCTATAGTTTTTCCAAGGCTTCTGGGCAGATACGCTTTTAACAGCTTCTTTCAAGTCTTCTTAGGAATGTTTCAGAAATGGCGGGTTAGAGGTTGGTGCAAAAAAAGTCAACAATTGTAAGGAAAGCACTGCCACTACAAATAATAGATTTCATGCTTTCAGGTCTGTTTCGGAGAGGGTTGTATTTTGTGTTTCTCTCTACAAGTTGGCTTCCTTATAACCCCCTTTTCTTTCCCCTGTATCCTCCGCTAACCCCAGAAATTATTGTATTTGGCTTAAAATTAGTGAAAAATGCTCCTTAATACTGGGGCAGTCTGGCTAATGGACTTAGGTCGAAATAATTGATCCTGAAAACAAGGAAATCCACCCAAATCCTATCTTTATGCTCTTCTTAATTTCATTACATGCTTCACAGACAGTCAAAGCAGGGTTCAGAAATGTCAACTATTACGCAGCACTTAAATCCATTTGCCTCACATAGGTCTGTTCTATCAGAAACAAAATATTTCACAAACACACTTTTATCATCCTCTCTTATCTCCTGCAAAGCTTAAAACATAGAGGAAAGGAGAAGAGGGGTACAAAAAGAATTGGTCAATATAAATGTGAGAGCTGTTGTCTGATGCCAACATAGTAGTGCTTATTCTAACCCAATGTGAAGAATAAAGCAATAAAAAGATAATGGTAAATAACTTTCATAGCATAGAAATACACCCTAAAGCCAAATAACATTGTAAAAATAATAAAATTAGCTTTAATTATGGGTGTGCAATTCTATAACATTAAAATACCAGGGAAGTCCAGCACACTAATATATAAATACAATTATTTCAGAGTCATGGAAGATAGAAAGCAATTTCCATATAGAACATAAAAATATAGTAAAAAGTTAAAATAGTAGTCTGTTTTGTTTACTCAATAAATAGTTACTGCGTGCGTATTGTGTGTGTGACAGGTATTGTCCTAGGCACAAATTCAGCAGTGAGCTTCTTCCCTTAGGATCTTATATTCCAACAGAGGAAGAAGATGATAAACAAATAAATGCACAAAATGTATACTTTGTTAAATGGTTAAAAGTGTTAAAGATAAAAATAAGTCAGAGAGACAAATAAAACACAGAGGGGGGGTTGAAATTTAAAATAAGGTAGTGAGGGGGCTTCCCTGGTGGCGCAGTGGTTGAGAGTCCGCCTGCCGATGCAGGGGACACCCGTGAGCCATGGCCGCTGAGCCTGCGCGTCCGGAGTCTGTGCTCTGCAGCGGGAGAGGCCACAACAGTGAGAGGCCCGCGTACCACACAAAAAAAAAAAAAAAAAAAAGCTAGTGAGGGAAGACCATACTGAGAAGGGGGCATTTGGGAAAGTCTAAAAGGGATGAAGGGGCTAACCATGAAGCTGTCTTAGGCAGGAATATCCAGGGTAGAGGCAAACACATTGTCATGTGTGAACAGCAGGGCAACCCAGAGTGCCTGGACAAAATGAAGGAGGAGGAGAATGCAGCAAATGAAGCCAGAGGGCCCAGCAAAGGAAAACTGAGGAGCAGTAGCCAGTGAGATGGGAAGAATACCAGGAGAATGTGCTGAGTGGAAGCCAAGGGAAGAAAAGGTTTCGAGGAGAAACCGTGTTCAGTTTTTCTGAAATTCAAGTAGGACAAGATCCAAGAAACGGGATTGAGCAATGTCTTTGGTGAGAGTGACAAGATCAGTTTCCTTACAGATGTGGAGGTGTGCACCTAATGGACAGTCGAATTGGGAGATAGCAAGTGGAGGTAACTACTTCAGGGAGTTTTGCTTTAAATGGGAGCAGATAAATAAGAGCTGAAGGGTTTTTATTTTGTTGTTGTTATTGTTTACAAGAAATTGTGGTATGTTCATTCTGATGGGAATGATCTAGTTCAGACTGAAAAATTGATGCTTGCAGGAAAAAGGGGAGCACCTAACACCAAAGTGGAGGGTGGCCTTAAATAAGGGCACTGTCAGCACATCCATAATAATTGTCGTGAGAGCAGAGTATATGGTGCATATAGTTGGAGGTGCATATGAAGGAGGCAACAAAGTTCTCTTCTGATGGCTACAATTTTCTTAGTTAATAAGGAAGCAAAGTTGAGAGAGAATGGATGAGGAAGGTGTGTTGGAGAATGAATGGGCTAGGGAAATGTATTGATAGTGTGATTGCTGGGTAACACTACCAACCCACATAATATTATTGATCGTGAATTGAAAATGAGACCATTAGGATTGTTGTGTGTTTTTCTTCAGCTAGTCTACTGCTGGGTATAAAGGCAGTGTAGGTAGGAAGTTGGATTGAATAAGGTTGGGATTTTGCCAGACGAAGTCAATGAAGCAAGAGGGAGTGAGGGCGCAGAGGATATTTGCAAGGAAGGGCTTACGATGAAGGACACAGTGTCTAAGCTGAGTAAGCAGAGGAGTATGGACATGAGGAGAGGAAGGACAAGGGGGAAAAGGTGACAGTATTGGATTTTAGGGTCTAGTGAAGTTAATGTTGGAATGAAAGTTCTAGAAAGAGTAAATTAGAATGATGGAAGCTATGGTTTGAGAATGGGATCTCGGATGTGAAATTATGCGGGGCAGGGGGGAGGGGAGTAAAAATGATTGGCCATGAAAAGACCTAGAGAGTGAGTAGTTGGAGGTGGGTAGAGAGCAAGTTCATTGGATGAGAGGAAGTCAAAGAACTGAGGGTTCATATGATTGGATATTGTGGACTTTGCAATCACCAAGGATTAAATCAGGAGCAGTACATGAGAAGATCCAGGAGCTGAGTTTTCAAGAAATGATGACAAATGACCCGGAAGTCTCTACATGACTGTGGCAAGCAGAGATAGGAAGATAATATGAGATTCAATACAGGTTTTTAGAATAGGGAAGGAGAATAATCTGCCATGAGGAGTAAGGACAACTCTTCTACCTTCAGCTCAAGTGATATACGGTTCATGGGAGTGAAATCAGCTCCCACTCGAGAGGGAAAGAGCAGGGAGGCAGAGTGAACGTTCATAGAAGAGGTTGCGACTATTGCAGATTTTGCCAGTAATTTCCCTTGAGTACCAGGGGAAGCGTTTTTGAGAGCTGGCAAAGTATGAGAGAGGAGATGTCAGTCAGGCTGTATAGGCGCTTATATTGTGGGGAGAGGGTCATGGAAGGCCTGGGCTTCTAGGAATGACTGATAAAAGCAGACATAAAGGTGACAGTATGATGAGCTATTTTTATCTATTCTTTTTTTTATTGAGATATAATTGACATGTAGAATTATTTTAGTTTCAGGTGTACAACATGATGATTCGATATTTGTGTGTATTGTGAAATGATCACCACAGTAAGTCTGGTTAACATCCGTCATCATACAGGATTAGTTCTGATCGTATCAGGACTTGGAGAATGACGATGAGGCTATGAGTGTCGGTGAGACTAGTGTGGGGCTGGCCAGGAGCATGCAGGGTCCTGGTCTCTCCGCTCCCTTAAGGGTGATATAGGAGCGGGGAGGGGCAGTCTTATCTGAAGCAGTCAGATCTCTAGGGTCCTCTTACTCCCTTTGCCCAGACAGTGAACTACTCCTTAATGAAACAGGCCCTGTGTGCCTATGAGTCTTCAATTCCAGTGCTTTACATAGTAACTCCTGTACTGGAGCAGAGGCTCACAACAAGTGCTCTTCCTTTAAGCTGCTTTCGCATCTACCATAAAATGAGAATGCACATATTATACTGCTGTCTTTCAAGAATGTATATTTAATGCACACAGTCCACAAGAACACATTTTCTTCCATCAGCCCAAGCTTCATATGGTCATAGTTTTTTAAAAAATCCTTCCCTGTTTAGTTCAAAGTGCATTTTTTTCCTGAAAGGCAGCTATGAAAAATAACAATAATAAATATCTGAATTATTACTGGAAGGGCAGATGGACATTTTCATCCTTCAACATAGAAGATCTTTTTTTTTTTTTGCGGAATGCAGGCCTCTCACTGTTGTGGCCTCTCCCATTGTGGGGCACAGGCTCCGGACACGCAGGCTCAACGGCCATGGCTCACGGGCCCAGCCGCTCCGCGGCAAGTGGGATCTTCCCAGACCGGGGCACGAACCCGCGTCCCCTGCATCGGTAGGCGGACTCTCAACCACTGCGCCACCAGGGAAGCCCAGAAGATCATTTTAAATCAAATCAAGTGAACCCCAAACCTTAAAGCTTCATAAATTTTGTTGTAGAAATGCTAATAGACAAACTATGAAAATGATGTTCCGATACCTACCTCACTTTCCTTTCTGTCTTGCCTACAGAGCTAGAATGGGAGCACATGCAGGAACACTGATGTCCTCCCTCTCCAGCTCTTTATCAGGTTCTTTTTATAGCTCCCTACTACTTTTAAACAGTTTAGGCATGGCGCATAAAGTATGCTAGCTTTGAATGGCCAGGTGGTCTCATACCTATAGTCTTATATCCATTCAACACGTTGGTGTTGCACTTCAACTAGACATTGAGGATGGAATGCAGATCCAAAATAGCTAAGTCCCTATTCTCATGGAGGTTACTGTGTAGTCAGAAAGACAGATACTAACAAATGTATAATCACAAACTGAGTCCATCATAGAAAAGAACACTTTGATGTCATGTAACTAAACACACCAAAACTGTGTGTGAGTTTCTGTGTATTTCGGCGGGGGCGGCACAAAGAAAACTTTCTTGAAGAAGTGATACTTGCATGAGCAGAATTTGAAGCATGAATTAGTCAGATAGGAATAGGGTGAAGTTTTCTAGCAGGAGGGAACAGAATGTGCAAATGACCTGTGGCAGTCAGTGAATGGTACATTTGACATTTTTGAAGAAGACCAGTGCAGCTGGAATAGGGACCGAGAAATGACTTGTAGGCAGCCAGGGTCATATCATTATACACAAACAATTGCATCCTGGTTATCTCACAACTTCATGTAGTAATCTTTTATTCCTCTTCTCTGGTAATTCGTGGCTTGGTCAACCCCAATTCTCTCAATGATATTGAGGGAACAATAAGAGTTGTATGTTAGTCCTTAGGCATCCACAGACTGTCCACTTGCAAGCTCAAGCTCTTCTTTTCATAGCTGAGTTGAACATCACATCTTCTCCATCTCAGCTCCCTTAGTTTTTAATGTGTCCTTACACTGTATAACCCTTAACGACCTGTATTACGGTATTGGCCTACTACATTATACTGCTATACAGAGACTGTATTGTCTACCTGGTACCTCATGGAGTGGCTATTGGCTAGACAGTTGTAAATTCGGTCAATATACTATTGCTCAATAAATGTGTATTGAATTAAATTATCTTAAACATTTCAGATTCTTCAGATAAAGGCATCACACAGAACGTCTTGTTAGTATATGTGCATGGACAGACACCATCTAATAGCGGTGTTTACTGAAATAAAAAACAACAACGAAAACAGATACTGTAACTGAACTTAATAGAAGAACACATGTAAAGGTATTTTTGAAAAAAAATATGTAATTAAGCAAATCAAGTTACCAATGTTTTACCTTACATGTATTATATTTTGTAGTAAACCATAGTTATCAAGCTACAACTTCAGAGAGCTGTACTTTCAGTGTAGGATATGTTTTATGACCCAGGATTTGTCATCTGTTAGGAATATTTTAGCTTGCTTAGCTTCTGAGCATTAAGAATAATTTCTGACAAAAGGCTTAACTTTGTTATCACCAGTTTTTTAATTCATCCCAGTGTGATTTTAATGTTCACTTAAGTCCAAGAGAATGACATTTTCATCTGCTGAATTACATAAATGCCCAACCAAATAAAAATGCTTATTGTAAAAAGAAACCTTTTAAGTGTAAGGGATGTATACTGAAAATATCTTTTCTCCCCTTTGGAGTCTCTGGGTAAATGACTGGTTAGTGGCTTAATAGAAGGTCTTTTCATCCCATTACATATCAAAGTTATGGAGTCCCCAGTGTGGCAGATAAAAACTTTTTGACCCAATTGTCGGACATTTACAGCTCCTTTCAAAACAAAGTGGAGTCATTCCCAATGTATTTATGCTAGGGATAATTGGGGAAAATATGTCATTGGTAACTACCATTATTTAATTCTAACTGTTTACATTTGAGCATTCAGTTGGAATGTTAAACCTTTCCTGGTTAGTATTCCCCATTGCATAAAATAACAAAGTAATAACAAATGCTCATTTGAAATGTGCTTGTTTTACTGGCATACAGGTACTAGTCATACATTATTGCTTTTAAGAAAGGCCATAGGGCTTCCCTGGTGGTGCAGTGGTTAAGAGTCCACCTGCCGATGCAGGGGACACGGGTTCGTGCCCCGGTCCGGGAAGATCCCACATGCCGCGGAGCGGCTAGGCCCGTGAGCCATGGCCACTGTGCCTGCGCGTCTGGAGCCTGTGCTCCGCAACAGGATAGGCCACAACAGTGAGAGGCCCGCGTACCACCATAACAAAAAAAGAAAGGTCATAAAAATATATGACACAATAATCTGTATTCTCTCAACATATGTATACATATATATGTATACGTGTGTGTGTGTGTGTGTGTGCGTGCATAGTGTATATAGTAACTACGGAGGGTTTTTTGTTCTTGTTTTTTGGTGAATTTTGATCAGTTGGGATAGCAAATCTGATCTCAAACCTCGCTTCTTCAGCAGTAAACATCAAAACCTAAATCAGAAACGGTTGCCTCTATTTCCCTTTATTAAAGATGACACAGTCTTTAAGTTGACGCAGGAAATCATGCTTGTTATTGCAGGTGCCAAACATTGCCTTAAGGATATTCTCAACGTGCCCTGACATTCCTGGAATAGAACTAAAAATGTTATGAAACTAGTAGGTGTGTAAACGAATGCTATGTTCAAAACATTTTGTTATTTTTCTCTGAAATATATGGATGCTTGAATGAACTCAAAGGGTCTGTGACACAGAAAAAACAAACTTTAAATAGCAATTAAGGCATTTTTTTCTTATTTCAGCATATAAAGACAAGGAAATGTAATGGTTTTAATAATTAAGGATGCAGACTAATGCACACATTTTGCAGCACTAATAAAAACTTCCTGTTATCATCTCTATTTTTAAGAATGAAGAAGGCATTTCCTTAATGCACTTCACTGCTTCCCCTGCCAGCTCTGTTCAGGCTCAGAATTTGATAACATTTCCAAATTGTAAAAATAAAAAATAGCATTAAAAATTGATTTAAGTCCAACTTTCCAAATCAGTTAACCCAAAGGTTAAGTGCTACTGCACTTGACCAAAGAGACAGTTTGTTCCCTTTTTGTAAGACCTGAGTGTAAAGAATAAAGGAAACATTTTTCTTCTTCTCCTTTTTAAAGAAGCCACATGTAATGTTCTCTGAGTTAAGTTTTACCATTCATAATGAATGCAGTCTCGCCATTCAAATGCGACCATAAGTACACAGAAGATAAGAATTTAATTAAATGTAGATTAAAACCAAACAGGAAAACACACTAGCTGATAATTTTATCCCGTCCTCTGGCCATATTTTTTATACTTCCTTCTTGTTCTTCTTTGGGCTATAGCTTATCAACATGCCGATAGTACCATAACTCATTACATCTGATGGTGCAGCAGAAATGTGCAGGCTCTGTGCTCGGATTTCCGAGGCACTTAAAATGCAAAGCATGTAAATGTCTCTGTTAAATATACTAGTGTGCTAACAGTGGTGAAAAGGAGGTGATTCTGAAAAAAATCCTTAAACCTCTCACAAGAAGCATTAGTGCTACATAGTAGCCAATGGAATTTTCAGAGTGGAACCAATTCATGTTTTCACACATATGTGGTAGGCTTACTATTTGGAAGTTGAGCTCCTTCAGCAGTTGGCAAGTTTGAGTGCCAGTCAACTTGCTTAGGTTACTTCGACGTATGTAGAGTTTGATACGTACGCATTTATATTTCTGAAGGAAAGTGGTGTTTTTTCCATTGTTGGCCATAATGTGGTAGCCCACTATCTTCGTGCTTGAACATTGCTCTCATTAATCTTATATAGACCCTCCCAAAATTATCTCCTATTATTTAATCTGAATCTATTGAATTGTTAAGGTAGAGACCACAAAATCTCAGAAGGGACAGAAGGCTTTAGTTATTAGGACAATTCATATATATTATTTATCCTTAATCAGTTTCATTTTTTCTAACAATTATTTCTAATTATTGTAGAAATAGGCAATGAACAGCTTTTTAAAATCTAGGTCATTTTAGAGGAAGGCTATAGACTAAATACAATATTTTTTAAATCCAAAAGAGAATACATATTGGATCTGTTAATTAAATATTAGGCTAAGGTTTAGAATGTCAATACATTCCTTTTTTCTTGGTGGTACGTGGGCCTCTCACTGTTGTGGCCTCTCCCGTTGCAGAGCACAGGCTCCGGACGCGCAGGCTCAGCGGCCATGGCTCACGGGCCCAGCCGCTCCGCGGCATGTGAGATCTTCCCGAACTGGGGCATGAACCCGTGTCCCCTGCATCGGCAGGCGGACTCCCAACCACTGCGCCACCAGGGAAGCCCTCAATACGTTCTTCATTGTGCAATCTTGATTTGTTAAGTGCTAGCAAAGCATAACTGAATCATTTCTGTATTTGCATTCTGTGTATCTAAAACTAAGAGCCCTAAGAAGTGTAACAAACTTCTTTTTTTTAAGCAAAAATAAAATGCTGTGTGTAATCTGTCTTTTGAAAGGTAAATAATTGGTTACTTTTTTTGTTGTTTGGCAATGGGTGGTTTGGCTCACATTAATAAATAGGATTTTTCAATTAAAAGCTCTCTGAAAAAATGATTTAGTTTTTTGGGAATTCCCTGGTGGTCCAGTGGTTAGGACTCAGTGCTTTCACTACCCGGACCCAGTTTCGATCCTTGGTGGGGGAACTAAGATCCTGCAAACTGCGCAGCGCAGTCAAAAAAAAATTTTTTTAAGATTTAGATTTTTGCTTCTTTAATGTCATCTTGACATTCTTGATGGTTTGAAGTACTAAACTAACAGCACTACTTTCTCTGCGTTAATTGTCACATGGTCACTTTGCACTCAAATTGATATAATACGATGTATTGACATAGCTGCCAATTTTGCCTTTAGGAATAAATCAAAAAATTAACTCAATTTTCAAAGATATCAAAAATTTCACCATCTAGGGAAACAGTGTTTAATGGAGTGAACCTATATTTTCTTGCCATTAAATCCTTTGGAAAAATGAGAGTCACAGTATGGATGTGAACTAAAATGTGGAAGTTAGCTGTACAGAGTGGCTTTTTCCAGACTGTTGGAGACATTGCTGGGGCATCTGTAGTATTCTCTATCAAAACGTTAACCTTTGGCCCCATCTTCATAAGTTAGTTTCACTGGTGATATTAAGAAGGAACAAAATAAAGCTATGGAGAGTAAAACTGAATTGCGAAATGGAGGAACGTATTTGGGAGTTTTGAAAGAATACATTAAAAATGCTTTTGTCTGCTAAAAAAATTTTAAATATAAAAAGAAAACTGACCAAGTAGGCTGCATTTATCTTTGTAATGTGTAGGAATTAAAATTACTAGTCTCTAAGGCACTTAAAAAATGTTGGGAGATAAACAAACAAACAAAACATCTCCCTGGCATGCCACGAGAGCAGAGAAAACGTTTTTAAGCATTAAGTCTAATAAATTATCCTCTTTTATCAAACAGATATTTAAAAGCAAAAGGAGAAAAATGTTTTTATGAAACTTGCATTACTTCCCTCGCGGGCTCCAGTCCATCTTAGATTCTTTTCTTTTGAGAAGTTCTAAACCCCGCCTGCCTTGCAGAAGCTCTTATGTTATACCCTGGCCGTGGTTGTGGTTTTCTCCTCTCTAGGACTGCTACTTCTTCCAGGACAGTACACTGTGCCAAATGACTGCTGGGTCATCACAAGCAAATCTTATCGTTTAAGATGAAAGAGAATGAGAAAGAAGGAGGGGGAGAGAGGGATGTAGGGAGAACAGGAGAGAGGGGAGAGAAAGGACGGTAGAGGAGAGAAAGGCTAGGGGAAGGAAAAAGGAGGGAAAGACAGAGGGAGGAAGGGAGAAATTTACCTAACCAGGAACATGCTATTCTAGTATCTCTAGTACTTTATCAGGCTGAAAATGATGCCAGTTTCAGAAGAATTGAGAATTTGAGCTTAATGAACAGTTTAGGGAGAAAAATATGGAGGGAAGTGTCTGTAAGATTTCTCCTGGGCCACATTAGTGAGTGTCAATGGCCAAAAACGAGAACGAGAAATGTGTACTTGTTAATGCTTTGTCAAGGGCAAAACACAGAGAAAAGAATGGGACTAATATTTATTGAATACCTACTATGTAATGAGACTTTATATGTTATTTTACTGATAGCTTTAAAAAACTCACTGTAGAATGAATTATCCGCATCCTACAGATGCAGATACTGAGTCTCAAGGAATGTGAATAACTTACCTCCCATCAAAGAATGAATAGATTCCAGAAGGGTTTGCAAGCAGAGATCTGTCCCCACAGCAGTCTGTACTTGTCTCTGCAACAAACGCTGCTGCCTCCAGGACTGTGGTTTTAGTTCATTGTGTGTATATTTTATCTGAAATGAAATTACCTTTTTAAATTAATTATTTGAAAAATACAGTCTTATAAATAGTATGTAAAATTGTGATCTTTACATCAATATTATTTGAGGACAGTGAAATTAGATGGGTGTAATAAAATCAGGGAATTATAGAAACAATGCATATTTCTACGTTATGTGTATTATGTGTTAGGAAGTTATTTCTGTCACGATATTATTGGGGTGCTTGAGAGATTAGGGATTTGACTCCATATACCATGTGTGTCTATTTTGACATCGTATCTTTGGTCATTACACTTTGAGCTGTTCTCTTAAGGCTGAAATGAACAAGAGTAATGTTGTAGTTTGCTTGATTCAGAAGAGTAACTGTTCATAGTTTGATTGATTCAGAAGAGTGACATTAGCAGACCACAACCAATTTTGCCACCAGGGAAATTGGTGAAAAGCATCTTAAAAACAACTCTGACATTTTACATGTAAATGTAAGAAATCCATTTTGGGGGAAATATACAGAAAAGATTGTCATAAAAATAGGCTTACACTGGAACAAAGCTACTAAAGAGAGCTTCGACCACCCAGGATATTTTAACTCCACCCTTTGTCTGGGGGGAGACCGTGTTCCCATCATGCTCTGTAATAACTGAATTATCATAAGTTCAGCATGCAGGCTTTTAAGTGAATACAAGGTAGATTTTTCCAAACAGATTTGGTAATTTCTGCAAGGTATACTCTATGTTAATCAGGCGTAAATAGTAGGGAAAAGTGAAGAAGGGACCTATTTTCCTACCAATAATCATATTATACAGAATTAAACATTCGTATTAATGCTCCAAAGTAAAACCTGATTTATTTCCACTTTTTCAAACTGTGGTATGGTTTCCCAGGAAAACCAAAATGGATTGCAGGAGTCTGCATGGATAGGAAAAATTGTATGTCTCAAATAATTAAAGAAAAATAATTATAACAGAGACTAGAAGTTGAAATATTATTGAAGTATTTCTGTTAATGGGTAGTTAACGTCACCTCCATGGCAGTGGCAAAATTGGAAGTCGGATTGTAACGAATGCATGTTACAGCATTAAACAATGACACATTCTTCCTGGGAAAACTAAAATGACAGGTGTAGCCATTGATGCTTCAAGCATATACTCCGACCTCAGGACTCACAATCTGCTACAGTCTGTAAAGCACATACTGTGGAGTCAGAATTATGCCGAGGGAAAGGAGGACTAGAAAATGTCGTATAGGAACTTCATCGTCTTTACTGCGAAATATGTATTTCAATGTCTTATGGAGATAACATTTTAAAAATAAAATGGAAATGAACATCTCCCTGACTGCTTACTTCTCTTCCTCATTTTCTTAAGCACAAAAGGAGGTTTATGAGCGGTGGAAGCTGTATTTATATAGCTTTTTAAATGGATGATACTGTGCTATTTGACCTTAGGTAGATTGTTTAAAAAAAAAAAAGTTCTTCACCTGAGTGTCTCTTAGTTATATTTGAAACTGGATTCTTGCTGCATTTTTTATTTAAATGGTTTGCCTTAATGATCAGTGCTCATAGATTTCAGAATTATGCAAAAGATGAAAATAAAACTAGCATTAGTTGAGTTCATATTTCTACAATTCATTCGTTATTACATTTTGTAGTTCTCTGCAGATCATTACTTTGTGCTTGGGTTTTCTCCTATTTCCAATTCTGTCTAATTCTCAGTCACAATTTCTACACTATAACCCGCCGAAGATTTTTTTTTTTCATTTCAGTAACCATTATTTGAATCATAAAAAAATGCATTACTATATTCATAATGTACTGCTCATGTGACAATTTTTGAACTTTAATATTCTTTTCTGTAACGTGCCAGCTTAGCAGCCTATAAAAGAGACATATTGTTTGTAATGTTTCTTACCCACAACAAATGGTGTGATTCTGGGGTTTATGAAATGGCAGTAGTTTTCTAAATTTGTGATTCTTCTGTGTTCTGTCGTCAAGAACAGTTGTACATCTGCTCAGCACAGACTTTCCCAGACTATGAACTTTAATTGAGGAAAAATAATGAGGGTTCAGGGACTACTGATATGGAGCTGGTTGCAAAGCAGGTGCCCTGCTGCCAGATCAATGGATTATTTACTCCTTTGTCATAAACAGGAAGCAGTTGTTTGTGGTGACTACACGCATATTTTAAAGCCTGTGTACATGTTTTCTCCTTCCTTGTCAATGTAGAACATTTTGCAGTGTTCAGTTTATGATTTAACGTAACTATATAGAATAAGCAAACAACACTTGCTGTGTTTTAATAATTAACCACCTTGTTTGTAAAAGAACTTTAGGAGTGATTTCAAGAACATGCAACATCATATGTGCTTCCAGCCCTTACCTCTCAACTCGTATGGTTGCAGTCATAAACTCTCTATATAACTGTCCAAATATTTTTCTGCCTTTCTTTATAGACATTTGAAAGTAGAAAATCTTTTTTTTCCCCTAAAGACATAGGGAAATCTAAAACTACAAATTGTAGTTTTAGAATTTCACTAGGACGCCTAGCAGTTTGTACAGGTTTTTCAAACCACGGGAGCAGAATTTTCTCACAATATAATTGGGAGGTTGAGGGGGGCCAGGGAGCAGAGCTCAATCCGTTTCTGAGTGCATAAAACAAGCACATCGGGCTTTCTGTAGGCATCTGGTTTCTGAGGGTGTTGGAACTATCTCCAACACACCTGAGCAGGACCAACCTAAGAGGCGAGGGTCACCCAAAGGGGGCGGGCTCCTCGCTCGGCTCTCCTCATTAGCAAACCAAACGAAGGGCTGTAGGATGCCTGGAATTAGCTGCAATTTCCAAGTGACTTGTTGTGTTACATAATGATATGCTGGGAATTTAAATCCTAGGTTCCAGAGATCAGTGGTTTAAATTCTAATGATGGGTTTTGTGGCACTGACGTCTGACTTTTAACACTTGGAGGTTGGGGAACTGTAGAAACCACAGCAGAAACTTTATACACAGAGCCCAGCCGTGGACAGCTCCTCTGAACCCTGAGACAGTTCACACAAGCCTCATCTCTCAACCAGAAATGTTATAATAGAAACCGTTCTTGGAAATAGTCTTCATTTTTACTATAAATCTCTCTTAATTCCTTTTGGAATTGGGATTACTACTGGAAGTCTGAATTACGTTTGCAAGAACTGCCACGGGAGAAAACCAAATTTATGTGAAAGAAAAAGACACCTGAATTTCTAAAATGCCGATGATTGAGGCTAAATGCATTAAATAATCAGTAACTTTAAAGTACATTTAACCAAAGTATGATGTTGGACAATCTGATTAATCTGCCTTAAAGTCTGAAAACACTTTGGTAAAAAACAAATCGGTCTTCTTGTTTGTTAACCATATGTTCATTGCTACATGATATAATAATGTAACAATGCATCTTTTCTACCACAAAGTGGGGACAAAAATATCATTAAATGTGGAAACAAAAATAAAATACTTTAATTCCTATTTATATCAAATAGTTGCTAATAGTTAAATGTGCTATTCTTTAAATGGACATTGGATATTGTACTGTTTCAGCACATGTTTATACTCAGAATGGGTCTTATAACAGTGTTAGCATTTCTAGTATGTTATTACATATTTTAACAATACTTATGTTTAGATTTTTAATTTGTGCTTGCTAAATATTACAGGCAAATATTCACCACCTGATATTTTTCTCTGTTACTAATTACAATAATAAATATAGCCATCATGGTCAAGTTGAATTTCCCATCAGTACTGTAGGAATAAGGTACAAATGAAATTCACTTTTTTTCCACTGGGGTAGATAGGGGATTGTTAGTTTACAGTCAACAAAATTTCCTTTGAGTCCAAAAACTAGAATGGGAATCAGGGGATATTACAATTATGAACAATGAGAGATGTGATTACTTCATTTCTTTCGATGAGAGGGCTTAAATTAAAAGATAAGTTGAATTATTTAATTTAAAATCAAATATTCAACTATAAATCTGTATTCCACTGGCTTTATAAAGAATTTCTTAGGTCCACACTCTTGAAAATATGTAGCGTCAGACGTAGAATTATTCCTTCATAAACGTGTGCTTTATTCTAGACAGCAGGAAGTAGTACGTTCAGGCTTGGAAGCTCTGTCATAACATGCAGGGATGAAAAGTTTGAGATTAAGTCACATCAATGAAAATTCTCTGAATAGAAGACATCAGTACCAAAGTCTTTGTCTAGGGCCCCTGATCTCTAGAGATGAATATTGTACCTGAGTTTCTTGTTCTATGACCTGCTGTTCTCAATTGAATCTAAGTTTTTCAAAAAGAACGTAAGAAATCTGAATTGTAAAAGAGGTAACGACCAATTTTTTCTACCGATGGAGGTAAAGCATGTGATTTTTTTTTTCCTTTTTGTCACAGATGTGTCTGAGTGATAACAGAGAACACAGCTAAGGCATGATTTGTAAGCCCAAACATGACTGTTGCAAAATTGGCCCTGGCTATAGAAGATTTAAGTAACTATCGTTAGGAGGATTTTTGCAGTTGGCGAACAAGTCTGCCATAGATACAGACCTTCAGTGTGTCTGCTTTTCCTGCATTTTGTGATGGTTAGGGGAAATTTAATGTGTGTGTGTGTGTGTGTGTGTGTGTGGTGTAGTAATTGTAACAGCAATCTCAGCAGAGACAAGGAAGGCTAACTCTGTTTTCAGGAAGATATTTAGTTAAATGAAAATGTGGCAAAATACGGAAACATAACATTATTGTCTTGAAAATGAAACTTGATTTGTTTAGGAAGTAAAAATCATACAAGAAAAGCATTTGAGAGACTTCATAATGACTTTATTGACATAGTAAAAAATTATTTTCTGACTGAAGTTTTGAGCTTACAATAAAACCTTTATGTCAAAATTTACGCTTGTGCAAGGAGATTAAAGCATGCTGCAGGCCTTTTAGAAATGCCATTTTCAGAATACCTTCTGATGATGATTGGTCTCTTTTTTCTGTAAAGTTCTATAGCGAATATAGTTTAATTAGCTTCCACTTGATATTACTTCATACACACTGCCCAACTCTGACCCAATGTCTGATCATATAGAATACATTACAAAAGAACTGGTCATCTGAGTGCTTTAAATATAGCTTTGCATTAATGTCAGGCATCATTTAGAGACAAGGCATTAAAAGTGTTATTTTAGGGCTTCCCTGGTGGCGCAGTGGTTGAGAGTCCGCCTGCCGATGCAGGGGACACGGGTTCGTGCCCCGGTAGGGGAAGATCCCACATGCCGCGGAGCGGCTGGGCCCGTGAGCCATGGCCGCTGAGCCTGCGCGTCCGGAGCCTGTGCTCCGCAATGGGAGAGGCCGCAACAGTGAGAGGCCCGCGTACCAAAAAAAAAGTGTTATTTTAATGACTGAAGTGTGTTGGGTAGAAGAGGCTTGATCTTTATAGGAAGAACACTTTCAATTAGCTCTAAAATATTAAGTTGCTGGTACAACTGTATACTCTAATGTTATTTGGCTACAAAACATCTTATGAATAATACATTGCTGGAATCCACTTGTCTTATGATGTAACTAATACTGCTAATTTTATAACTGCCATGAATCAGTTAAAATAAAAAATATTTTAAAACTTGATCATTTTTAATATTGAAGGCTTTTTCTTCACCCCCTTCCCCCAAAGTAATTTGTAAGGCTATATAAGTAAGGTATGCACTGTCTGGCTAGTAAGATATTGAATAGGTTTTAAACACGATACGGCTATCTATCTTAAAATTTTAAGGGCATTTTTATTTATTTGTTTACATGGCGAGTATAAGATATTCTCCCTGGAAACAATTTGTCTCACTGCGGAAAGTGTGAAAATATGAGAACAAAAATAACTGTGTACTCTAATCCTACTGTTGTGTTTCTGGGAACTAAAAATGCTGCTGTTCTGGCTTTTACTCTCCTTGAATATGTCCCTGTAGCCTTATCTTTCCATTGTGCTGGCTTTATTGCAACATCTTGGCATTGGTTTTCGTGGCTGTGCATGTGTCCCTACCTTAAGGTGAGTGAGAGTCACATGGGTAAAAGCCCTGTGGCCCTTTAGAAATTATGCTGCTTTTTCCTGTAGCTAAGCAAAAATCTGCAATTGCTTCATAGACTTCACAGGGGCTGCCTATACGAGGTGAAAAGTAGAAGGTTCAGAAACACTTGAACGCTATGTGCCAACGTGAAACACTTGTCTCGTGGCTTGGGTGGCTTTAAAGGTCCTGTTACACAGCACCAAAGCAGCTGGATGAAAAGTGAAAAAGTCTGTTGGCCAGTCTAAGGTTTCATGCATCCTGACAGACGCCCACAAACAGACTAGTAGAGTAGGAACCATGATTTTCATATAGGTAGGCCTAAGAAGCATACAGCATCTTCCATAACTCTCCTGGTGACTCTCATTGTCATCAGCGGCATTGGCCACATTTAACCTGATTAATTCTCAAATATATGAAAACTAGATTTATTTTCATGTAACTCTTGCTCCATGTAAGGGGTGGGGCGGGAAATGCTGAGGTTTATAGCAAAGAAGAGCCACACAAATGCGGTTTTTCAACTAGGTAAAGGAGGCTTTTGTAGTAGATTTCATGCAGCAGTTGGCATTGGCAGTATTGCAAAAAGAGATGTATTCTGTTGTGCTCTGTTTGATCAAGTGCTAAACCCGTGTGATCAATAGAGAGACAGATGTCGGGTGCAGATGGCGATGCCGTGATACCTGGGGCAGCGCGGGCCTGCCAGAATGACAGAATGGGAGCAAGGAAGAGCAGCAATGCAACAGAATGTGACAAATGAAATTAGGGTTTATCCTAGTCGATAATTTACAGCTAATACAAAGTGACAGAATTTTTCAGTACCCCGTATATTTTACTTCCAGTAATGCTATAGCCAATAAAGGCATATTTCATGCAACATAATAAAATGAAAGCTGTGGGGAAATATAGTCCAACCATTTTTTATTATGTTACAACTTTTAAAATTGATCCCTGAGAGAATACTAATAGCACACAAGTCTTGTTAGAGTAACGTCTAAAGGCATTTTATCTCCAACTTCATAGCGGCTCCGTCACCTACTTTCATTGCATATTAGACACATAAGTTGAAGACAGATAACTCTGTACCGACCAAACTGCACGTGCTTTGCTTTAAAAGATATATTCAGAAAGAAATCTTTCAGTCTGTTTATAAAATTATAAAAAGACGTATCAATTTCAACTTAAATAAACATTTTAATTTTCTATATTAAAGGGAATGTTTAAGCAGTCACCTGTGTAATTAAAAATCAAAATCTAGGCACATATTAAAAATCTTCCTCCACATCCAGGCCAAAAAACATAGTTCATATATTTGGAATATATTTTATGACTCTATAATTCAAAATACATTGATAAATACCCTGAAATGACAACTTTTGCCATGATGGTGAGTGAATCTATTGATGTCCTATGGTGACTTAGCCAGATACCCTGTATTCTTGAACACACACATACACAACTCTGTAGTGACCTGCTACCAGCATGGGAATGGTATATGGTGGATGAGCAGAGCCATCCCTAAGCAAAGCTACGTGGTGGGCCCTTTTCTTTTCATTCTCCTCTTACGTCCTTTGTTTCTCCTCCTCCTTCTGGGCTTCTGGTGTTCTGAAGCAATGCACGTCTGCAAAAGATAACTTCAAAGTACCACTTATCAGCCTGGAAGCTTTGTCCCCACCCACCTCCCCATTATTCAAGTATTCACTGAGCAGTAGAGTCTTAGTACTCTTTTCCCAGGGCTTCTGTAACCATATCCAAATGAAACCCTAAAGTTGGAATGCCCACAGTCAGGGATTGTCTGATGGAAGACATGTTGGAAAGTATAGACATTTCCCAACACCTACCCATATACAATAATGGACAGTAAGGCCCGTAACTGCCTGTGACACTGACAAATGCATATTAATAATATTAATAAGAGATAATCTGTGCTTTTAACAGACTTTCCTAAGTGCCTGCTTTGTAAATACCAAAGAAGACCCAAGACATATGCTTCAGGAGCAGTAATCACCAGTGTCTTTCATTGGCTTAGATGGGAACAGTCACAAACCATGGCATCAGTGAAGGGAACAAAATCATGACACCCACAGCGTTTCTGAAAATCTGGGGAGTCTTGCCTATCCAAGATAACACTTGGCGGCTCAAACTCACACACACACACACCATTTATTTACTCTGCATACAGTGGTAGTTATTTTTATATAACAGCGAGGCTAAATTATACTTGTTATCCATAGTTGTATCATAATTCAAGCTAATCTTAAATATAGATGAACCCATGCTCTAAAATGAACATTCATAATTACTAAAAGTAATATAGCAGTAATAGTCTAGATAGTTCAACAGACATTATGCTTTGAGGTTTGCTATTTCAGTTCATTCGATTTAAAAAAAAATTACCGTTCTATTTTTTAGGAACCTCATTGTGAAATGTTAGAAACATTGATCAAAAACCTTAACTAGATCTTTAATAAAGGAGACTAGTTTCAATGTGCATTCCTTAGTTATTCTAATCTACCAATTATGAGAGCTGTTACAGAAAGCACTCTTAACTCCAAAGGCTCACACAGAAATTATGCCCCAGGTAGTTGCTCTATTACAGTATGAATGGATCATTCATTTTGGAAAACATCCACATCTGGGCCCAGAGTCTTCATAGGAAACTCATGCTTGACAGTGAAGACCTTCCTGGTCCGTATTAACAGGCTTCTCTTTATTTGGATCATGACATTCCCTTCCAAATATATTTTTAATATGCCATTTGATAGGAGCTAGTTGGAGATTAGCAAGGTTATAAGGTATTTAACTGGATTCTTACCTTTCTGTAGCTCTATTTCACACATGACAACGAGTAAGCTTAGGCTCATAGGAAACCATTTTATTCCTTTTTTAAGCTCTAAAACCTCACCCGGAGTTGTCTCATGGTGGCAGTATTTATTGGCCTAGCATCATCACTTTACTCCATTTGTCAATTTTGGTCTTTGAATTAGTTGAAAGGAACCAAAATACTAGCCTTTTACTTTTAAAGATGAAGAGAGTGAGACTCAGAACAACTACGTGGATTTCCCACATTCTCAGTAGCTGTAGAAGAATCCAGTTTTCTTGACTTTGCCATCAAGGCCAAAGGTAAACAGAACACTTGCCAACCTGGGTTCCTTTGCTAGGGCAAGACTCCTCTGCACAATATCAGCCTCATACATTCTTCACGAGAACTCAAATCCCACCTCTTTTCCTAAGGCTTCCCCAGCTACTTTAGGCATAATGATTTTCTACTCCCCCAAACTCCTGTAACAAGTGATGTTTGTATGATTCAGCTTGACATATGAATGCTCTTAATGACTGCCTGTGTGTGTGTGTGTGTGGTGTGTGTGTGTGTGTGTGTACAGTAGTCTCCCCTTATCCAAAGGGGATACTTTCTAAGACCCGCAATGGATGCCTGAAACCATGGGTGGTACTGAACCCTATTTATACTATGTTTTTTCCCTATACATACATATCTTGATAAAGTTTAATTTATAATTAGGCACAGTAAGAGAATATCCAAATTGCCAGCATCACTACTCTTGCGCTTTAGGCCATTATTAAGTAAAATAAGGATTACTTGAACACAAGCACTGTGATACCGAGACGGTCAATCTGATAACCAAGACAGCTACTAAGTGACCAACAGGCGGGTAGTGTATACTGCAGGGATACACTGGACAAAGGGATGATTCACGTCCAGGGCAGGAGGGAGCAGGATGGCACCAGATTTCATCACGCTGCTCAGAAACGCACACAATTTAAACTTACGAATTGTTTGTTTCTGGAATTTTCCATGTAGTATTTTCGGACCACAGTTGACCACAGATAACTGAAACCGTGGAATGCGAAACCATGGATGAGGGGGGACTGCTGTATTCACTACGCAACTAAATGATAAGTTCTTACAGTCAAGGCTCTCAACTTTATTTATTAATATCTTCAACTATAATCAGAGTACACATGGGAAAATGATGGAGGCATTTATGCGTGAATGAAATCAACCATGAATTCTTTTCATTCATCGTGACCCTCTCTGCTTTCTTACCTTGCTTGTTGGTGGGAGCAAAGAGGATGCCTCCTTAGTGTTCCTGACCAATGGCAGGGATAATGACATTCCTCCATTTCACAGATCTTTATTGTTTGCCTACATGTGCTGGACATTCTGATAGGGTTTAAGGATATCATAGTGAACAAAATAGACAGGGCTTATTTTCTCCAGCTCTGGAGGGTGAGACACTGATTGACTGAGCGAGGAAAAGGACAGTATATATATCAAGGCAAGGATATGTTGTTTTTATTTCGTGGTACATAATTTGACTTTTTTTTTTTTTAAAGCAAGCAACTGGGACTTCTTTAGTGGTAAAGATTATAAGAAGATGTATTTGAAAAAGCAACAAACCCACTTTAGAAAGGTCTTAGCACATTTCAAATCAAATTTCTAAAATAGGCAATAGACTCCAATTAAAAACAAAAGCAAGGAATGGGGTGTATTATTCATGCCTGAGTCACACAGGCTTGAGCCCCTTCTCCGGGTTAGGCATTTTACGTGCGCTACACAATCCTCAGAACAACCCTAGGAAGTAGGAGTTATGACCCCATTTTACAGAAAAATGAACTGAGGCTTAGGGAAAATAAACAATGACCCAAAGCAACACAGTTAAAAAAATGACCAAATTATAACAGAACACACAACATGAGTTTGTCATCTTGACAGCCTTTTAAATTGTACTAAACTGTTTCATATTACCTCTATTTCACCTGCCCCTATGTCAGAGGTTTTTTAAAGATGATGTGTCTTTGACGGTGTCATGAACATTTCTTATACAAGTATTCACTGGCATCTCAGTATACAGACCTAGTGAGATCTAAGGCCTAAGAGTCCCCCATAATGGGACAGGAGAGGAGAAAACTGCCACCCCTCTTTTATGAAGACAGGCTGAGCACTTTGAGGGAACAATCCATGTAATCTTTTACCCTCTGGGCTCCACATGGCCTTGACCATAACGTGTGTGCCATGAATAGAGATTGAGTAAGTGTCTGAATAAATTAAGGACGAAAATTATCTCTTAGTTGCCAGCTTATGTTTTGTGCTACCAAATGTGACCAGGTAATGCTGGCCTATAAATTACAAATTCAGGAATAGAGGAAGTCAGGTTGTGCTCTGCAAGGTTTTTTTCATCTTTCTAAATTACTGCTCTTTTTATAAGCTATAGAGAAGCTAAGGAAAATTCCGTTATGCTTCAAGAATGCGGGGTGGGCATTTTCACTTCTGCACTGCTGATGCCTATTTGGACTCGAGATGACTTGACCCGCTGGTTGTATAAAAATATCTATTTCTCTGAATTCCCTTACAAGCCTTGGAGTACGGCTTCCTCTCTAAATAACATATTTAACTCAGAAAAGTGCAAGGCAATGGAAGACAGGAAACTACAAATTTTAACAGTATGAACATTTTGTAAAAAGTTACAGGGAGTTTGGTAGAATAACAATGATATCAAAAATATGAATTTTTTATTTGATCCCCAGCAAGAGAGTGGAAATTCAGTACATTAGTATAAGGACTGAAGAAAATAAATGCAATGAAACTGACAGATATAGTATAGGAAAAGTATTTAAGAAATGCTTTGAACAAAAATGTAAGTAGTAGATTCTTTTCGTGCTACTGCCTTCCATAAAACACATGTATTATGTATGTTACTACATAGCCCTTTGAAAGTCCCTTTGAAAATCAATTATGCTGCCATACATGGCCTTGGCCTACTAAGAATATATGTGCTGATAAAATTAAGTCCAAGATGGTGCAAGGTCTCAGGCTGAAATATTTAACTTTCCACACTTTGGTAAAATTTTTAATACTCTGATGAGTGATAGCACACTGAATTTTTTCTCTGTAATGGAGATTTTGGTAACATGGGGGCCACAGAGTTAACACAAATCCTCCTCTCCAATAAAGACAGCCACCAAAGGTCCCGATTACAAGAGGGGGTCATAGCTCACTCTACTATCTATCCTCTCAAACCTTCATTTTGGTGTCACCTATATCATGTCAGACTGGCATAACTCCTTGTGAGTGGGCACAGTGCCAACATAACAGATGGCTCTGAGCTGGGCGTGCCAAGGGACCAGGATGTGCATCAAGTTCTACTATTAGAAGCGGAGTTTCTATCCAGGAGTGTTGTTCATATAAATATTTTTGCACATTTATAGTTTTTGTTTTTAAAATTAATGCCCCAAACTATGTTACACACACATACATACACATACAATTGCTTTAGAATTTAAAAAATTAAATGCTTAACCAGATTTTGAATATAAACAAATCCAGACTTCATAGTATAGTGCTGATGACACATGATGGAATATTTAACCTGAGGTCAGTGTTTCCAATCTAGCTACACTGATAAAATTTAGAAAATATTTATGAATAGTATCTGTCATATTCATTTATTTATTGAACCAAATTTTTTAAAATACCTATTTAAATTTCTCTAAGTCAATGAAATATACATATTTAAAGAAAATATCTACTAGAGCAAAAACTTAAAATATCACGTCAGTCCCAATGACTTTATTTTTCCTTTTTCATAGCTTCACTTGCTCTATCCAGCTTAAAAAACTCAATGTCTGATCTAAAAAGCAAAGCAAAACAAAACAAAATCCCAACAATATGGGATTCTGTGGAATTACAAATATATGTAAATCCCAAGAGTTTTGGTGTTTGCAGCGAATACCTATTTTCTGGATTCCTACCATACAGAATATTAGCAAATGCAAATTTATTCCAAAAATGCAGCAGACAATAGAGGGCTGAAAGCTAAACAGGGCCAGTCTTCCTTGGGAATAACAGTCTGAAATCAGTGACATAAATCACTCCCCGAAAGGCAACCAGGGCCAACAACAGAGTGGCAAACAAAATGTGCTTTCTACGGCCAATGCCTTCTAGGACAATACTTCAAGCAGGTGATATTTTACAATCTGCCCTAGTTGAAGCTTCCAGGGAAGTCTCTGCCATTCCAGGTAAATAATTACGAGAAGAGAGCAAACATTTTTGAAGCACCTATTCCCTGCTCATCCCTGTGCCGTGTCCTTCATATAAAGTGATCTTATATAATAATCGCCTGAGAGTAGGCAGGATGATCCCCATTTTCCAGATGGGGAAATTGTGTTTTAGAGGGTTAAGTTAATTGCCCAAGGTCACACAGATGCTAGACATTCAGAGCTGACTTCCCCACCCAGATTTTTCTGATTTAAAAAATGTCGGTTCTTTGCTCTAAACATGATCATCTTTGATGACCTAGCAAATGGAGCCAAACCAATAGGCAAACTTGGTGATTCATTATGGGTTTAGGGGTTGTTCTTCTTATCTAAAAGAAGGGGGTCACAAACATCACGATCCTAAGAGCAAGTGTAGACAACCTGCCCAGCAGCCAGTTAACACTGAAGAGAAGCTTCTATTTAATGCAGAAGCAATATTGAACAGGAACTGAACGGTAAGCTAATTAGCTTCAGGGTCTGAAAATGGGAGGATGCAACTACTTGAGTAGGATATTTTATTGACCAAATGTTTAGCCTATTGTCTTCTTTTGAGTCCTTTTAAGATTAATTGGTGAGTATCCAGGACTCCCTTTGATCTTCTGAAACTGGAAGCGTGAGATACAGGGAACAGACAGAAGTACAATTCTTTGCTCTCTGCTATAGGAGCCAAACTTGAAAATTGCAGGGTTTTGGTGATAAAGCTAGACCACATTTAAAATTATTTATCTTGAGGAAAGTATGGATTTTGTGAAAATATTTGAAGACTTAGGAAATACTGTATATTTTTTTCACTAGAAATATGAATATAGCTGTAATATATATATATTCACTAGAAAATAATCAAAATCAAATTATAACAAGAATTAATTTTCAGAAACAATGTTATGCTAAATCTACTCAGGATTTTCACAATTTTCTAATATTACAATTAGAAGGTTAATAGATATTCCTTTTCTATTACCCTTAATTGTTACTTTTTTCAATAATTCACTGAACCAATAATTTTTTTTTTTAATTCACTGTTTTCTTTTTGAAAAAAAAAAAACTCATGGTCTTCCATGGATTCAAAGAATGTTGTAATAAGTTAGATTGTGCTCAAGAACATGAAAGGGGGTAACTGTTTCATCCTTACACCCTTGACTCTATTATTTCTCTTGCAAAATGAAATGTGTTTTTTTATGATTTTTTTTTCTTTTAGTTTCATGGTACACTGCTATACTTGATGCGATTTCAGGGTAATTTTATACAATTCTGTAAATGACTTAAGTGATGTAATGCACTGAGATACACTGAAAGGTGTTTTAAAATCTGTCATTTCCATTTAGAAGAAAACACGCTGAAGATTCAGTAAGCGTTTGAAGAGAAGTCAAATGTGTGCAGGGAAGTTTGATTTACCTGTCTCCACCTCTCTCCCTTTCCCTCCGGCTAACATGGGCTCTAGCTTTCAGAATTCAGAAAGACCTTTGATTTTAAACAGTTGGTACTAAGTTCTGTGTTTCATTTAAAAGCACAATTCTTACCGATTTCAGGAGCAACTAGGTGGTCAGTATACAACGTGTCACTTATGTCCCTTCTGAACACAGTTGATGCGATGGTTATAGGCTTTGTTTTATTTTATTTTATTTTAACATGAAGCATCCTTTCTAGGTCCCTGAATCATTGAATACGGACTTTGCTATAAAAATCACAATACCTGTTATTTTGGGGGTCTATATTTCTTAGTACTTTGTAGTTAACCAGTAGTACTTTCAAATTTACTAAAATAGCACCAATGCTAAGTTTAACCTAGTACATAAAGCAGGTTGTTTAGAATTCATATATCTTTTCTTTTTTTTTTTTTCAAATCATTCAAGCCACTGTCAGTTTCCCCTTAATAAAACTAATCTTCAGTTCTGCATTTAGCCACAGTATACCAGTACGATTCACGTTTTAATTCACTGTAAGATTCTAACTTTTTGTATTATTTCATTCTAGAGTTCCAGTTGCTTTACTTAATAAATTGTCCTTGCATCTCATGGAGACAATTGCATTTTACTTTTCTAATGAAGCTTGTGTTATTGTAGCCAAGTAAATGTTGCACCAAATGGTAGAAGAAATCCCGAAGGGAAGCATGCTTTTCTCCACAGAGGTTGGAAAAAACAGCATAATTCATTTTTGAGAGTTAGCAAGCAGTTTGTCCCTAAATGCCTACTTCATACCATTATTTTATTTTGCATTCTGAGATATTTTGTAATGGTAAATGTATGTTCAAGGTTCTCTGAGTTATTTCTAACAACGAACCAGTTAAATAAGTTCATGTGGCCTTTCTTCAGCAGGCAGAATTTACAATAGGAGCAGAAAGCATGCAGAATGGCTTCTTGTTTTCTGATGTTTTGGGCACACATTTTGGTCCTCTTATTTACACTTTCATAATTTGTCACCGGCATTTCTGGAAATTAATTTTCAAGGGGCCTCATTGCAATTTATTTAACAATGAGTGAAAACGTCACCAAAATCTCGGTAGCTGAACTGAATGTGAAAGAAGTCAGTGGTTTAAAATTATATTCTATTCTGTGTGTTGTATTTATCTTTAAGGCATTTATCGCCACAGTTTTATCTAGTTTGAGTTAAAGAAGGGATTAAAGATGAAGTGTAGAACATGGAGGGGGAAAGAGGAAGTCTAATCCAGAGATAGAAACTTGGAAGATTTGATCTGTAGTCATAACCAGCATTGATTTAGGAACAGTCCTGTTTTTTGTTAACCATTAATGTCAGAGCTTTATAACCTCTCACTCATCTGTGTTCCCTCCCCAGATTTTACTTGTACGTACAATTGAATGTTATCTGTTGAGATCAGCTTGAGTCCTCACAATCAAAAGTGATAGCCAGGATGACGCTTTACTGCTAGGATGTCATGAATAAATAGCTTGCGTTCCCTCCTGTAGGCAATGGAGAGCCATTCAAAGATTTTAATTGAAGGTGGGAACAGGATCAAGTTTGTGCATTAGCCATGCGTTCATGCAAAAGTGTGGAGGACAGATTGGAAGAGCATAAGACGGGAGGTAGGGAGATTAACCATTGTGAGATAGATTTGATGGGGTCTGAACTGGGCGAGCGTCACTGGAGGAGGAAAAGGGGAGAGAGATTTGAAAGATACCTTGGATACAGAATTGGCAGGATTTAATGATGGAGTGGCTATGAAGCGTGAGGACAATGAGAAATCTAGTGATTCCAGGATTTTGAGAAGATAATCAGACTCACTCAGGAAAATCCATTTCTCAGACCCATAAATCTGATCGGAAGATGAACACTAGGCCTTTATAGATTGTCAATATTGTCAGTCATCTTCTCGGACCAAATTCCTGGCTCATTGTTAAAAGTGTGGCTGAAATCAGCCATTGTGCAAAGAGCTCAAATACTGGCCTAAAGAGCTTAGAAATAATGGATTTTCTTGATGGGTGATAGTTTAGGAAATAAGCAATTATGAAATGATCAATAGTAAAAATACTAATAAAAGTAATTCATATCAGAGAAGCCTATTCCACCACAAATGAAACTTGGCCTCTGTTGTTGTGACAGAGCAGCTATTTGCAGGGGTTTGAATATACAGACACAGATACAATGGTCATAAGCCTAATGCATATCTGTGGTTTTAAAGCTGTGGGGATGGGGGGGACAATCTGGAAAACAAACTGGTGTAAAGATTTCAAGAGATGTACAATGTACTTCTCCTTCTGTTTACAAAGCATGATTTGATTTCACATACCGTCCTGGATAGTGACTTTAAAATTATTAAATGAGAAAACATAAATAAATAAATAAATAAAATTAGTAAATGAGAACCATAGCCAGCACTGCATGCAAAATATTCCTTCATTGTTGTAAACTACAAAAAGTTTGCTTTTATGCAAAGAGAATGCCATTGTAGAATTTTAAAAGGCATAGAAATAAAAGGCTCAGGATTGGAGTGATTTAAACAAACTCACTAGAATATAGTAGATGATTAAAATACAATCTATAATTACATTACACTGGTATCAGGTAAGGATAAAAGCCTATAAATACACTGGGGTCAGGGTAAGCATAAAAAATGAAACAGTTATTTGAATAATCTGAGATCAAGTTGCAGTAATTAAAAACGAATGTATTATTAAAATGAAGGAATTAGGTTACAACACTCCTTATATGAAAATATTATTGTGACAGACTGAAATAAGTTGGAAATGATTTTGATTAAAAAATGGGTAAAGGAATGTAATAACTTTCACTGGGGAAAAATAGACAATCAGGGAATATCAAAAAACAATTTTGGCTGACAGATGAGAGACTAAGAGAGGCTAGCTGTTCAAATGCTTTTTGATATCTTAAACTTCCAACAGTTAAGCTTCTGTTGCTATTTTATTAAAAGATTTAATTTCTCAAATCATTCAAAGGTTCCAGTTTCTTTCCAAAATCCCTTTCTCTTTGCTTTTATAAAAGCAATATTTTTATAGTTTACAACAATGAAAATATTTTGCATGCATTGCTGGCTACGGTTCTTATTTAGCAATTTTAAAGTCATTATATAGAATGGTATATAAAATTAAATTGTGTTCTGAAAACAGAAGTTCTCTCCTCTCTCTCTCTCTCTCTCTCTCTCTCTCTCTCTATATATATATATATATACACACATATATATTCACATTTATGTTTATATTTATGTAAATAGATTTTTCCTGCAAAAATGTACACAGGCCTGGGGAGAGGGGAGGGCTGTTTTTGATTACTTTAACATTTCTTATAGGATGTTACTTTGAGGGAAGTATGAACATTTTGATTTACCTTAGCATAAGCATCGCCAGTTAAATATGCAATTGCTTATATCATTTATTGAGGAAAAACTTACCTTAATGAGGGAACATACACATACATCCGTGTCCTCCTTCTGCTTAAGGGTGACATTTCATTTGCATTGTATTCAAGGATTTGTACATTCATCTTCCATCATTATTTGCAGACACTGCACAGTTAAATCCATGTGTATTATCCAAAAAATAAAATCTCCTAGATCTAACAACATCAATACCACCATGTCCTGGGAAAGTAGGAACATCTATTTAAAGCAGAATGGATTTTTAACAATTTATGAAGAGATGCTCCTCAAAAGAAGGTGGCATAATGTTTTTCTTAGATATTTTTACGATTACATGGGGGAGTTTAGTTACTAAAGCGAGAGAACATATTTTAATAACATATTTTACATAAATTACTCCCCCAAATTTCATACAATTAACTAATTTTTAAATCTAGTGGAACAAAAAGATGCTATGAATACCTACTAATCCCTTTATACCTTGTTAGTGGATAGACAGGACTCCTGTTACTTCTCCACTGTTTTAAACCTGGAAATGTATAAATATTTCTAGAACCACAGAAGCATCTCTTTATTAATTCACTAAGGTAATTCACTACCTCTTTCCCTCCCTTACGATATCATTAGTCATTTACAAGATGTAGAATTTGAAAGAGTGATGTTATATCCACACTGCACATTTGAATTACACCCCCATCATCAAGGCTCCCTCCCAAAGGGATAAGGATCTTTTGTTGAAGCTGACAATTATGAGAGTTTTTCTGTGTTTGTTAAGCTGATGACTTGTGTTCTCTTTAACTAGTTGAGGGGCTGCACAACAAAGAGCTTTGCAGTGAGACAGCTTTGGTTCTAGTCCCATAATTTAGAATCTCTATAAATGTGAATTATTCAACTCTTTAAACCTTTATCTCAACGAATATAATGATACCACTAACCTCAGTAAGTTATCTGGAGAAAAAAATGATGTCATAGTAAGGGTTTAACAACTACTAACGCATCCAGTTATGAGCTACATGTTAATCCTACAGCAGTTCGATACTGGCAGACAAGTTACTCTCATGTGAAAAACAAAACACACACACTCACTGGCAGTGTGACCTTTGACACGCCACCTAACTCCTTGGAGCTCTACTCTCTTCATCTCTAACAGGAGGTCTAGAAGCCCTCCGTGCTTCCTACCAGTCATAAATATTTACAATCTTATGAGCAACATTCAATGGAGTAGGATCAATACATGCTAGAGACGTCTTATCTAATATCTTTTATTTGGGAAGATGAGGGGAAAAAACCCAGGTTTCTTTCTCCAAGGATAGTTTGTCATCTATCGGGCTTTTCATGTTTTCAGTGGATTTTTATATTGCTTTACTTTACAGCCTATGAAAAACAGATTCAGCCACAAAGGAAACATGGTCATTTATGAAGCACATATTACTTTGTGCTGAGCTAGGTTTAGCTACTCATGCGATTCAAGATAAAAATCAGGATGTATCGTGAGTTTATTTCAGCCACTCTTTTCCTTTGACTCACTCTCTGATCCCCCCCAGGTCCCTTCTTGGCTTCACTGACCACTTCCTGGCCCGGGTATAACTTCCCGCTATGGGATACTTCAGAGAGTCCGATAAATGACTCTCTGATGTATGATAAATAGAAGAATGATAAATTCTTCTCTAGAGTAAGAATTCTGTCTTTTTCTTCTCTCTTTGCCTTCCCTCTCTTCTCCTTTTTCTTTGGGAGGTCAGAGAAGGGGGGGATCCATGTTTCTGACTCTATTACCATTTTCCTTATGTGAGAACTTTGTTGGTTCTCAAAGACTAAAATCCAAAAATAAGTCTCAGTCTTGAGCTCTTATTTTTATACTGTATCTCCTTTGCCTGTCTTTTCCTCTTATCACTACTTATAAAACATTACCACAGTGTGTCCTTAGCCTGACCCTCCCTCTGTTGAAATCCTTTTAAAGCCTTAATTATATCCTGTCTTGACGTTTTCAGTTCCTTCTTCAGCAATCTTCCACTCCCTAAAATTTTGGCTATACTGAACACTTCAACTAGATCATTCTGTGGGACCCTTTGTGTACAGGAAAAAAATGTCATAACTTCAACAATTTATCTCCTTCTTTTACTTTCATTTTTAATCGAGATATAAAGAAAGATAACTCAATCTGCTGTACCTTCCTTACTTGTATTAAGAAAAATGTATTGAAAAAAACGGTTGATTCCCTTTTTTTCTCCCCAAATTCCACCTTCATTTTCTGTTTCCCTTTTTCTTTATATTTTAATTTTTATCAGGCTGTAGGTAGAAGAGGTAGAAGGTTGATCTTTTAACTATCCTTAATCTAGTAAGTTTAGAGCTGAAAGAGTGGTTCATGAAAATATTGGAAAGAATTACATCAGGGATTTGCAGAATTCTAGCAGATTTCCTTTAATCATCTTCTAGGTGCCCGTAACAGTGCTTCCCTCCTATAACTAGGTGCCCTATAACAGTTTCCTTGTGATATGTAATTGACTTTGCAGGACCGCTCTTTGCAGAGAGATGAGCCATGCAGACGATGCATTGTTGCACCACACAGAGAGTAGGTCTTCAAACTTACAAATACCTACAAAAAAATAAGAGGAAGAAGAAGATATTGGGTATTGATCTCAGAGAAGATAGGTGAACGCAAACTAGAGCCACAGGACTTTCTGCTCAAAAATATATGTCCAACTCCTATTAAAATGGCAGCTCATGTCCAAGGATCTCTCTGTTCTTGTGAGGGAAAATGAGATCACATAGTAAATGTTTAAGAAATGTTAAACAATAAGCCGTAGTTTCAGTTAGGCTTTTCAGTTCATAACTAGACCATAGAGGATACTTTATTACCTGAAGTTAACCTAAATTAACTCTTCCATTCTCCTGAATAATATCTGAATGATATCTTGACTACTCTAAACCATTAAAAAAAAAAGCCCCATTTAGAAATTCAAGA
The DNA here is from genome assembly GCF_949987515.2 of Delphinus delphis. Taxonomy (NCBI): domain Eukaryota; kingdom Metazoa; phylum Chordata; class Mammalia; order Artiodactyla; family Delphinidae; genus Delphinus; species Delphinus delphis. The sequence goes on from NC_082699.1 coordinate 49,315,223, forward strand.
CCAAATGCAATTGTAAAGCAAAAGCAATCAAAAGAACATTTAAAAAAAAAAAAAACCCACTCAGATGATAAGGAAGGTGTGACTCAGAGACATAGGTAGCTGTGGTGAATTTAAGTGAATACCACTCAGGTCAGAAAGTCAGTCGTAAAGCAACACCCATCTCCATGCCCTTCATCTCAGAACCCATTTCCAGATCACTCTCAGACTCAGTGCTTTGCTTACTCCCAGCCTCCCTGTAATGCAAACGATCAAGAGTGAAATGTATTTCTTACCTGGGCATCATCGGTAAACAGAGCGAAATATTTTGATGTAACAGTTGTGACGTCATCCAAGTCCATTTTTCTGATGAACTTCTGGATGAGCGGCCCTTTTGAGTGTAATATTCTGCACTTCTCTCTGCACTAAACCGCACCCTGATGTCAGTGCCCGACATGCAGTGTCATCCGTGAGGACAGCCTCCATGAAGAGGATCCCTCCGCTGCCTCCCCCGTGTTCTCTTTTTTCTTTTACTTGAGACTCATACCTAAAGGTGACCGATGAAATGTGATATAAAACATGAATATCTTTTACCAAATCCTGTCACAACAGAGTCCAACTAAGAAGGATCAGGGAAACACTGAGAATCAAGACTTTTATTCTTAAAGGCGCTGATAACACTACATTTTTCTATAGCCGAAGGACACTTGTCTGAGGATATTTGCATCTCTTTGGGGATAAAGACAATGTATTTTATTATTAATCTTACTGAAAACAATGGACACACTCTCGAATATAGCATTGACCCTTTTGCGCAAATTAATGCACAGTAAAATTTATCATTCCAAGCTGTACAATAAAAATGGAACAGAGGGCCATGCAGTCTTCGAAAAATCAGTTGGCTCTGCTTTTATCATCACACGAGCAAAAATTTGAGATTTTGCAGCTCATTCCCCTAAGATCACCCACTCATCTGCAACAGCCTTGGCAGGAGGCCACCCTGCCTTCCACACTGCCCTTCCTAACTCGACTGTCAGGGGCCGACCTTGAAAGATGGATTTTCAAAGCACTGGGCAGAGCCACAACTCCCTTTCTGTTTGTAGAGTTACAGTGATGTGTAGCCCCATTTCATCCTTTGAAATTATACGATGTGCTATTATGTTGATAGAGCTCGTTTTTAATTTCTTCATTTTATTAGTGCTAATATAATTTGTAAGAAATGATAAATGTTCTTCAACGGTAATAAGATTATATGGGAGCTAGAGTGTACATATTCTAAAAAATACATGTTTTAAGTATTAACAGATCTTACAAGTGATGGTGGGATGCAACATGATGTTTATTATGAAAATACAATAAACCCACTGAGTTTCAAACCCACCCAGTGGATTTCAAACCCACTCTCCACTCAGTTTAATGAGACTTTGCCTAGAAATTCAACAGTTGAAACCTTTAGAGTTTAAGCCTCAGTGTTAAGCAGCTCTACGACTGGGACTCTGATCCAGGTCTTCCACTTAAGAATGACAAGGACTGAGACTATCGTATGACCATGGGTACCTTTGCCATATGCAAGGCCAAATTAAAATCAAGTGAATGAAAGCACTCATTGACAGAATGGTAGTAAGAGGTAGGAGAAGGTGAGTGTAGAAGGATTTATGAGGACACTTAGGTAAAATTCCTTACACTCTTTATCACTAGAGGGAACGAAATACTGCTAGTTATTACTGCTAGTAATGGTGAGTGTGAAATAACTAAGACTTAAAGTTTGAAAGTTCAGGGCAAAGTTTTCTCCTAAGTGGAGGAGGAGAAGGCAGGCAAGAGGAGAGGAGGAAAAAAAAAAAACATAAGGACATCATTTCAGACAGATATTCTACAGGGTTATTTAGTTTTTTGGGGTTTTTTGTTTCCCCAGGTTTATTTAGTTTTACACGTATAATCACCTTTACCATTCAAAGCTGTTTTTTTTTTCTTTCTTTCTTAGCGCAAACACATAATTCCGCATAACATTCAGAGGCAATACATGTGTCTCAGTAATCAGCAAATAGCTATTCAAAGAGTTTTATTATAGGACTTTAAAACATCCGTGATGCAGGTTATAAACCCGTTCAAAAATAAGTCCCTCACGTACTTCATTTTAGAAAGTGAGGTGCTAATAAAGCACAGTAGTGACAGTTGTCTTCTTTTAAGCAGGAAATTCATTTGGTGAGTTTACATTATACTTCAGGAACACATTCTTCTCCTGTTTCGTCGGGGAAGGTTACAACTTTATGCTTTGTTATCTCGACACAGACACGCGAGTTGAATTCAGTGCCATTTAGATGAGCATCAGACAGCCTATAAATTACCACAAAGTTGTTTATTCAATTAACAGAAATCTTTGGCGATTATAAAGCTTGTTATATCAACTTCACATTTAGGATGAAATAGAATTAAGTAAATAATGCCTATCTTTTCTCCTGGCGGGGCTCTTAGAATGCACCGAGCGCCATCTGCTGGTGATTAGTTTTTCAAGATTATTTTCTTACCAAAACTCATCAGTGCAAATGAAGACCAGGTACACGTACGTCAAAATAGAGATACGTGAAGACAATCAAAGGGTATCCATGCACTATAAATAACGCTCATTTCACATGAAAGCATTCTATTATAGTCCGTCATATAATAATTCTAAAATTTGCCTTAGGATAGAGACCCAGCAGCACTTCAAGTAAGAAATAAGCTGTTTCCATATTTTAGAATAGACCGTCATGAAAGTTTTAGACCGAGAAGCAATAGCCATTAAGGTTTTCCGTGTTCACGTAAATCATGACATGAACGTATCCATCTGGTTCGAAAAAATTAAAAACTTTAAAAACAAGCAAATGAAACACCATAGTACCACTTCATTCTGTATATTTGGAAGCAGTTAAGGAATATAAAAGCTTAACCTTAGTCCCCTTTAACCTTAAATTATAAGTTAAATTATGTTATAACGTCTTTGTTAATTTTGTAAGACGTTATAAATCAACATACTTAAACATGTTCACTCTTACTCCGTATCTTATTAATTTTTAAAAAATCTGTGACCAAAGAATCTAAATATCTTGATAAAAGCCTCAAAGGTAGGATAAGAAGGAAATATAGTACTTCTAGAAAGAATTCTACTTCACACAGTGTTTTTGAAGATTTTTGTGTTAAAATCTATGTCAGATCTTTGTTCTGATACTTGGTGTCTCTGAAATTCGAGGAACATAGAAACATGCGCTTTTGCCTGCATTTCAGGTCCTCCGTAACCCATGCAGAGAAGTAGACCCACTGTTCCCCATTAACTTTGTCTCCAGACCAGGCACAATGAGACCCAGGTGCATGAGTGTCCATTTCCACCATTCCTATGGAAGCAATCATTAGTTCTGTTACATTTAACGGTAGATTGTAAAGAAAGATAATTACCTACGGGAAAGCTCTTAGAAAAATGAAATAAAAATGTAAACTTTATTTTAAATTATGTTATAATAAGAAAATCTGACAAAAATTGTTATCCCCAGAATTTGAACCTTAATAACAGGAATTGGTCATTGCACATCATAATACGTAGCCTATCAGTAGATTTATTGAGCTCTTATGGAGGAATAACACGTTCTCTATAAAGGAAAATTTTTTTTAAAAAGAACATCCCCCCAGCAAAAGGGTATGAAAAAGCGTAGTGTGTATGTGCATGTGTGTGTGTAATTTTAAAGTATCGACATGAGGGCAGTTTGTGTCTGTGTTGAAGACCATGGTTTTTTTTAATAAATAATATATTTTTGAAGAGAAAGTTAGAGTGACCATACTTTGAGCAAGCATGGAATGATGTTAGCCGTTCGGAAAGAGGTTTCCAGAAAAGCACAGTGTGAAGGAATTTAACCCCTTTTCCTAGTTTCTTCCTTCCGTGGATGCATCCGGTCAGCACCTGAGGGACAGTATTTCTTTTAAGAACAAGGAGTTTTTGACCATTCGAACCCACTGTTATTGAAACCCATCTTCTGGGAGGAGATTTCAGGCAGAGCATCCCTAAGGGCTTGTGGCACTAGATCATGGAAGCCCTCCATCTGTGTTGCAGACAGAGAACCACAAATGCAGGGCCCCCCCCCGCCAGCTCCTTGGCACTCCTGCCCCTTCATCTACCTGGCCTTGCAGGGGCCTGTCAGCCCTGCAACACCCCTTCAGAGGAGTCTACACTTTTAAACTGACTCCCTGGAGACGTTTCATGAGGCTTCCGGAATTTAAGCAAAACAAAGAAGTGTAATGGAAATGGACAAGCTGAAGAAGGAATAGAGAGGTTCACTCCCAGGCTGGTGCTGCAGGGGCTTTCCTCAGGAAACTGCGATGGATATTGCAGAGAGCCATGGAAAGAGGAAAGAAAGAAATTAAAAACAGCCTCCTGTGATGAACTTGTATAATTTACTCCTCTGCAAAGCAGTAGGCACGATGTTTCATTTTCTTTCCCCTCCGCGCTTTCTTTCCCCCCTCCACCTAATTTCTGAGCACTCCCAGGCTAGGCAAGCAGGAAAATTCAGCATACCCAGCCCAGGAGTCATAAAGTGAGGAACGCGCTCAGGTGATTCAGAAACTTGCACGTTGTGTATCTTGGTGGAGACTTCCTCCCTTCTGCTCCTGATTGCTGATGAAGAATGGTGTTTTCATAGACAGATGGTAAAGACAATCACAGTTAGGGGCTCAGCTGGGAGTTACATCAGTTTATTGCAAATTATTAACTGATACATGCTTTTGTTTATAAGCAGAGTCTTAAGCAGCTTTGTAATCAGTTTATCAGCAGCAGTGAGAATCTTGACAGAGCGCCTTTGGGGTGAAATGTCACCTCTGGGCTAGTCATTTAAAGTCATGATGGTCAGGCAGCCAGTCTGATGGGCTACCTCACGGCACCACGGCGAGCTCCTGCAAGACCAGGGCGCAGCCCACCTTAGACTAGAGCACAAACCCCACGGATGCTGAAGAGTTGCCATGAGCAAACGTTTTCCTGTTGAAATCCCATAAAAGCAGCGTATCTATTTGCCTAAACCTTAGATAGGATACCTGAGTTTCATGACCTTCAACACATTAGTTCAGCAGACTTTCCAGGCAGTGCTGAATGCCTTCTTATTCACAGGGCAAAACTTTCTGCACCTACACTTCAGCAGACATCTGGAATTGAGCACGGGGACACTGTTTACTTTTCTGAAAGGAGCTTCACGTGCCTCTTAAATGGGAAAGGAAAGTATCTCAGTGGAGACATTTTTCTTACAGAAAAAATATAAATTCTGTGGGGAGAATACACACCATGAGCTAAAAGAACTGGTGGGGATCGGTTACAGGTTTGGGCCTCGGAAGGCCCTCTGTGATAGGAGGGGAGTTTAGAAAACGCACTGGTTTAACCAGGCTGGCTTTGATTTCCTTGTCTATAAAATGGGACGATAGTATTTCCTATTTGTCACACAGATAACTCCTTGGGATTCATGAGGGTGTTCATGTTTCTTTAGTCTGAGTTCTGCTCAGACCAATGTTATCTGTTGAATTTATGCTAAATAATACAGCATATAATATTTAAAATAACAATTTACAGATGACGTTCTTAAGCTCGTTTACAGAATACTTGCTGAAAGAGGGTGCTTTCAATTTAGCATTTTTGCAATAAAGCATTATCAATATTTATTAGGTTTTTTTGCATTGCCGTAAGGACCTAGTTTAAAAACCTGAGATGTTCAAAGTATATCCTTGAAAAGATTCACTTGATCATAAACCAATAAACAATTCATGTCTTTCTAATTTACTTTCACTCTAACAAAGTAAATTTTGAGCTTAATCAAAATAAAAATATTTCTTATATATATAAAGAATCATATATAATAGCTCCTAAAATAGTCATTTTTGTTTGCACCTACTATTAATTTATATGTTTTTATTTCCTGGTTTGCAAACAAAACTTATCAAGCTAATTGGACACGAACTCCTGAAGTCAGAAGCCAGGTTTCATAGCTGGAATTAGATATTCCATATCCTCTAAAATATTGACATAATCCAGGAAAGTCTTTGGAAATATGACTCCAGCTGATAAATTTTAAATCACATGTATCATATGTGTAAAAGCAAAATCTTTCTTCTCTTAATCTCAGAAATATGGTTAAGTATGTCTATTCACTTATCTCTCTGACTTCTTTCTAATTCTGAGTTTCTCAATTGAGTTCCTAAAAGCATCAGAATAGAGTAAATCTTATTTAAACTGACCACATGATTCAGTAAAGTTTGTAATTTTAATGTTGGGTTGACATAAGCCTACTTAAAAATATTTGGGAGAAAAACAGAGTGTGGTGTTTTATTCTCACGTCAACATTCAGCACATAGTATTCAGTTCCCAATTTTCCAGTTCTTAAGCAATTAAATGTTCTGTTGACATCAGAGGAAAGGCTGCCTACAGAAGAGATGAAGAATGAAAAACCTTGATATCTTAAATTGTAAACTGTGATTTAACATAAAGAGCATAAAAAGTTGCTTTTTTGTTTTCTATAATCAAGTTAACGAAGGATGAATAGTGCATTCGGCAAGTAATTCTGCCATGCGTCCATCCCTCTCGACTGGAAAAGGCAAAGAATTTTTTTTTTTTTAAATCCATTCCCTTCTTTGGCCGAAAAAACCAAAGGCACACTCTAAAGTTGCTGGTCAAGTCTGATTTTTTTTCCTCCTTCTCCCAGGAACTGCTAGGATGTTCTATAAAAAGATGTCAGGAAAGCCAGCATGGGAAAGTTAAATGCCCCAAAATGCCCTGCATTGCCTATAAGTACAAATGAAAAATGTTAAAGATTATTTAAAAACAGGAATGACCTTTTGTAAAATGCTTTTGATTTATTGCTGTGTATTGTGCAGATCTTTATCAATTATTCTCACTCTATTTTATTCAAAAACTGTTGTAAACTATGAGTTGGCATGTTGCTGCATACGGAAGAAAAGCATTAATCAACTCTAAGTAAACAAGTGCAGAGATCTCTCTAACAACTATGAAGTAGTTAATACATTTTTGAGCAATTTTATTCTAGAAAGGAGGTCTAAAAGAGTAGTGCTTAATTATCTGGACTCCTCTGTGCTGGGCTCCCTTTTGATTGTATTAATGAAGCAGCTGGCCCATTGTTTCCCTTTAATTCCTCTATTGTTTTAAGAATATGTCACAGCTCTTTATTCTTTTATCAGGTGCTGTGCAGGAGGACCCACACAATACCTCATATTCCTACTGTATTTGCCAATGCACAAAGAAACCTCCACAGCGGTTTGCAAAGAAGGGGCACACATAATTTATAAGTTCTGTTCCTTGCACTACTCCACTGTCAAGAATTTCAACAGTATTGGATTGGAATTCATTATAAAATTGCTATTAAACAATGTGGCTACATATAGATATAGGTACTGTGTGAACATTCCCACCCTGAGATCTAGGTAGTATCACCTGCGATGTTGCAATGGGACAATTATTTAGCTTTTAGGAAATTATTTTGCCCAATCCCTTCCCAGTAGTGAAGAAACTAAATTTCATAAGTGGGCATGATGTTGGATTTTCAAATTACTTAGGTAAAAGAAAAAAAAGAAGTTAATGACAGAACGAGTAAGTATTCTTGTTTCCTCCAACTCCAGAAACAATGTCTGTGTGTATGAGTGTGAGTGAGTGTGTGTGTGTGTGTATGTGTTAAACAGCCCATTTATTCCCCCAGAGAACAGCTTTAAATTACCTTAGTGTGCCTAAGAGATATCATGGTTTACTCTATAGACCAATATGTAATCTTTATTAATTGAGCTCTGATCAACTGACCATCTTCTTCTTGTATTTTACACATGTGAAGGAAATAGACTTTTAGATTGATGCATAAATATCACTGTACATCTTAAGAAATCAAACTGCTGTTAACAATTTAGTATATAACATTTTATGCCAAAGCTACTTAAAAATGCTTGTTCATTTATAAGTCGTTAACTTTTCTCCAAATTTCCATGGAAATCACACACAAAAAAATCACCCATGGTAAAAATCTCAAAGGTCTGATTCACATAGACTTTCTCTTTTTACACACATGGCTTTTTTCTTTGTTTTTCCCCTGTCAAATGTCTGTATTTTTAGAGGCTGTTTTCATTGATTTTTTTCCCCCTAGTGTCCCCAGTCTAATAAAGAGAAATAAGACTTAATGACTTAATGCTATGTAGTAAAAGTTACTAACTTCAACTTTTAAAATGTCCTTAGAAAAGCCATTAGAATAAATTAGTATTGAAAACCACCTATTTCCTTTTGTATTGTTAGGTGAGTGTGTATGGGTTTGGTTTTTTTTTTTTTTTTTTGAGCTTAAACTTTCAAACCGGTATCCCTATCTATTCGCTTGAGGCTCTTTATCCTTGTACATATTGAGGCAGAGCAATACAAAATCTAAATGTGATTTAATTGGTTCAATTTGCTGTATATCTTTATGCTAAGCTTAGGTCCGTATCTTGATGAGCCCAGATGTAGTTGTGCTCAAGGTTTACAGCTTCACGTTGCTTGTATTTCCTTATTTTTACAAAGCAAGCGTCTATCAATCACACAGATAAATTAGAAAGAAACATGTATAGACGTAACACATGGAGAAGATTTTTCAGCGTGCCATGTAATTATTAACCTGATTTTTACCATTGTAAGGAAGCATGAATTGCAGATAGCATGGACGAAGTTAAATGCTTTTATACTGGATACATTTTGCTTATACAGAACTCTATAGGTATGGTCGAACAATATAATTGAAGCTTTGTCAGCTCTGTAACCTAGCAACAGATAATACTGTTAGGTTACTGAATTGCTCCTGGTTGACAAGTAGGGAGTATTTTTGTGTTTATCATGTTTGCTAATGATGGGATCCTTTCCAAAAGGCTTGTCTTAATCTTAATTAGAGTTTATCAGCAGAGGTCTGCATGACATTGTACAGACACTGATTTCATAAATAATAAAAAGTGCAAGTGAAAAATTTGGCAGGATGGGGAGATACTTAAGGCTACCGCTTCTAGTAAGAGGAGCGTGAATTTCCAAAATACAATCAACTTTGAACTGTGACTTTATTCTTTATTATCAAAACTTGTAGTACACTTCACTGCAGTTTTGACAGCAATTATGAGAAAAATTTATAAGCTTCCTGTTAGGAACCATATCTGTTTGTACAAGAACTTTGATCATAAACATTACTTAGAACAGCAAGTACATGTTTTTTCAAGAACGTCAAGGTCTTTGAGGTTATTACTTTCTATGGAACCTTGAATGTATTTGCCCTTTATACGTGAAGGGAGTGGTGTGTGGGTGTGGAGCGTGGGGAGAGTGACTGTGTTTGCAGCACAAGAGGCAAAGAGAGAATCCTAAAATAACCTTTCCATTTGGTAGACTTGAGGAAGGTATCAGATAGCTGCTTCAGTGCCTGATGTCATTTGATAAAGACTTCATGCCCATGCAGTAGAAATGTGATTTTTTTTTTTTGCTCTGGTTTATACAATATGATCTTTCACAGTTTTTCGAAATGTTATTGTTCATTTCTAATAATAAGTTACACACCTTCAAAATAATAAAGAATTAAACATTGTAAAACCAAACACAGTTCACAAATTTACTAAATTCCTAACTGGTTTATTCAGTTGAAGGACGATGCTAAGTCATTACATCCTTTACCCGCCTTTCTACAACCTTTTCACTCATCATGCCCACATTCTTCACATATTATTCAAAGCTATGTTCAGTTGTCATTTTCTGAGTTTTGGAGTGGACATCTCTCTACTGAATTGTTTGAACAAGTCTATGAAATATTTGATTATCAAAAGAGACCTTTTTGTTCATAGAGTTTCACTCTCTCTACCCTATACAAACTACAGATAGTTTACCCTTATGCCAATGATCCTTAACTCTAGAGGCATATGAAGCCTTTCGGGGAGCTTCTAAAAAATAGTGAAGCCCAAACTTCACTCCCAGTGATTTTGATTTGATTGATCCAGGGTAGGACCCAGAAAGCAGCGTTGATTAATAGTTCCCAGGTGTGGGCTTCCCTGGTGGTGCAGTGGTTAAGAATCCGCCTGCCAATGCAGGGGACATGGGTTCGAGCCCTGGTCCAGGAAGATCCCACATGCCACGGAGCAGCTAAGCCCATGTGCTACAACTGCTGAGCCTGTGCTCTAGAGCCTCTGAGCCACGACTCCTGAAGCCCGTGCGCCTCGAGCCCATGCTCTGCGACAAGAGAAGCCATTGCGATGAGAAGCCTGCTCACCGCAACTAGAGAAAGCTCGCTCGCAGCAATGAAGACCCAACACAGCCAAAAATAAAATTAATTTAAAAAAAAAAGCTCCCAGGTGAATCTACTGTGCAGTCATGGTTATAAAGAATTGTGATACCCTTTTAGTGTCCAGCTAAACTTGGACAAATGCTACATCCATATTTAATAGGTGTGGAACGTTTAGAATAGTACTTGGCACATAGTAAGTGCTTTCTAAGTGTAAGCTATTAGTCATGTTAGAAGATAACCTGACATTACTTCCACACCACAAAGATTTACATTATTCTCCACATTGTGGCTATGCATTTTAAAGCTATGTCTTATCACTGTGTACATCTTCTTAACACTGTTTCATAAAGTGAACCATACTGATGAAAGAAATCAAAGATGACACAAACAGATGGAGAGATATACCATGTTCTTGAATTGGAAGAATCAATATTGTAAAAATGACTACAGCAATCTACAGATTCAATGCAATCCCTATCAAATTACCAATGGCATTTTTCACAGGACTAGAACAAAAAATTTTACAGTTTTCAGGGAAACACAAAAGATCTCGAATAGCAAAAGCAATCTTGAGGAAAAAAAAAACAGAGCTGGAGGAATTAGGCTTCTTGACTTCAGACTATACTACAGGGCTACAGACATCAAGACAGTATGGTACTGGCACAAAAACAGGAATATAGATCAATGGAACAGGATAGAAAGCCCAGAGATAAACCCATGCACCTCTGGTCACCTAATCTATGAAAAAGGAGACCAGAATATACAATGGAGCAAAGACAGCCTCTTCAATAAGTGGTGCTGGGAAAACTGGACAGCTATATGTCATTTCTGGTTCAGAGAGATAGCAGTGCTAATTACTCAAACTGAGTAATCAAGGTAAGGTACCAAGGCATTTACTTAGTGAACATCAGATGGCACTGTGACTTGGGACACTGGGTTTTTCATTCAGAATCTAGAGCCAAACTGCTTTGTTCAAATCCCATCTCCCATATCTCCTTCTCTTCCTCCAAGTCCACTCTAGCTGTGTGATCTTGAACAGTTTATGTACACTTCCAGCTTCATGACCTCACAGTAAAAGGCAACAAATAAAAGCCACCTCACTGCTTTCTTGGGAGATATTAAGATAATGGATGCAGAGCACTTAGCACAGTGTCAGTGCAGAGCAGATAGTAGGTGCTTAATAAATCTGAGGTTATTCCTATTATTAGCACTTTGGTCACAGAAGCAAAAAAGTTGCTCACAACTTGATGATAATAATCTAGTGGTATCTAGCCTAAGGTTGTCATGTTATATGATGCAGGTAAAGCAGTTCTCCAAGTTCACACAGTAACCAATAATCAAGTCAGCACTAGAACTAAAGTTTCTCACCCACAAGGCAAACGCTTTTTCTAGTTCATCTTTCCACTGAGGACAAATAAATTTTCAGTGATTTGGGGTGCCAGCAGTGCTTCATTATTAGCATATAATCCCTTAGACAAAGATCATTTGCTCTTGAATTACTGTGCGAAGAAATTCATTCATTCAAATGAAAATAGTTAATGTGGTCAAAGAAAGTAAACTCCATCTCAGCGGCAGCTTCATTCCTCTAAAATCTTAGTTTTCAAGTATTACTTTGTTAAAGTAACTTCGTTAGGAAAACTGAGAGAAGACCTCAACTGTTTTTTTTTAATACATCTCATATGAAAAGCACTTAATAAAAGTTATATTCCTGTCCTTAGCTATAACTAAAAACTTGTACAAATATTCTAGTGAATGTTTTTTAGTGAAAAAAAAATACTCTCATTTTTTTCCAATTTTTATATTGTGGTGCGTATATATATATATATATATATGTATATATATATGTGTGTATATATATATGTGTATATATATATGTGTGTATAACAAAATGTATTAACCATTTTTAAGTATACAGTTCAGTGGCATTAAGTACATTAACATTATTGTGCAACCATTACCACCATCCATCTCCAGAACTCTTTTCATCTTGCAAAACTGAAACTCTATACCTATTAAACAATAACTCCCCACTCCCCCCTGCCCTTAGCCCCTGGCAACCACCATCCTACTTTCTGTCTCTGTGACTTTGAATACCCTGAGTACTTCATGTAAGTGGAATCATACAGTATTTGTCTTTTTGTGACTGGTTTATTTCACTTATAATAAGGTCCACTTATAATAAGTTCATCTATGTTGTAGCATTGTCAGAATTTCCTTTCTTTTTTTTTTCTTTTTTTTTCCTTTCTTTTTAAGGCTGTAAAATATTCCATTATATATATATATATATATATATATATACACACATATATATACACACACACATATATTCTATTGTGTGTGTATATATATATATATACATATATATATTCCATTGTGTGTGTGTGTGTGTGTGTGTGTGTGTGTGTGTGTGTGTGTGTATACCACATTTTGCTTATCCATTCTGCTCTCAGTGGACAGCTGGGTTGCTTCCATGTTTTAGGTGTTTTTAATAATGCTGCTCTGAACATGGGTGTGCAAATATCTCTTTGAGACTCTGCTTTCAATTCTTTTGAGCATATACCCAGAAGTGGAATTGCTGGATCATAGGTATTTCTATTTTTAATTTTTTGAGGACCCATCATGCTGTTTTCCACAGTGACACTACCATGTTATCCTCTCCCCAGCAGTGCACAAGGGTTCTAACTTCTCTACATCCTTGCCAGTCCTTGTTTTCTCATGGTTTTGTTTGTTTGTTTGGGCTTTTGGGTTTGTTTTCTTTGTGTGTTTTTGGTTTGGGGGGGTTGTTTGTGTTTTGATTTGTTTGTTGGTTTTTTTTTTGATAGTGGTGCTCTCATTTTAAAGCCAAATGTAACACCCTGTGATTTGTTTCCATTGAACGTGAGGTCAGTCAGTGAAGACACCAAAAAAGCTAAATATCAACATGATTTATCATTTTCATGCACTCAGATTGCTTCTTAATCAAGATGAAGACTCCTACCTTCCATTGAATTGTAAATTAGAGTTGGCTGTGTTTACCCTAGCTCTAAAAATGGTAGGGTAAGAAATTGGTTCTCCTGTCTCCTCAGCCCCATGTAGATTGCTAGAAACCTTATCTGTTTCTAACTGGTCAAGATCGGTATTGATCCACAAACGATGCAGCCTTAATCATTTTTCCAAAATGAGTTAGCTCTCTCCAGTGAAGCACAGATACATGTGCTCATTGAATTTGTAGGTTTATGTTTTCTTTCTGGTGAGATTTCTTTTCTTCGACTTAGCAGGGCAGTGAGAAATGAGAAAAATAGCCCCAACCAGACCAAACCAAAAGGATAATTGTTCACAGTTATATAGCACTTACTATGGCAGGTGCTGTTCTGAAGCTTTCACACATATATTTGCTTATTTAATCCTCATGATAATACCGTGAGTTCAATACTACTATCACCATCCCCATTTTCAAGGCTGAGGAAACTGATAGAATGCTTAGGTGATAAGTTCAAAGTCACACAGTTAGCAAGCGGCAGAGGCAAGATTTGCATCCCAGCAGTCTGGGGCCGGTGTACTTCCTCCAGATGGGATTACATCCTCACTAGCAGCCACATTGAGAATATTTTTTTTGAATCAGTAATTGAAACTATGTTATAATACTTGGGATATCTCTCCCTATAAATGACTCCCTCAAGTTGTATGCTCTAAATTCACATCAAAAGAACTCAGCCAAGCTGTTTCCAAGAACCAATCCTTGACTTTTACGGCACCGTTCTCTTGGTTCCCCTCTAACCTTTCCAAGTATATGTTTCCTATGTCTTTAAATGATTGCATCTCCTCTACCCACATCTTAAATGTTGAGATTCTCCAAGTTTCAATCTTTGTTCTTTCTCTTTTGATGCTGTAGTCTTCCTGCATTACCACATCCATGCAAAGAGCATCCGCAGCTATTTAGAATGTGTTGATGACTTCCAAAATATTTTTTTTTTCTCCAGCCTTATTCTCCTCCAAGGTCCAACTGCCTCCTGGTTACACCCACCAAAAAGCCTCTCAGGTACCTCAGACTACATGTTCAAAGCCAAATTCAGTACTCCCATGCATATACATACACATACATAAAACACACATGCACACTTGGGCTTTGGAGTTGGACAGCCAGAAGTCTAAATCATGATTCCGCCAGTGATTCTGCTATGTGTATAGCTTTGGGCACGTTAGCTAACTTCTCCAAGATTCAATCTCCTCAACTCTTAAATGAGGAAACTATCACTCACCTCACAGAATGATTGATAGGATTAAAATAGATGAAACACATAAACCCCTTAGCCTATCAGACCCAAAGAAATTATTCCTAATTAATACCAATTATCTGTTATTGTCCGTATAATACCACTTGGTAATATACCAGCTTTACTGCCTTGTTAATGGAACTACCGTCAGCTGGTTTTGCAAACCAGAAACCTCTGTGTCATTTTCAAGAGTTACTTTTACGCATCTCAGGAAATCACCCCAGTCCTCTGTCAGCTATGTCTCTTGAATCTGGCCCTTTTCTCCCCTACAATTTACACTTCTCACAACTGAACTGGTACAACAGCCTCCTAATAGCCCTCGAGATAACATTTCCTACCCCTTCAGTTTACTCTCCTCAAGACCCTGAGATCTACATTCTGGCGGGGTGGGGGGGGGGTGGGTGAAGCTCAGATCATTCATTCACTCAAATAAATATATATACCATTCTCTCCACCATGAGCCAGACACAACTGTTTTTATGTTACATCAAAACTCTCCCCCTGCTCTAAACTTTCTGTGGGAGGAAGCCCTGATTTGTAGTGCTTGACTGTTTCTGACAGCAAATGCTACAACTCTCACCATAGCTGATTTCAGGTTACCAACGTGACATCAACCAGCACACAGAATTCCTGACAACTGAACATTCTGCCCTGTGATCCAGAACAGGCTGGCTCTGGCACACCACTGCCCATAATCCACCTCTTTCTCCCTCAGACCCCAAGCTCCAGGTTTGCTGGCCTCCGAGGGCCAGGCAGCCTCTTCCATAATCCTGCACTCACACGCATGCTCCTGTATCTGCCGGTAACGATGTACCTGCCAGGTCCTCCCTACACATACTTCTGCTACTTTACTTCTACTCTTCTTGAGTCAATAAAAATGTCCCATTGGGTGGCTTGCCTGACTCCCCCAAGAAGTCTCAGTTACTCACCCCTCCCACATTTCTTTAGTACTAGGGGATGGGACCACCGTGTGGTGTTATAATCTGTCTGTTTATATGTGTGCTTTCAGGTTGTTTGTGAAGTTGTGCCTGAAACCGTAGCACGCAGCCTGGCACACCAATCAATAGCTGATGAATGAACGACTTGAAAAACTAAATCCTAAGACAATTGACTTCTTCATCAGACCTGCACAGTACATTTTCAGTCTGATTCAGCCTTTTAAAAGGATATGCTCTGACGAAACCGTAAAATGAGATAAAATGTTAAAGATGATAAAATATGAAACATCTGAAAACAGATATGTGTTACTACTGCCAGTCTGCTTAATAATGTAGAAAAATCATTTTTGGCTTACTTTATTATTTATTTATTTATTTTTAAAAATAAATTTATTTATTTTTAAAAATAAATTTATTTATTTTTAAAAATAAATTTATTTATTTTTAAAAATAAATTTATTTATTTTTGGCTGTGTTGGATCTTTGTTGCTGCATGCGGGCTTTCTCTAGTTGCAGAGAGTGGGGGCTTCTCTTCATTGCGGTGCGTGGGCTTCTCATTGCAGTGGCTTCTCATTGCAGAGCACGGGCTCTAGGAGTGAGGGCTTCAGTAGTTGTGGCTCGTGGGCCCTAGAGCGCAGGCTCAGGAGTTGCAGCGCATGGGCTCAGTTGCTCCACGGCATGTGGGATCTTCCCAGACCAGGGCTCAAACCCACGTCCCCTGCACTGGGAGGCGGATTCTTAACCACTGCGCCACCACGGAAGCCCATGTTTTACTTGCTTTAATTTTCACTTAATATTTTGTGAATTTTACTTATTGATTGGATCTTTTTGGTTCAAAGTCTGAGCCCAAGTGTTCGGAGTCATCCTGCTGTTGAGCTCACTGCTGTGATAAAGATTAGCCGGGTGCTACCTTCTCTAAAATATCGATTTCTCCAGGGTACCTGAATTCAAAACTTTCCTTTTGTAAAACATAGCCAGAGCTCGATTTACCAACAATGTAAGTTGATCAAAAAATGGAAAACTATTACCAGTAATACAAGTTATTCAGTTCAACACTGAAATCCAGTGACTCTAAAAAACCAGGCGAGGAACTAAACCTGAACTGCAGTGCCTGCCTCTGCCCTCCCCACCTCTCTATTACACAGACTCACTTAATAAACCTTGTCCCAGAGGAAAGATAAGGTGCAAATGATTACCTTGTCTACAGCTGTAAGTAGTTTAGATCTGTATGCACATCAGAGAAGGCCGAACAGCCAAATGCAGAAGCCTTCCAGGGGGAAGAAGCGTCACCAGCAGAAATAGCACCACTTAGCGCTTTTCAATGCTCATCAGATTCCGCGATGATGCCGCTTAGCTTCTATATTTGTAAAGAAGTCATCAGTGCCAACCAAGGTGAATCTGTTTTCAACTTTGGGAAGCTTGTATGCTTTCAGATATATTAAAGTGAAAGTGAAAAATGGTTGTTTTCTAGTCTTTTAGTATATTTGTGTTTTCCTTGGAAACTTTCATATAAATTCGAGGTCTGTAATTTCAGCTTTATTTTTTCACAAACATTTACTGTCGTGGATGGTGTCTTGTCTGCTCACCTTTGAAATTTAATCAGCTGGTTTAATGAACTGTCCGAGGTTTCTAAAACGATGTCCTGAATCTTCTAGGCAACTCTGCCCTATCATATGCTGTTGTTATCTTTTCCACCAGCGTTTTACCACAAGTTGTTTAAAAACTATGATCTCTTTCAGGGTGGAAAAAAATGAAGTGCGGTTGAAAAGGCAGTTATGCTGAAAGAGAAACAGAGCAATATTACTTATCAGAATGGGTACAATTTTTGCTTGCTTAATGAGTACAATATATAGCCTTGCAGTATATACACAATGAGGAAAAAAAGCTTTATAACATATCAAGTATGCCATATTACTTCAGGCATAACTGTACAGGATACATATCTAGGCCTGAGAGTGTAGATAACAAAATATAAGTGCTTTGCCTGTCTAAACATGTTAAATAAATGAGCATTCACTATCGCATTCCAATACATTAGAAGATGTACTTGCATAGTTAATTTTCTTTTTAATGCACCACACGTGATCATTTGAAGCCCCAAGCCAGAGTCTATCTTAGTGTTTGAAGAGAGGGTTCTTTTCATTTAAACAAATCTTTATTTAAATAAGCCTTTCTGAAAAGGCTCTTTGGCATATCTCCTTTTCAGGAAGTTCAATCAGGGTAAAAGGAGATAAAGAAGCTGCATTATAAGAAATATTATATAAGTAAAGATCACTCGGTGCTCACCCCCCCACCCCCCCAAAATAAATGGCAGCAGACTTATAAGGAGAGGAAAGCTAACTGGAATTTCACTTTAATGTTCTAAATTTTAGGAACTTTGTTTACTTGCTTTGTAGTGTTACGTATCATTCATTCATATATCATTCCCCAGTATCTGGGGAAGAGAGAGAAAAAGAAATAACTTCTTACTTCCATGAGCTACAGAAAGAGCACGTAAAGAGTAACTTCAAAGCCTCACCTGAAATAAATTTTGTGGTTGTATCCCTACCATGCTTGGTCTTAGGCAGTATAACATGTAATAACATGGTTAATGATTAAGTCAAGCGCTGGAAGGCAAACAGTTGACAAAACTCTCTACAGATTATGTCTATACTTGGTTATTAATCTTCTGCTACTGTTGGTCACTGAACAGTTCATCTGATGCAAGGAATACAATTTTCCACATAGGCAGGTACGAAAATTAATAAAGGGAAACAGCACTAAAATGGAGTAGGGAAGTCAGAAGGGGGAGCTGGCATGTACTACTTGACTTCAGTGTAGATCCCAACAGGAAGAGATGGACTTTGCATCTCCATCAGGGAGTGACACTACTTAATACCTCTCAGCTGAAGGAAGAAAGCATTTCTCCTTGTCTGACAACAGCTCAGCCAATGAAAGAATGTAACAACTCAGCCAATGAAAAGCCACTATATTTGGAACTTTCAATTTCCTCCAATGAGCTTTTTGTTTATAATGGCCCCACCCAACCTCCCCTTCTCTATAAGAGTTTCCTCTCTTTTGTTTCACCAGACTTTCATGTGGTTGACCATAGCTGCCTGTCCTGAGTTGCAGCTCCTTGCTATTAAACTTGTGTCGCTGGTAAAGTAACTGGCAGTTTTATTGTTTTAGGTTAACAAAGGGAAGAGGAGGACAGCCGTTGTCTTGATCAAACACTCCACCCCAGTAGAAACTGATGTGAAAAACATGAGAAGGTCCTATTGACATCAATCCAATGTACAGCAGGCTAGAGCATTCTATGTCAATTCTTTTTCTTTTTTCTTCTTAATAGGGGGTCAGCTTTGGTGCACGACTACGAAGGCCATCTCTGAGGGTGAAGAGCTAATTGCCTTTGTGGTGGATTTTGACTCAAGGCTACAAGCTGCCAGTCAGATGACTCTTACAGAAGGGATGTACCCGGCGCGCCTGCTGGACTCAATTCAGCTGCTCCCTCAGCAAGCTGCCATGGCTTCTATTTTGCCTACAGCTATTGTCAATAGTAAGTGCTGAGTGCAATAGCCCAGTACAATAGCTTTGTAGTGGTGATGGGTATTTATGGGAGAGAAAAAAATAATGTCTACTGACAGGCAACCAGGGACAGACTTTTTTCTCCAGTGTTATGATTTTATTTTATATTCTCTCCAATTTTAAGTGTGTGTGTGTGTGTGTGTGTGTTCACTTCTCGTGGGAGTATAAAAGGAATAACTTAAATTCATTCATTTCAGGTTGGATTCCTGAATGTCACACAGAAAAATCTGACATTCTAAACTAAACAACATTCAAGACGATTTAGCTATAAGAGGTCCAACAGCTTTCATTGTCGCTCCTATGGTAGAATAGTTTTGGTATTAAGAGCCATAGAGTTAAAACATAAAATAAGAAAAAGGACACAAAATCAAATTTGATTAGATACACTAATGAAGGGGAAATGTAGGCTGGATGAATCAAGACATCAGCTAATGTAAAAAAAAAATAAAGAGAAGGAAAGAAAAATACGTATAATCTTAGAATACTTTATATGGAGAATTTTAAAATGTGCCCTGGCAAATATACCTTTGTGATTATAGTCTGTTAAAAGGACTATTGAACTTAGTTTGTATTTCCTTGACATAAAATCAGTGATCTAGGAGTCCCAAGATCAGAATTCTAGACTCTGCTCTGCTTTTATCTAGCTCTGTGAGAAAACGTGAGTACATCTTAAGAGGAGAATAGATTCTCAAGCCAGTGGCAAGTGAAACATTGCATTGAGTCAAAAATGTCCTTGAAAATCCCTGAGACTTTGAATGATGCAGAAGTCTAGAGACTACAATCATGTCTTATATTATATATGTATACATATGTACATACATATATATTCAACAGTAATTATGTTCTTGCTGTAACAGCATCCTTTAGAATGAAGAACTTCTCAGGTGTATCTGGAATTACTCTGCATCCAACCAGTGGATTCAGTGTACACAACCCAAGCTACTATTTCTGAATTTCCTTAATGTAAATGGAGTTGTTTTGTTTACTGAATCTTTAGTTTGATTTGAATAGTGAGGAACTTGAAATAACATGGACCCAACTTGAAACTGAGGCAAAATGATTTTGTTACCACCTATTCTAGGAGTTTCTTATATTATTGTGACACTCCAGTGTGTGAATGTTAATTCTAATTATATTTGAAGGAATACTCTGTTGGCTTTCTATAGCAAGATAACTATTAATCCCAAATATATCACCATAGATGCATACAGGCTTTGTTCTCGTTCTTAAATTAGTTAATCAGTTAAAGTCATCCTGAAAAATAAACCCTTTACTATACACTGGGCCTCTGAAAAGTATAAATGTAACTAAAACTTGGGTGGGAGGGGCTAAATAATAAACAGCAGTAGTATATAATTTTGTAATTAAATTGTATTTTAAAATTCTGTATTGTACCTGCTGTCCTTACTTCTCATTTGCTAGAATTTGGTCCTTACTTTTCTCCTTCTCTCCTTCAACAGGATCTCCTGAGCCAACTCCTTCACTATCATGTGTTCCAACTCACTATACATTAACAGTTTATAAATCACAAGTCCAGCTGTTTCTGGCGAGTTTCAGACCTCTCTTGCCATCTTTGCAATGTTCCTGTCTCTTTCTCACAGAAATATCTACTCCCACATATCTACTGTGACCATATGCCCCAGTGTGCCTGGATTAATCCCAGTTTACAGTGTTATCTGCCATCCCTCTGATCAGAGGCACTACAAAAGTGCCAAGTTTGCACAATACAGTGTCAGATTTAGTCACTCCATATGTGCCCCAGCCTGAATTCATCACCCATCTGTCTTCTATTCCCTGTAGAGATGAATGAAAACATCCCTTAACACAGAAATGCCAACAAGAAGTCTAGGCACCGAGGAGAAACCTTTCCTTCTGCTCTAACATCTAATTGCAAAATAGTGGTCATCACTTCCAGTCAGTTCTGCTTCCTCAGTATAACTTTGCTTCTCTCTGTCCCCCTTTCATTGAGGCATTATGGAAGAGTGTTTACACCAGGGTTTTCCAATCCCAGTTCACCCAGTTGCATGATAATGGCAAGTTACTCAACCTCACATTCTTCACCTATTAATGAATGAGGGGAAAACACAGAGAGAGAAATTTTCCATGAATGAATACATGAGAAATACATATCATACATATTATAGCATGACTTAACAAATAGTACATGACTATTAGCTACAATTTAAATTCTGTCATATTTCACTTAGATTACTGCAGTTGTCTCCTACCAGTCGTAAGTCTTCCTTCCAAATTCACTACCTTCAAAACTCCACTGTTAGGATTATATCATAGCTGATTCTGTCAGTCTATTGCTTGAAATGATTCAGTCATTTTCCATAACCATTGAGATAGAAATCTAAACTTAAAAAAGCTGACAGGGCCTTTGGGAGTCTGTCCCTGACTTCTACAACCTCATCTCTCCCAGCCCCTTGCCTGAGATTACAGAATAGCCTCCCAGCCTCCACCCAGTCCCTCTCTCAAGCTCCCATAGCTGATCCCTTGATTAGGAGGACACAATCCTCTTCTCCACCTGACTAGCTTAATTTCATCCTTCACAAGGCAGCTAAGGCATGTCATCATCTTCCCTCTAAATCCTTCTCTGACTTCTTCAAGTACCTCCATCACTGTGTGTGGTCATCACGTTCTAATGTAATGAACAAACGAACCACTTGTTAACCAGCCCCAGGAGATCTAAGCTCCTTAACAACAGCTGTTTGGTCTCTCATTTTGTTTTACACCCAACTCAGCATAGATCTGGCACTAAGGAGGTACTCTGTAATTAATTTATTAAATGGACCAATGATGTCAGGAGTTGGCATCAAAGCTAACTTTAGTTCAGCCATTAGATCCGTTACCTTTTAACCAAGCAGATAAACCAATTCACATTGCTATTTATAAATGCCTATTTTTCTAAACTATAAGTACAATATAAACAATTTAGGATTAATCTCTTTTGCTTTATGTTGGGATTCTCCTAGAGTACCACTTTCTAAAGAGTCTGTGGGAAGGTAAACTGCATTAAGTGGAACATTTCTTTAAAAATAGTCCTGTACTGTGGAACAACACCCAAGACTGCACTAGCCCCTGTCTGATTGCCTAATTCATAACCTGGGAGCAGACTCTGAGAAAAACTGAACCAAATGCTGCTTTACCCATGGTTGGCTCCAAGTGGGCAGCAGCTAACGTGTCCCTGTGTTTCTGCCTGCAGAGGATATATTCCCTTGCAAGTCCTGTGGCATCTGGTATCGGAGTGAGCGGAATCTGCAAGCCCATTTGATGTACTATTGCAGTGGGAGACAAAGAGAAACTGCTCCAGTGTCAGAGGAAAACGAAGACAGCACTCCTCAGATTTCCAGTATGTGCCCCTTCCCACAGTGCACCAAGAGCTTTTCAAATGCCCGAGCTCTAGAAATGCACATGAACTCACACAGTGGTGAGTGCCTCTCTTGTTTCTTCTTCTACTCCAGGAGACCCTCTTCTTTCTCTACATATATACGTACATTCATACATCTCTATCTATCTATAAAATCAAACTTAAACTTGCTGGACCAGCTGGTTATTATCTTTTGTCCTGAACAAGTATACTCTATTCAAAGGACTTGGGTCTGAATTATTTTCTAACGACTTACAGTGCTCAGTTTACAGGCTAAATCATTCTAGTTTGTTCTCAACTAAAGTAATTATGCTGAAAAACAAGTTTCTTTTTCTTTTTTTTTTTAAGCCTGTTCTTGAGAGCAAGGTGGCAACTATTCCCATTTATTTTGGAATTGTATGCCCAATTGTTGTCAGTATCATACATAGTATTCTAATTCCTATATTTTAAAAACAACTGAAATGAATCAAATGTACAGAATTATATTAATTTTAGATATTTCTTTGAACATTCTTGGATAGGGCAAACCAAGGTTTGGGAATCATAGTTATTCAGAATATGAAACTTGTAAGTCACCTCCGGGTGACTTCCTTTGCTGTTTTTGCTTGGGTTGAATAATTAAAAATGGAAATAGGTGCTCAGTTTAAAAAAAACTAACTCCAACCTCCAGTGCTCTAGTACAGTGCAAGCTTTTGTCTTTGCACCTATAAAAATAAGCTGTTTCCTTTCTACTTATTCTCTTCCCTCTCCCTACAAAGAGCTGTCTTTATGAGGTGATAAAGCAGGGGAAGCAGAAACAGGTTGGTTGTCTCACACGGTGAGTGTAAAGTCACGCGCAAAACAAAAATAGAGATAGAGGGATCTTCCCAGCTCAACAGGAAAATGAGTATTGGATTAGCCAAGGAGAAAAGGAGACAAATAAAAGAAGTCCCCTTTTATCTCTATCTCTCTGCCATATTTTCATCTTATAAATATAAAAGACAATTCTCATTTAAGTCTAGAGGGCAGAGAGGAGGAACCAAGCCTGATGTAACCATATGCCAACAAATGGGAACAAGAGTTGACCTGAGTAAGTAAAAGTATCCAGATCCTGATTCCAATTCATAGGGGAAGGGGTCCCCCCGACCAAGTAATTCTTCAGACACCCACTGAGTGTCTTGCAATGCAACTCCGCTCAATTCTGACACTATGCAGGGAGAGCATTAAATTCCCCAGATTAAGGGGTCAGTCCTACAAGAGTGACTCCCCCACTGCCACCCCAATGCAGACTTTAGTCTTTTGTGCTTCTGACCAGTCAGCTATAAATCAGAGGTCACCAAGACACCCCCTTGGTTTGACTGCTTTGCTAGAGTGTCTCCCGGAACTCAGAAAACCCATTTGTTCACCAGATACTGGTTTATTGTAAAAGGATATAACTCAGGAACAGCCAGATGGCTGAGATGCATAGGGCTAGGTTTGGGGAACGGGCAAGGTGCTTCCAAGGGCTCTCAGAGCCTGCCACTCTCCCCAGATCTCCACATGTTTACCAACTGAGATGCTCTCTGAACTCTGTTTTTTGTGGGGTTTTACGGAGGCTTCATTACATAGGCAGGATTGATTAAGTTATTGGCCATTGGCAATTGAACTTAATCTCTAGCCCCTCTTCCCAGAAGTGGAGGAGGGGAAGAATGAAAGTTCCAACCCCTGTAATCACAAGATTGCTTCTCCTAACAACCACCCATCCTTAGGTTACCTAAGGGCTTTCCAAAAGTCACCTCAGTAACATAGCAAAGCCACCTTTATCACTCTTATCACAGGAAACTCCAAGAGTTTTAGAAGCTGTGAGCTGGGAACCAAGGATAAAGACCAAATATATATGAGAAATAGATTTTACTCATCAGAATGACCAAATACATATTCCTTGTAAATCACAATATTGCATTGAGGCTTACCCACCAGTCAGTGGTGATATTCAAAATATTTAATAACTGACTAAAAACAGGCCATGACCAATCAGCATGGATGTCGGTCCTAAATGACTACATTAATGTACTGGTACCAATATCAGCCCTGGATAGAGATAAACCATGTTCAGCAAAACCAATGAATAAAATTCTAAATTTGTACCAAAGATAAATTAGTAGGTTATTAATTACTTTAGAAAACGGCTTCTATTTGGATTCTTTTGAATAAAGACCCAATCTGGTACACTAAATGCACTAAGATTTATTTGATTTGCACATAGGTTATCACTATCAACTCTAACTAATGCCTGCTTCTTCCTAATGTAGAGCATAGTGCTGTGGTAAGAAGGTTATTGGATTAGAAATTATAAAATCTGAAGTTTAGTCATGGATCCATCACCGAATAGCTTTATTACCATAATCAATTCCTTTAGCCTCCTTGCATGTGTTTCCCGACCTGTAACATTGAAACAATGATGCCTATCCCACTACAATGCAATAATATTCACGAAAGTGCTTTGGAAACCATAAAGGGCTGTTATTATCATCATCTATGGTGAAGGACGTCACAAGAAAAACGTTACTATCACAAATAAGATTCCGAAAGATTTCAGTTCGTTTCTGCTGTGTTGGACACATGAGGTCATTAGTAACGGTTCATATCATTAGAAAACCAATATGTGTGGTTCTCAGTATTCTGATTTTGTATGTTCCTCCAGGAGTGAAAATGGAAGAATTCCTCCCCCCTGGTACTAGTCTAAAATGCACCGTCTGTAGCTACACTGCTGATTCTGTGATCAACTTTCACCAACACCTGTTCTCCCATCTCACTCAAGCTGCCTTCCGATGCAATCACTGCCACTTCGGCTTCCAGACTCAGAGGGAGTTATTGCAGCACCAGGAGCTCCATGTCCCTGGCAGCAAACTGCCCAGAGAAAGTGACATGGAACACTCTCCAAGTGGAACCGAAGACAGCTTACAGCCAGCCACAGACCTGCTGACCAGAAGTGAACTCCCCCAAAAGGCCATGCAGACTAAAGATGCGAGCTCTGACACGGAGCTGGACAAGTGTGAGAAAAAGACTCAGCTCTTTCTCACTAACCAGAGACCCGAAATTCAGTCTGCAACAAATAAACAAAGCTTTTCTTACACGAAAATAAAGTCTGAGCCCTCTAGTCCAAGACTTGCCTCATCTCCAGTTCAGCCTAATATTGGGCCTTCTTTCCCCGTGGGACCCTTTCTATCTCAGTTTGCTTTTCCCCAAGATATCACAATGGTCCCTCAAGCTTCAGAGATCTTAGCCAAGATGTCTGAACTGGTACATCGGCGACTGAGGCACGGAAGTAGTAGCTACCCTCCCGTCATTTACAGCCCCTTGATGCCCAAAGGGGCTACCTGTTTTGAGTGTAACATAACATTCAATAATTTGGATAATTATCTAGTGCACAAAAAACATTACTGCAGCAGCCGATGGCAGCAGATGGCCAAGTCCCCAGAGTTCCCTGGTGTTTCAGAAAAGATGCCTGAGGCCGTGAGTCCCAACACTGGCCAAACCTCCATAAACCTTCTCAATCCAGCCGCTCATTCTGCTGATCCTGAGAATCCACTTCTTCAAACACCCTGCATCAATTCTTCCACTGTTTTAGATTTAATTGGGCCAAATGGGAAGGGCCACGACAAGGACTTTTCCATTCAAGCTAAGAAGCTCTCCACCCCCAACAGCAATGATGATAAAATTAATGGAAAACCTGTTGATGTGAAAAATCCCAGTGTCCCCTTAGTGGATGGGGAAAGTGACCCAAATAAGACTACCTGTGAAGCTTGCAACATTACTTTCAGCCGGCACGAAACATACATGGTCCACAAACAGTATTACTGTGCTACGCGCCACGACCCTCCGCTCAAGAGGTCAGCTTCCAACAAAGTGCCTGCCGTGCAGAGAACCATGCGTACGCGCAAGCGCAGGAAGATGTATGAGATGTGTCTTCCTGAACAGGAGCAAAGGCCTCCGCTAGTCCAACAGCGATTTCTCGACGTAGCCAACCTCAGCAATCCTTGTACCTCCACTCAAGAACCCACGGAAGGGCTGGGAGAGTGCTACCATCCAAGATGTGATATCTTTCCAGGAATTGTCTCAAAGCACTTGGAAACGTCCCTCACGATTAACAAGTGTGTTCCGGTTTCCAAATGTGACACTACTCATTCCAGTGTTTCCTGCCTAGAGATGGACGTGCCCATAGATCTCAGCAAAAAGTGTTTATCCCAGTCTGAGCGGACGACTGCATCTCCCAAAAGGCTGCTGGACTACCACGAGTGCACTGTGTGTAAGATCAGTTTCAACAAGGTAGAAAACTACCTGGCCCACAAGCAGAATTTCTGCCCGGTCACTGCACACCAGCGTAATGACCTGGCTCCGCTCGACAGCAAAGTGTTTCCGAATCCAGAAAGCGAACGAAACAGCCCCGATGTCAGCTATGAAAGAAGCATCATAAAATGTGAGAAAAATGGGAATCTGAAGCAGCCTTCCCCCAACGGAAACTTATTTTCATCCCACTTAGCAACCCTGCAGGGCCTGAAAGTCTTCAGTGAAGCCGCTCAGCTCATTGCGACAAAAGAAGAAAACAAACATTTGTTTCTTCCACAATGCCTGTACCCTGGAGCAATAAAGAAGGCAAAAGGAGCCGACCAGCTCTCTCCTTATTATGGAATAAAGCCAAGTGATTATATTTCTGGTTCTCTTGTCATCCATAACGCTGACGTGGACCAAAGCACAAACGCGGAAAATGAATCTCCCAAAAGCCAGGCTTCTTCCAATGGGTGCGCTGTGCCGAAGAAAGATTCCCTGCCGTTGTTGCCCAAAAATCGAGGCATGGTCATAGTGAATGGTGGACTGAAGCAAGACGAGCGCCCTGCCGCCAACCCACAGCAAGAGAACATTGCCCAGAATCCTCAGCATGAAGACAGCCGCAAATCTCCCTCCTGGATCTCGGAGAACCCATTAGCCACGAACGAGAACGTCTCCCCAGGAATTCCCTCCACAGAGGACCAGTTGTCTAGTATAGCTAAAGGTGTGAATGGCTCCACCCAGGCTCCAACCAGTGGGAAATATTGCCGGCTGTGTGACATCCAGTTCAACAACCTCTCAAACTTTATAACTCACAAGAAGTTTTATTGCTCCTCACATGCAGCAGAACATGTCAAATGAAATCACAAAATAAATAAACATCACTCACCTTTGGTACCAGTGTTTAGTATGTTGTTCTACCCAGTACAGAAAAAAAAAAAAAGCAAAAAAAAAAAGAAAAAGAAAGCTGTTTGAATTACATCTGGGCAATCAGGAGACAATTCATTATGGCTGAGTTGAAGACTTAAGGTGTAATTTCATTACAGTCCATTAGTAAAGTGTATTATTGGTGCCATTTTAAAAGAAAATTAATTTATTTTACCAGCAGTATTCATAGCTGTGGTTATGTTATTTTTTATTTAAAAACTTTATATTAAAGTCATTTGTAATGTTATTGTATAGTTATTGTGTAGCATATATGGTTTGCACTGTATAGTAGCTTTTAAAGAAAATAGTCACAAACAATACAGAAAAGCATTTTAGAAATAGCTTCCAAAGCACTTGTGTATCTTGATTTCTTCTTATATGCTGTTGCAGATACATGTATATGCTAAAATATAACTTGCAAAGATGTTCTAAATACACGTGCTATAAGTTCGCCTTAAGATTTCAGTTCTTGGATAATCAGGCTCCGTTTGCACTTTATATTTTAGCAGATACAGTCTCTTAGTAACTAGGCTTTGCATTTGTATGTAGCCGTATGTTTCTGTCCATTTTCTTAATCTGAAACATGTATGTTAAATGAAGACGGCAATTTTTTTCTTGTATAGTACTTGTATTTTCTTTCGCTGATGCAGCTCTGTCTCAATTTTTAAACTTTGCTGTTAAATGCAATACTTTATAAGAATGAACAAAATTACTGGAAGCAGTATTGTAAGTAATGAGGTAGTATTAATCGGTTTTATCTTTTGAAAGGCACAGTCTAAATCGAAACCCTAAACTCAATGCTGCAAGTATGAATTTAATTCATATATAAGATCTATTTAAATATAAGAGTAGCAATACTGCACCTGGTGATCACAAAGATAATGTTCTACTTCTGATAGAAATAATTTCTCAACAAATGTTGTTACTATGCATGTATATGGATGGAATAAAATTCCAGATTGTTGGAGAAGTTTGGCATACTTTTTTTTTTTTTAAATACAAGGGAAACCCTATATACCCGTTCTTTGTAACAAGAATAGGTTCAAAACAGTACTGGATAGCTGTAGTAACATGATGACAAAACAGTTAATATAACTTACTTTATTAAAATGAACCGGAAACTCCAGCCTCTGGAACTAGAAAAGTTCATTATTAATATGTAGAAGAAGCACTAGCTCTCTGTTCTCTACCCACCCCCAACTGTAGCACACAAAAAAGAACAATTTCATGAATGTCTGAAAGGCTTACAAAGTCTACCATGAGAATCGGCACCAAAGATGATCAAGTGCACCCAACTTTTATTTTTTATTTTATTTTCTTTAATTTTTTTTTTTTACTTATTTATTTTTGGTTGCATTGGGTCTTCGTTGCTGCGCGCAGGCTTTCTCTAGTTGCATTGAACGGGTGCTACTCTTTGTTGTGGTGCACCGTCTTTTCACTGCGGTGGCTTCTCTTGTTGTGGAGCACAGGCTCCCGGCGAGCGGGCTCAGTAGTTGTGACTCGAGGGTTCTAGAGCTCAGGCTTAGTAGTTGTGGCACACGGGCCACAACTGTTGCTCTGCGGCGTGTGGCAACTTCCCGGACCAGGGAATCGAACCCACGTCCCCTGCATTGGCAGGCAGACTCCCAAGCACTGCGCCATCGGGGAAGTGCCGCAGCCAGCTTTTAGATGGAGTTTACCAGAGAGAGGTTTGCATTTTGAGGAGCAGCGAAGCGGTAAAGTGACCCTGATGAGTAAAGATGCACAAACTTCATGCGGGCAATTTGTAAAAGACACTAGTTTTCACGCATCTCATTTGTTCTTTCTGAGGGTTTGCGCGTTGAGGGAGAGTGGAGAGCAGATAATGTGGGTTAGATCATAGAGGATCTAATGAGCCACCCAGAGATGTTGACGTGTGATTCAGTAGTCAAGATGGCGCCTGTCGCCCATCAAGAGAGATGCGGTCCACTGCAGTCTGAGAAACGCCCCGATCTGGAAAGGCAAGTACCTGTGGTTAAGACACACTGTTTGCAAGTAGGTTGTGATGCACTATTTTTTTTTTTAAAGAAGATGTTGGGGGTAGGAGTTTATTAATTAATTAATTTATTTTTGCTGTGTTGGGTCTTCGTTTCTTGTGCGAGGGCTGTCTCTAGTTGTGGCAAGCGGGGGCCACTCTTCATCGCGGTGCACGGGCCTCTCTCTTACTGTCGCGGCCTCTCTCGTTGCGGAGCACAGGCTCCAGACACTCAGGCTCAGTAGTTGTGGCTCACGGGCCTAGTTGCTCCGCGGCATGTGGGATCCTCCCAGACCAGGGCTCGAACCCGTGTCCCCTGCATTAGCAGGCAGATTCTCAACCACTGCGCCACCAGGGAAGCCCTGTGATGCACTATTATTCATCCTTATTAGATTTGGTAGCATAATGAACATAAGGTGCTAGTCCCAAACATAGCCTATAAATACTGTGTGGTCGAGAACTTTTCTCCAGTTGCTTGTTGAGAATAACAGTTTTTAAATGTAAAACCTTGACCTTAGTTGATGTTTTAAATCTTTTTAAATCTGTTCAGGTGCTTCTAATATGTGACAATGTTGGGAAACACTACAAGGTAAACTAGGACCAGGTGTGAAGGCTGAGTGAGACTAAGGAGAGTAGAAAGGCAAAATGAAAAAGGGAAACCGATATGGGATGAAAGAGTTGGGAAAGACTTTATGGGCAGGGTAGGGTACAAAAAGGTAGGTAGAATGATAAGGAAAACTACCTGTCCTTTGGAGAGCCCTGAAATACCTATGCACTATATCCAAAAAAATATTTCCAGTACCGTTTGTATAGTTGAAAATAAGTTCTAATAGCCCATTCACAGAAGGAAACAGATAGCATAGGCTGAAATAGTGACATTTGGACCAGAACCAGGCCCTGCAGAGTACAGAGGAAGATAAAGGTTTTTGTACATGTAGAGATCATTGTAAATGATGGCATTAGAGTAGCATGTGAGGGTGAAGCGTGAATAAAAAATGCTTTTTTAAGGAAGAGGGCTCAGGGACTTCCCTGGCAGTCCAGTTGTTAAGACTTCACCTTGCAGTGCAGTGGGTGCGGGTTGGATCCCTGGTTAGGGAGCTAAGATCCCACGTACCTGGCGGCCAAAAAACCAAAACATGAAACAGAAGCAGTGATGTAACAAATTCAGTAAAGACTTTAAACATGGTCCACATCAAAAGAAATTTTTAAAAACTGTTTAAAAAGTAAAAGAAGAAGGCTCAGGTTGTAAAGTTAAAGAAAATAAGGGAATAAATAGGAATCTGGTGTCACAAGACCTTGAATGCCAGGCTGAGGTTTATGGACTTGCCTTGTACCTTGCTTTGTAGAGTCATGAAATGAAAATTGTGTTTAGGAATGGTGATAGAGTGAGTGTGAGGCCTAGATGCTAGAGAGAGGGAGATGAGTTAGAAGGCCATAGTGGTGGTCCAAATGGGGGTAGTGGGAGCCTATACCAAGAGAAGGACAGGTCTGGGTACGAGTTCCATAATAACAGATACTGAAGACCAAATCAAAGATGAAATCAAAGATCTTCAATCTTCACTGATAAAAATGTTCCATGTTGAACAAGATACCGTGTAGGACAGGATATTAGCGCCCATTGAATGGTTTGGGGGAAGGGTGATAAAAAGAGCGATGGTCTGTGTTGGTTCTCCAGATTGTTCTGTAGTATTTAAGTCTTTTGCAGAATACTAAAACCTACTAAATCAGAATATCTTAGGATGGGCCTGGATTTCTGGAGTTTTTTGGCAAAGCAACCCTAGGGTATTCTGTCGTTGTCCCTCGATGAGAATCATTGAATTAAACATAGGCAGAATGAGAAGCGGTATTCTGTGGTCAACACCAAAATAAACTAAGCTGGAGGCAGAATTTATTACACAATTGGTCTTCAAAGTGTTGCTAATTAACACATAATATATTTGAGTGTTTAAAACTATTAAAATGTTCAAAGAATTCAACATATGTGTTTTAATATTGAGATTAAAACAAAAAGTCATAATGGAATCTGTAAACAACATTTGAAAATCTTTTAATCAAGTTGAACCTTCTCATTTTCAGGCAAAACTAAGGATCAGAGATTTTAAACACTCTAAGTCACAGAGCTAAAGGGTAAGAGCCAGAGACCTGAGTCCTGTTCTCAGATTCCCTCCCCTCATCCTGTTCCTTTTGCCACTAAAGCAGAAGGAACTACTAAGGCAAGCAGCTAAAATTCCAGCTACTTTTCCTCTCTCTGATGCACTTAAGTCTAGTTCAGATATTCTCTGGAGATAAGGAAAAGGGAGCATATTCGTTTCTCATGACTCCTGTACAATTACCACGAACTCGGTGACTTAAAACAACAGAAGTGTATTCTTTCACAGATCTGGAGGCCGGAAGTCTGTTATCAAGATGTCAGCAGGGTTGTTCTCCCTCCCGAGCCTTTGGAGGGTACTTTCCTTGCATCTTCCGGCTTCTAGTAACTCTGTATCACTCTAATCTCTGCTTCCCTGGTCTCATTGCCTCCTCTTCTCTGTGTGTAATCTCTCCCTGCCTCTCTCTTATAAAGACACTTGTGATGGCATTTAAGGCCCACTAGGATGAAATCCCCATGGCAAGATCCCTCATCACATCTGCAAGGGCCCTCTTTCTTTATAAGGTAATATTTTCAGATTCCAGGGATTAGGATCTGATATTTTGGGGAACCATTATTCAGTCTCCTACGGGAGGTCAACGTGGAGGTGGAGGGGTTATGGCTCCCAGTCAGGTTCTACAACTGTGCAGCAGCACAGCAGAAATTATTACGCCCAAACTGATGAATCTCTTGGCATTTGATTGAGACATGAACGTTATTAAAAAACATCAGTGGCGTCCATCAGAAATATAGCATCTAAACTAACAGGTCTCAGCTGGTCACTCAGGACCCAATCATGAGGTAGAATTGAGTCTGATGACATCTCTGCACCAGTCAGTATATCTGTCTGGAACTTAATAAACCTTATTAATTCAGAGAATCGTGAGAAAACAGATACAGCCTGGGCAAAAGTTTACTTTGGCACTATCTAGAAAAGAGAGTTTGCTTAGTATATTAATAGAATAAACAGGATAGAAAATAAACTGTTTTCAAGAGCCTTGGCAGCCTCACTTTGCGTACAAATAATATACTAATTTCAAACAATTTTTATCTTCATATTAGAGCAGGATGTCACAGCATTTTGCTTGGCAACACTTCTTTGGTCATTAAGTCCATTTCCCATAGCTGACATAACCTGGTTGCAGATGGTGTAAAGGTATCAAATTCACTAAGTCCAGAACTCTTTTTTTTCCCTATTGGGGTTCAATGACCCTCAAGAAAAACAATCAAGTCAAATGCAATGCTCTTCTATTTATGAAAAGTATGCAGTGGTGAAATAGTCACTTTAAATTAATAATAGAGACATAGAAGTGGTAAGAAAAAATCTTAAGAGGAAAAGAGAAAATGCAAGACAAAGGAATGAACAGGAAGGAGTTCACACCAAGACAATCACAGACACAGCAGGGTGGACACACAGATTCCTTCCTCCTGCTACAATGGATGAACTGTTCCTGATCCTACGCAAAACCCCTTACTCAAATCCTTCCACTTAAGCTTCACATACTCTCCAGCCAAGTTGATGATTTAGCTCCTTCAGTTATTCCCTCTCACGGCACAAAAGCAACAGGTGTGTCTTTTTCAACTTATGTAAGGACTTGGACAAGAAGCCTCAACATGTTCCCTGAATTGAAGTCTGAACCAAACATGAAGGGTCTTTCTCACATGTCATGGATTGTAAAATAAACCGTCAATTTCCTAATCTTGGAAGTTGGAGGGAGTTCTAATAATGCTCAGATTAAATTCCCTGCCTGTTTTGTGGGGGGAGACTTGGAGAAGATTCAGTTTAATTTAGGGATCAAAGGAATGTAATATCACACATACAATAGTATTGAGCAGTAAGTGTTATACCTACTGTATCGGTACCATGATGACTGTTTTACCCATGAGCAAACTGAGGCTTAGAGCAGTTGAGTGAGTTCCCCGAATGACAGAGCCAGTAGAGCCAAGTATTGAACCCAGTTGTCTTTCTATAAGCCTTTGTCACCCTTTTCCATAAGGCCCTGGATCTCACTGTCTACCTCAAGCCAAATCCCTTATAATCATGTTGCAGGTCCGCCCGACACCATTTTATTGCCTGCTGGTTCTGGGGTTGCCTGTGTTAGGATAATCATATGTCTTATTCTGCCTAGGACTGTCCTGGCCTGGTTCAGAATTTTTTTTTTTAATTGGAATAAAATTGCTTTACAATGTTGTGTTAGTTTCTGCCGTACAATGAAGTGAATCAGCTGTGTGTATACCTATATCCCCTCCCTCTTGGACAATCATTTTAACACCGCTTTTTCACGCTCACAGATGTCCCGGTCTGGATAATAAATTCTAAAGTAAGCCTAAAGTGAGTTAATCTGAGCTCAGTAGACACTTTGAATGCTATGATTTAGGGGAAAGCCTCTCAAGGTTTAAGGTCCACGTGAGCCAGCTGAGGACCTTGTTAAACTGCAGACTCTGATGCAGTAGGACTGGGGAGGGGCCTGGGAGTCGGCGTTCTAACACGCTCCCAGGGGATGCCAATGTTGCAGGTATGCAGACCACTTTGAGTGACAAGGCTGAAGATGGCATGGTTGTCACTGAATGAGCTTCCTACGCAGTTGCCCGGTGTTCCCAGTCCTATGCAGTGTTGCTTCCTTCCTTTACTCCAGGCCCCAGAATGCCTCACTCCTCATGAGCTCAGTAACCACTAATATTCCACTCAAATCTGTAGCTCCTTTCTTCAGTTTGGAGGTGAGTGGTGAGGCCACTCAGTTTGGAGGTGAGTGGTGAGGCCTATTTCAGTTTGGAGGTGAGTGGTGAGGCCACCCGAGCGGCTGTTCTGCTCTCTGTATATCCCCTGCTTGAGCAATGCTGCTCCACCTACACCTACTCACGACGGACCTGCCCTCTTAATCATGGAGGCTAATCAGTAAAAGTTTACATCCTTGCCCCCAGCCCCAGCTAGTGATTGTTCGATCGAAACATCTCTACTATGATAGCTTATCAAAGGGAATGGGAGGGGGCGTGCTCCTCTGCTGGTTTCCCTGGTAACTGATGAGCCAACCTGAAGTCAATTCCCCTTATAACTGGTAACCTCCCTCTCTCCTGGTAGCAAAGACTGTTGCTGTGTCCTGCAGGCCCTCAGCTGCACACGGTGGGATGTCGCTCCAGGACCGCGCTTCAGATGTGTAAGATCCTCCATTTCTTAAACCACTGATGTCTCTGTTGCTTACTCCAGGCTCTTTCTTCAGTCTTGACGCTGGGCAAGTACAGAGCTTGCAGGCCTGTGGGGAGTAGCCCAACAGGAGGATTTGTCCGTCATACAAACAAGGCAAATTTATATCAATTTGTAAATTAAATTGGCCTTATGTGATAGGTGGGAGTAGGAAAGTGGCCCTTTCACCCTCTTTTCTTGCTTTACACAAAGTTCAGAGAATAGAGAGCTTATTATTTTCCAGACTGCATTCATGTTTCACTTACACACGACAGCTAGCTCACTGTGAACTTTCCCTTTTCAATTTAGTATTAATTTTGATGAATTTTTTAACCCAAGGAAAACACTTCTGGAGTCTATTACAAGATTGGCGGACTCACACTGTGATCAGAGGCAGATGCTTAAGGGAATAGTGGAGTTATTTGTGATTCATGACCATTCCTGGTGGGGGGTAGGGTGGGCGTGGGGAGAGAGTGAGAACAAGTGGGAACAGAGTAAATATGTAAAGAGAATTGCAATCTCAGGGCCATCTGTGCTAGCTGCAGGACGCAAATCTCAAACAGAAACTGTAGGAAAGCAAATGTTATTCGTTGGTTTCAATCCTGTGCCCTTCAAAATGTCTCTTGTTTCACTCATTCATTCACTCCTTCATAAGCACATTCACTTTTGAGTTCCTACTCTGACACAGGCTTTATGATGGGCACTGGGGACCAGATGTTAAGAGAGACTCTGTGTTCAATTAGCTTTGGGTAGAGAAATGTAGAAATCCTTCCACTCGCTCATTCTACTGCCCCCCACCCCTAATGCTGAAACTCGGCCTCTGTGCACTGGTGCCAAATGGAATCTCAGAGACAGAGTTTTGGGTGAAGTAGAAAAGAACAGCTTTATTGCTTTGCCAGGCAAAGGGGGAGTCAGCAGGCTAATGCCCTGAAAATTTTGTGTCCCAACCCCGGGGGGGGAGGGGGATTTGGAGTTTTGTAGCAGTGGTTCAAGGGTGGGGTTGCCGATAAGGATCAGGGTGTGTGTAGGACCTGCATTCCTTTCATCTGGCCTCAGGTGGCCTCTTGATGAGTGACTGTGGTTCTCAAGGTTATCAAACTTACCTTCTCTCTGGAATGAAGAACGCTTCATCAAGTAGTTAACATCTTCCATCTGTTGGGGGTTTTAGTTCTGCAGAAGAGCTCAAAGATATTGTTATATGTATCACTCAATGCAGAACCAGGATCCTGTCCCAAGGCTACACTATTGTTTCGTGGCTTCTCCTCCCTTGTCTCTGCATCCCCTCCCTTCCCTGATTAGCAACTGTTTGAACTTGCCCTTTGGAACTCAGGGAAGGTCATAGAGGCTACAGTCTGTTCCCTACAAGAAATGGGGGACAGAAGGGCTTCCATGCCCAGGAGCCCCACATGGTCCTGCTCAGTTTCATCCCCCCACACAATTTTAGGCAGTCATCTAATTCTGTCAAGTCTTCCTTCTAGATATATCTCAAATGGATTTCCATTCACAGGGCCACTGATATATAGCACAGTCATCCTTACCAAAATTATAAGAGCCTCCAAACTGATCTTCCTAATTTCAGTTTTCAACTTTTTCAGGTGGAAAATCTTTTTGACTACAGTGATCTTTCCAAAGGTAAAATCTGATTACTATCTCTCCTTTCTTAAATCCTTCAGTGGCTTCCTATTGCCCCAGGGTCGAGTCCAAGTTCTCTTACAACTTAAGATCTTTATTGGTTGGGCTTCTGCTTACATCTCCACTTCGCTGATCCAGTACTTGATTCATTTTATAAATATGTGTTAATCACCTATATATGACAGCCACTATGCCAGACACTCTAAATAAAATAAGAAACAGCCTTGCACACCTAAGGTTTATATCCTACCAAAGGAGACACTTAAACAAATAATTAGGTCGTTAGCACCAGTTACAAGGACGCTTCTTCACAACCATCTTTATGATGTGAATATCCTAGACATTCTAACTATAGTATTTAGGATTATCTTGGGTATGGTCTATTCTGGAGTAGAAGTTTTTCCAGACCTTAATTTTAAAAGAGGATCATTACTAAAAAAAATAAGTAAATAAAAAGACATAGTCACTCTATTAGTTATAGTAACGCTAGGTACTATCACAGACAAATTATGAAATTTCCGTAGTTTAAGACAATGACAATTTATTTCTAGCCCCTATAGGTAGGAGGGACCAAGCAATCATTCAGGTATTCAGGCTGTTACAGATTTTTTTTCATTATTAACCCAAGGTTTCTAAGTTTTCTGAGCACTGACATCCTGCTGACAGCCAGGGGAAGAGGGGACTCGAAGGTAGGTTTTAATGGGCCAGACCTGGAAGCAGTACGTATCCCTTCTAGGCACATTCTACTGGCTAGAATTTTTCACATAGTGAAGTGAAAGGAGGCTAGGAGATTCAGAACAGTCCTGTGCCCAGGACCAGAAGGAAATGGGTTTGATAAACAGAGACCTCGATTAGATAGAGTTGGGGAGACTAGAAGGAGCTCTCAGTCCCTGCTACAGCCACAGACCCCAACAGGAGGAAGAAAGACTCCTCTTCTTTCCTGGCAAGGACTCATGGACTCTCCCAACTTCCTTCCTTTCTCCCCTACAAAAGTGTTCTCCTTCCCTTGCTCTGCAGGGACTTGCACATGACTCTCCGTGGTTGCAGACCCTGAATTTCAGTTCTCTGCTGATCTCAAGCAAACCCATCTTCGCTGGAGAAATACCTGGCAGTTTGCTTCCTGTCAACCACCCATAGCCCTGCAAATCACACCATCACCGTGTGCCTCGCACTCTAGTGAGGCGTTCTTCAATTATCACACATTTTAAAACAGATGATCAAGTTAAAATTCTTTAAAACATAATTCTGCTTTTAGATGCTTCTGGGCTTAAGACTCAAAGAAAGAGTCATCTAATACCTTTGTTTTCTCTCATCCATGAGCCTCTGTGGAAACAGTCTCCCCTGTCCCCATGCCTATCTTCCCCCATCCCTGCCTGTGTCCCTATCAATTTGTCATTTGCTAAATTCTTAGCTGCCTTTTAGATCTTACTTCAAAATTAGCTTTTATGTCGTGCTCTTGTGATCTCCCCTCCATGGATTCTAGGAGCACTTTGTAATCTCTATCTATGCATGCCATGAAAATGTGTGAATTAATTAATGCCTACTTAATTCTAGTATCCCTGGAACTCAGCACAATACCTAACACAAAGTGTAATACCTCACTGACTGAAGTGATTGATGTTTTTCAACAAGGCTGGGATGTAGGGCATAAGTGGGAAAAATGTAAAAAGATTCACTATCCTGGATATAATCTAAGGCAGTGATTCTCAGAGTGTGGCCCCTGGACCAGCAATATCATCATCTGGGAATTTATTAGAAATGCATATTCTCAGACCCTACCCTACACATACTGAATTAGAAACCGGGGGTGGGTCCCAGCAATCTATGGTTTAATAAGCCCCCCCAGGTGATTCTGATCTCATGCTAGAATTTCAGAACCACTGACCTAAATGTTACCAAGAGAAGCCTAGATTAATCAAACTAATTCCAAGAAAAAAGAAAATGGCAATATTGATAATCTAATAAGAACAGCTATCATTCCTTGAGTATTTCTTGTGCCTTTTATAAAGTTGTGACCCCAGAGCAGTCTTGTGACTCACGTAATCCAATTAGATGTGGCTTAAATGTAAAGCCTAGTACGACAGATGAAAAGAATGTGATAAGGATTCAGAAGAGAATGAGCAATAAATAGATTGATGTAATCCACTCAAGTAGTATCACCACCTGAGTAGGGATTACTGACTCAAGTAATTTGAAAATTAGGTAATGTGTAACTTGAATCCAATGGGCAAAGGCTGTGAAGTACCTCTTTGGAAGGCTGTAACACAGCACCTATATGAAAAGGCTGAGCCTGTCAAGCAGAGTTGCCTCCTGATTACTGAGATCTTACTTAACAGGCTGAAGCGTTGGTTCTAAACAATACTTGAAAAAGTGACCCCTGATATTGTTTGGGATGACATAACTTGTTTTGAATTAATATGTCAAATATGTGATTGTAGTTTAAAATAGATATTTGGCCCTGGTTTAAATTTCTGATTCTAAGTTGAATTTTTACTATACTTGTAAACCGTGTCAAAACATGTTTGGGAATTTAGTGTTTACGATATTGATAGGTTTAGTTTATTAGATTTACCGGACTTGTATAAATATTTAGGAATATTTATTTGTTAATGTGGAATTGAAAAGCTTTAAAAGTCATTAAATATACTGTGTTAATGAAATTTCAAAGTTTCTGAATGTTTGACTGAGTTGTGAGATCAAGATTTAAATGAAAAGTGCTGATTAAATTTGTTTGATTTATAAATAGATTATAAGACTCATAAATTAGACTTAAAAGTTTAAGGAAAACTATTTTTAAATTTATATCTTTAACCCCAGCGCAACTTCGTGGTA
Organism: Delphinus delphis; assembly: GCF_949987515.2. NCBI lineage: Eukaryota > Metazoa > Chordata > Mammalia > Artiodactyla > Delphinidae > Delphinus > Delphinus delphis. The sequence continues at coordinate 49,354,587 of NC_082699.1, forward strand.
ATCTTTTCTGCGTAGAGAAACTGCCACTGAGCATCTTTAAAAGGTAGCAAACTCCCAGTTAACACCAAGGGCTTTACCTGATTCAAATCATTTCATCCTCCCAGAAACTTGTGAGGTAGGCAATGTTTTTATCCTTCTTTTATTATGAACAATAGATTAAATAACATGTCCAAACACACAGCTAGTAGGTGGGAGATCTAGGATTCAAACCCTTTAGTTCAGATTCCACAGCCCATCTTCAGACTAATCCATTTTCTTTCCCTTCCACTTGCAGGCCCGTTTGGAGCCAGAGGGACAGAAAATGAGGCTGAGGGGATGACTCTCAGGGTTTATCTGGAGGCTATCCTAGTAGTAGTGCTCAGAATGACACTATATAGATACTGGATATAGAGCTGAATTTTGCTTCTTTTCTCATCTCCCACTGGCACTCACTCCCACTCCTGTTCCCCTCTCCTTCCAGTTTTCTAAGGAGGGAACTTACAGACCTCTGGGCTAAGATGGTAGAAAAATTCCCAACTAGGGGTTTCTGCTGGGGAGACTGAGGGTTGGAATCCTTGCTTGACTCCTTTTTGGCCCTAACCCTCTTTCTATATCTGAGTCCCTGCTTTCAGGCCATCACCTGTCAAATCTGTCCTCTTGCCACTGGCCTGTTATTTGGGGCCTCTTTTTTTGTTTGTTTTTTGGTGATACATTTTTTTTCAACAAATTTTGAAGTACATGCTTTATTTCAGGACTTGAACTGGGGACATAGATTCCAAAGATTAAGATATAATATAAATAGTTAATAATTTGCAACTATGATGTAAGAGGTCTTTCTCCTGGAAGAAAGTATGAGTAGCTCTTTGATGACAAAGAAGGTGGGTAAGAGGGTTTCAAGGAGAGAAAACACATATTAGAAAGCCTGGAACAGGGAGAGTTTGGCCCGTTAAAGAGTTAAAAGAAGTAAGAAAGGTTGTTGTTTTTCTTTTTTTTTTTTTTTTAACATCTTTATTGGAGTATAATGGCTTTACAACGGTGTGTTAGTTTCTGCTGTATAACAGTGAATCCGTTATACATACACACATGTCCCCATATCCCCTCCCTCTTGCATCTCCCTCCCACCCTCCCTATCCTACCCCTCTAGGTGGTCACAAACCACCAAGCTGATCTCCCTGTGCTATGCGGCTGCTTCCCACTAACTACCTATTTTACTTTTGGTAGCGTAGATATGTCCATGCCATTCTCTCACGTTGTCCCAGCTTACCCTTCCCCCCTCCCCATATCCTCAAGAGCATGGACATGAGGATATAGGTGGTTGTTTTTCAGAGCAAGAAAGGGAACCACCTCCAAATGAGACTGCAGAGTTTAGCGTCACTGTGAGAAGGTCCTGCGTTATCACACAATTGGTTTGATACCCAAGCGCTGTTCATGGGATCAGGTGAGTCAAGAAAGTTGACCAAAGAACACCAATGTCCTCCATCAGGAGACCCAATCCACCACACAGGAAAAAAGTGTTCTAAGACACTTAGACACATATCAGTAAAAATCTGCTGGTGGAAATGAGAGGTGACGGTGCATAGTTCAGCTCTGTTCAGTTCGTCAGGTGTTTACCGATCTTATTGATTGACTTTACTTATATGTCATTCACAGTGTTAGATACTGGGACACTAGGATGAACGAGAAGTCCTAGCCTTTGAAGATCTCTAGACTCACACACACACGTATGTATATGTATATATTCATATGTATATATATTCTGTACATGACAGATATATGTATATTTAATATATAGCATATATGACAAATACATATGACATATATTATGTATGCATATATACGTGTGTATATATAAGAAGAAAAATATAAAGACATCTTAGCCCTTAAGGACCAGTCTTGTGTGTACATGTATTTAGTAATACCTGACATAAACTATATATATGTATATTTATATATATGCATGTAATAGCTTAGGTGATGGGCCACTAATTAATGGAGAGAAAGAATGAGAAGCCAGCAATTCATTTCATAGGAAAAGGAACCTGTCTCCCTATGGTCCAGAAAAGGAGGGAAATGGCCTCTGTACTATCAGCAAAACATCTTCAGGAGCCTCAGGAGGTCTGACCTGGCAACATGTTTTGGTTACAGGATAAAGCTTTTGTCCTTAAGTAAATGAGGAAGGTCAGGAGGATGAACCCAAGAAGAACACTCCAGTCCTAAAGAGTGAAGGCATCAAGCCAGCTTGGCCAGCATCTTTAACGGGACAGCTACCAGGTACAGCCAGGTGAGAGAAGTGCTGGAAATAAGACAGCTGATGACACACCTTCATTACAAAAAGGTCTTTTATCCCACACAATTTACATGATGATATTGAAAGAAAAGAAAGGCTTGTTTGGAAACATGACCCTCTCCTCAGTTCTTCACTGAAAACTATTGCCAGGGAGTAATGACAGAGTTGCTGCCACTTGAAAGCTGATTTGGAAATGGAAGGGCTTACTTTATCTCAGAACCCCTGACTCATGAGGGAATCACTGAAATCTGTTTCTCTTAATGTTTTCCAAAGAGACTTACTGATCAAAGTTGTTTCCTTCCCAGAGGTGTGTTCCTTCAAGCACAGGGAGGAGGCGTATCTCTGGGACACCCAGAGGACGTTTATAGTCACTTCCCAAGTGGCTCTTGTTCTCAGGATTAAAAATGGAAATTATCTCTCAGCTGTCAATGTAACATCATCCAGCAGCATGAAATTCTGTCAAAATTGAAATTGAAGATGAATAAAACTTAGATACACACTCAGGATTATTCCTATTGGGATAGCAGCAGTGCTCTGCACTGACGATTCTACACCCTAATAGTAGATTAGGAAATAGAGACGTACTGGTTTTCTAAATGCCCCTGTACACTTTGCCATGGGAAGTAGCGGTGATTGAATAGACTGACAACTACTGTGAGCATATGCAATGAGCCAACTCCACAGCGCCCCAGGGCAGGATTATAGATGATTTGTGTGCATTTGGGGGGGTAATCAGTTATTATAATTCCATTTGTAATTTATGTTTGCATGAAAATGCAGTTTTTAACCACTGCTAGGATTTGAGGCGCCAGTGCAACCTGTTTTCATTTGGTCAAACTCCAGGGAATTTCAGCGTGTCCGTTCAGTAATAATGCATATCTACATTATTGGATGGCTGGTTTCAAAGAATAAATAACTACTCTTTATAGGAACAATATTTACAGAACATGTCTGGTGCATGCAAAGCTTCATTACCCGTCGGGCTTCATTCTAAATAGATACATGCCAAAATTCAGGATAAAGGGAAGAAAGGCAATTAAACAGGAAGGCCAGAAATGAATGCCCTTCTCTTTAGGTATGTCAGCGACACCTTACTCACAGGTTTCTAAAGAGAATTAGAGAGGGAAATTTTACCGAGGTCCAGTCAGATGACTTGAGTCTGAAAATGTCTTATGCTTGGAGAAGCAAGCGTGTGTTTAAGAAGATGAGAGGGAGGCCTTCCCTGGTGGCGCAGTGGTTGAGAGTCCGCCTGCCGATGCAGGGGACACGGGTTCGTGCCCCGGTCCGGGAAGATCCCACATGCCGCAGAGCGGCTGGGCCCATGAGCCATGGCCTCTGGGCCTGCGCGTCCGGAGCCTGTGCTCCACATCGGGAAAGGCCACAACAGTGAGAGGCCCGCCTACCGCAAAAAAAAAAAAAAAAAAAAAGAAAAAAAGTTAATAGAGGCAACTATAGGTCAAGACTAGCTTGAAGGGAGGCACAGTCATTCATGCTGAAAATCCTGCTGAGGGTGGCAACAGGTGCCTTGGAACAATTCAATTAGCTAATCACAGATGGTTGCCAGATATGCAGTCTAAACTTTCTTTTCACTAACAAATGTCACAGCTAAGAAAATCTGAACTTTGGCAAATTGGGAGCGATTCCCTGCGAAGGATAACTTCTGTTCTCATCACAATTTCATAGGAAACAGATAAGGAAGTGCATTGTCACATGAGGGAGGCTTGATAGCAATTCAAGTTGCCCAACAATGAGTGATCGGCACTTTGGAAAAATGAGATGTCCATGGCTGATCTCTCTGGGGATTCCTGTGTAGGGGGGCCCCTGGACTTGATCTCCATACCTGGCAAGACTCAGAGTACCAAGATCCAAAGAAGTGAATATTTATAAATTGATAATAATTCAAATGCATTAACTGAAGTTTATCATCAAGTGAATACATTCTATAAATAGAGTCTATAGGTCTAGTTCCCCAGCCCTTTTATAAGAGTCTCTTCATCCTCTGGGGAATTGGCACAGTGATTGATATGAATGTTTGCTAGTGTGTCAATGGTTATAACTATTTCTGAATAACAAAAACTTTGATAAACTGATAAAAGTTTCTTCATAAAAGTGGTTTGGATAGACAATCACACAATCTTTCTCAGGCAGTCTGAAGTTTCAGAAATCCTGCAATCCATCCACAGACAGTTAGGCTGTAAACTTAGGTTGTGAGACACCTTGATATATTTGATCTAGTATGAAAACCCAGCTTTTCTACTGTTTTGACTACTTAAGAACTAAAAATACACCTAAAGCTCTCAGTTGGAGGTAGGGTGGGAAGAAAGAGGAATCATATTTATAAATGTAGTTGTCATTACATCCCTCTGGCCCATATCCTTTACCTTACACAGTTAAAAGCATACATGTCAGATTTGGTCTAACTTCTAAAAAGAAAACCCTTCCATGTATATTTCTGGGTTTTCTTAAACAAAAGTTCAAATTGACGTTTTTTCTCACAGAAAATATTTCTTTAACTCACCCAAATGCTTTTTTTTTTAATCAGCCCAAGTTAGTGTTTCATAGGAGAATTAATGAATAGATGGGCTAATATATGATTTAGAGATCTCTGTAATGAGGGGTAAATGAAATGACTGTTAATTATCTAGTGAATCATGCCCAAGAATCCCCATTAGGTTTGGTTGATGTTTCCAAAATTTTTTCCCCAAAAGGAAGCAGGAGGCAAATTCAAACTCCTTGGAGAACTCTAGGCTTGGTGTTTCCAAGACAAGAACAGCCATCACATATGAACATACATAACTACCCTCCTTTCTTAATGTCAAGTAAGAGCAGAAAACCCATTCAGTGCATCACCAGATCCCATATTATAGAGGCGGTGTTTGGTTTGATTAATATCTGATAAAAGATGACAGCTCTATCCTGAGGGCCAGGGTCACTGGGTTTCCTTCCCCACTCCAACACTGGAATGGTTCTTATACTGCAGATACATCATGGGATGTGATACATCATGGGATGTGATACCCATTGCTCTGTATTACAAGCACCCACAATACAAACTGTGCATGGACCTTAGAAGCTAAATCAGCAGATTCAGTTAGACCCAATAAATACTAAAATGTCATCTAGGCTTTGGATACAGTTTTATAGTAGTTACTCCTCCTACAGAGAAGCAGTAGAAAAGAAAAAGAATTGTGTTGACTCCCTTCTGCACTGTCTGGACCTGTTAATATTCAGGAAGGATGAGGTCCTCATATATATCACTATCATCTATCTCTCAAATATATATATATATTTACATATATAAAGGTATATATAATTACAATATGTACATATATAAAAGTATATATAATTTAAAATGTTAAATAACTTGGTTTTTTCCATAATGCACACCCTATAACATCAGGAGAGGTTGACCCCCCGTACTCATTTACATTTTATAAATATTTGACCTTTAAAGTATATGTTATATCTATCATGCTAGAAATTAAAAGAGGCTAAAATATTTTCTTATTGGAAAATGATTTCAGTGGAAGAGTGAGAAACAAGTAACTTGATAAATAACTACTTGTTATTCAATTATGACTGCTTTTGCTAACACACGAGTCAGTATCATGAAACAAGAAAGCCTTGCGACAGTAAACTCGGGTCTCTTTTTTCAAAGTGAGATGCAGAGCTGAGTTAGAAGCACCTCCATTACACTGAATCAAGTTCAGTTAAAGGAAAGTAAATATCTCGGTTTTTTAACCAGGCAAAAGGACACAAAAATATTTTCTTCTTTTCAGTGTTTTAGGAAGGTAGGAAAACAAAAACGTTGTCTGGGTACATCTTGAAGCACAGTTTGTCTCCTTCAAAAGACAAACTGCTGAGCTTCGAGGTGATCCGGCACCACAGATGTGCAGCCCATTTTGAAGACACTCCCAATTGTCAGCCTCAGGAGAGATGTGATGTAGCCTTTGATAAGAAAAACGAATTTGGCTCATTACCTGCTGAAAACATCTTTTGTAAGGTGGAGCGTCCTCAAAGCAACAGGGAAATTTCAACTCCCTTCAAAATCGGCAAGGGTGGGATGGTACTGGTGAAGTTAACACTTAGTACTCACAGGTACTAAGAAACAATCTAATATAAAAGCCTTCTTCTAGGGGATTACTGAATTTTTAAATCAATTGTAAAAATTCATGTCGGGCCTCTGAGAGATGAAACTGAAACTAATATTAACAAACACCTTTTTTTTTAAACTAAAAAAATTTTATTGAAGTATAGTTAGTTTACAATGCTGTGTTAATTTCAGATGTACAGCCAAGTGATTCAGTTATACCTATATATGTTTTTTCCTATTCTTTTCCATTATAGTTTGCTACAAGATATTGAATATAGTTCCCTGTGATATACAGTAGGACCTTGTTGTTTATCTATTTTATATATAGTAGTTTATATCTGCTAATCCCAAACTCCTAATTTATCCTTCCCCCCTCTCCCCCCTTTGGTAACCATAAGTCTGTTCTCTATGTCTGTGAGTCTGTTTCTGCTTTGTAAATAAGTTCATTTGTATCACATTTTAGTTTCCACATGTAAGTGGTATCATATGGTATTTGTCTCTCTCTCTCAGACTTACCTCACTTATGTGTGATCATCTCTAGGTCACTCCATGTTGCTGCAAATGGCATTTTGTTCTTTTTTGTGACTGAGTAGTATTCATTCTATTCATATACCACTTCTTTATCCATTCATCTGTCAATGGACATTTAGGTTGCTTCCATGTCTTGGCTATTGTAAATAGTGCTGCTATGAACACCAGGGACATGTATCTTTTCAAATAGAGTTTTCTCTGGATATATGCCCAGGAGTGGGATTGCTGGATCATATGGTAATTCTATTTTTAGTTTTTTAAGGAACCTCCATAGTGGCCACCCCAATTTACATTCCCACCAACAGTGCAGGAGGGTTCCTTTTTTTCCACACCCTCTCCAGCATTTGTAGACTTTTTGATGATGGCCATCCTGACCAGTGTAGTTTTGATTTGCATTTCTCTACTAATTAGTGATGTTGAGCATCTTTTCATGTGCCTGTTGTCCATTTATATGTCTTCTTTGGAGAAATATTTATTTAGGTCTTCTGCCCATTTTTTGGTTGGGTTGTTTGTTTTTTTGATACTGAGTTGTATAAGCTGTTTGTATATTTTGGAAATTAATCTCTTGTCGGTCGCATCGTTTGCAAATATTTTCTTCCATTCCTTAGGTTGTCTTTTCATTTTGTTTATGGTTTCCTTTGGACATAGCTCTCTTTAGAAATGTTGTATCGAATCAGGTGGTAGCCTAAAAAAAATTCTTTTTTATTTAATGCCACATCATACATTTTTTTTGTTCCAATCCATTAAGTGTTGATTTTATAGTTTGGCTGTATGAATGTAAACTTATTTTATTATGTTCAAGCATATAAATGCGTGTGTGGGTACGTGTAGGGTGGGGACTTCAATATTCTGTTTACACAGGGCTGATTCAGCTATTTATTAACTATATCTTAGATAATTACATGTGTTCAGTTACTTTTTTTTCCCAAAATAAGGGCATCTGGCAATTATCTTACCCCATTCTAAAATTCTATCCAAAACTATTTGGTTGTTGAAAATCAAAGCAAATAGTAAAACGTTAAAGTAAAACAAAAGCTATATTTTATGGTGCATTCCATTGTACTCTCCTTTTTGGGAGGAACAGAAAAATCAAGACTTTTAATAGATACCTAATAAATGATTTGTTCCTATATAAGACATATAGCTCTGATAAGTAAAATATAGGAACGGAAAATGATCGAATTATATCTCGCTGAGTAAAAATTGATCTTAAAAAATTTTCCAGATGCTCATTAAGAGGATTAACAATAATAACTCCTGTATCCCAGGGAATCAATGCAGATTTAGACTTTGGTCAGGCAGGTGGTCTACAGAGAAAGGCTTGAACGTGTTTGATGGGAGCTGCACTGATGTAGAGAAATAGAGCTTGTCATAAAAATTTCCCATTCATTGTGAGATCGTAAGTCATTAGGTCTAAAGCAAGCAAAATTATGAAGGCACAAAATAGGGGAAATTTGGTTTTGAAATTTTTTTTCTGATAATAAAAAGTCTGGGACTTAGACTTCTTCCAGATTTTGTTGTGAGACTTGATTCTTTCCTAGATATTGGTAAGATTGTCACCAATACTTATTCCCCATTTTCATGTGTTGGTTCTGAGCCTTTTAACATTTTCTACTCCAAACTCTAAAATTTCTTCTCCTCTATTTCAGTTCCAGACACACCTCTCTATGCCTCTCTTACCTATAATTCTGTAATATTGAGGACATTTACAATATCTTTGTAAAGGAGTTTTGTAAGATACTCAGTATAAACCACATTGTCTGGTATATGGTTAACAATTCATTCAATCTTTTAAAAAAATTTTTTTATTGAAGTATAGTTGGTTTACAATGCGTTAATTATTGCTGTACAGAAAAGTGATTCAGTTTTATGTATATATATATATTCTTTTTAAAATATTCTTTTCCATTACAGTTTATCATATGATATTGAATATAGTTTCCTGTGCTATACAGTGGGACCTTGTTGTTTATCCATTCTGTTTATAAAAGCTTACATCAGCTAACCCCAGCCTCCCACTCCATCCCTTGTTCAACCCCCTCCCTCCATTAAATCTTAACTCTTACTACTACTGTTACTACTACTATTACTATTATGATTAAGTTCATATATAATATGCCTAGAACCTATAGTATATAGAATAAAAATAGGTTTGGTCTTAGTTCTTTCTTACAGCAGAGTGCTTTAGGTTTGACTCCTAGGACACTTATAATTAGGCACTGTGACAGAGATATTTAGTGTTCATCACTTCTCCATGTGCTCCTTGACATTTTATTGAAATGTTCTCCATGGAAATAAACTTTAACTATGGTACTATATAGCCTATGGCTTTTTCAGATCTAGGCAGTGGGAAAGGGTGTGGAGAGCCGAATCCAAGCTCCAACCAAGATCAATATAGAGAATCCTAAATAGCTTGGAGAAGCCAGGCTGCATTCCACAGCTCAAATATAGGCCATGATGTGCTAGATGAAGTAGGGTAATCTCTTTATTCTTACCTTCAGAATAGCTAACATTCACCTTTTCATAAATGTTAGCAGTTTACAAACAATTTCTCACCATGTCTTCATAGCCATGGGGAGTAGATATCTCATTTTCCTCATTTTGTGGAGAAGTAGACTGAGTTTTCAAAAGATTAAATGACAATCCCAAGTTTGGTGTAGCTAAGGGGTTGGGGTCTGGCATCCAGCTGACAGGTGAGACACATGGGATTTGGGCCAAACTTCTGTCTCTTGGAGGCTCAGTTTCTACATCTCAAGGGATTGTTTCATAGTTTGAATGAGACAGTTTATCTTAAACATAAATATTAGCTGTTGTTGTCACAAAACTGGTAACTGGTAGACTAGAATAGGATTCAAATCTAGGCTTCTCAGACTCCCAAACCTATTCTGAACCACTGAATACAACATCCTCCCCATATTAGTCTCTAATACGGTGCTCCATCACATCATTTATCATTTAACCAGAAGTCTGGGACTGCATGCCCAATAAATCTTAGAAAACATGACACTGTCTTTCCTACTTGTCAGGTTCTTCACATCAATTATCTTCTTCTCTATTCAGTAAGAAAGAGTATGGTGGTAATTATTTATTCACTTGATGAACATGTATTGAGAATCTATTATGTAGTAGGCAATAGACTAAATGCTGGAGCTACCAAGAGGGGCTCACAAGCTAGGAGCCAAAATAGACATAACACCCAGCAAATGTCAGTCACCATGATTAACATGATTTTAAAAAATTACTATAAACAGTTTGAGGAAACTCTGTAGAGCCTGTAGAACAGCTAAACCGAACCTCAAAAGACTAGAGATAAAAACAAAGAAAATTGTCAAAATAAAGAAACATAAGTATATATTGGAAGGTGGGGTAGACTGTACTTTTATTTACTCATATCTTATCCTTCTATGAGAAGGATTATATTTTCCCAACCCCTATGTCAGGTTGGGCCACATGGTTTGCTTTAGCCAATGAAGTGTTTACTTCTAGATAAAAGCTTTAAGAGCCTGCCCAAGCTTTGTCATACTCTCTCCCTTTGTCTATAAATGACCAAATAGTAAATATTTTAGAGTTTGCAGGCAACACATAGGCTCTGCTGCATATTCTTTTTTTTTTTTTTTAACTCTAGCCATTAAAAATTTTTAAGGCATTCTTAGATCATTGGCCACAAAAAAATAAATAAAAAAGAAAACACAGGTGATAGGTCAGATTTGCCCCACTAGTTTGCCAACTCTGTTACAGACAATCGGTGTGGAGTGAGAAGAGCGCTAGCAGGGAGCAGAGAACCCAGGTGACCCATGGTGGATGCATGTTGTAATGATAAATAAAAGTTTCTTGTGAGGAACTGTTGAGATTTCAGCATCATTTGTTACTCTAGCATAACCTAATGTATCCTGAGAGATAGCAAATCTTGAAGCATTCCACCAGGAGAAATTTAGAGAGTTTTTTGGTAAAATGTTATATTTAAGATAAATCTTAAAGGATGCATAAAATCTTGCCAAGGAAAGAAAAGAACTAGGATTTTAAACGGAGAACACAAGTTGGGCAAAGTTTTGGATTCTTGAATGTGTGTGGGTGGGAGTTGGCGGTAGGGAGGCTCGGGCAGAAAAAGCCCGATGGGAATGTTACCTGAGAGGGCAGCAGTACTGCGTTATTGTCCAGGATGGTAGGGGGGGATGTGGTTTACAGAAACCTGCCTGCTTAGAATACTACTTACATTTATTTGCAGAAATTTTGTCCGACCACTGAGGAAAAGTCATAACAGAGAATAAGAAATGTTGCAAACTAGAGGGCTAAAGTTAACCAAGTCCATTGTACCGAAGCTCAATCTTCTGTGGAGTTCTTCAACACTATTTTGATGATTTGAGCAGTGCTTCCTAAAAGAACTAAAGATTTTAAGGGGGTTTTGAGGACAACCGAATCTCTTCAATATCTCAATCCTCAATAACCAAGGCTGAGGCTGGGATCACTTTAGTAGTGATTCAAATGAGCTTTGGACTTAATAGGTCTGAAGATACACTCAATTTCTTGGGGTTGATAGAGCCAAAGACTCAGGTGAAACATTATAGAGACACACATATATAACCTTAAAAGTATGATTTGACACAGGAAGTTTAGTCCTTTGGCTTAATTAGTAGCGAAAATATTCTTCCTAATATATATTTATTAAAGTGTGATTTTCTAAGCTACATACTAGAGTGCGGGGGTGATGGTGATGGGGACAGAACTAACATTGAACTTGAGTACCTTCCTAGCAATCAAAAAACTGATAGTTTATAGAACCTTATAGGTTATAGATAAACTAATGTGAGTACTTTGCATTTTTAATTCTCCCACTCCATCCAACTTGTACTTTTTAAAATTATCTTAGGTACGTACTTATTCCGAATGAATATTTTCATTATATGCGTGGATTTTTTGATTACTCAAATTAATCACTTTTAACCTTGTAACTGATTTATAAACCTATAAATATAAATGTCAGCATTCATTTGTCATCTTGAAATGAACTGTCAGTAGTTGTTTTTCAACAAAAATAGAATATCTCTACAGAGATTGACATTAATATTGGCAATATAAATATATATACACACCAGGTACTCTGGATACTAATGATGCATTTTTATTAACACATTTGTGAGAATTTGGGGGTAAATCTTTAGGAATTTTGACAAACTGAGAGGTTGACCCAGTAAACAGAAACGTATGATCACTCCATTCTGTATAATGTGTCATTTCAAATTGTTCAACCCATACAAAAGATGGGAGATGGAATAAAGAGTAGACCTTTCTCCTAAAGAAGAGAGAGAGCTAGGAACCTTAGAATTATGATATGAAGACCTCTCCAGTGATTCATGTTTTCTCCTAATTTCAACAGGAAACTCATGATAATTTTCAATAAAATTTTAGCTGACAGGCTGTAAAATCTAGCTACTAGGTGTCTGAAATGAGCTTAGCACAGAGCTGAGTAAGACAAATCCCAAAGCTCAGAAAATTTTGTCTGGAAGGATGAAGTGTGGAAACAGTCATATAAAAGGAAACATGAATTTCAATGGGGTGAGTGCGAAGATAAAGTACATACAGTGGCACACATGGCAACATAGAAGGGATCCTGGAAGGGCAGGGATTCAAGAAAGGTTCTTGACACAGGAATAAGGTGCCTAAATTGAGTATTAAGGGATGTATGAGAGGCGGGCAGGTGAAGGGAGAAGCAAGCAGCTTGAGCATCCCAAACAAAGGAATATCCTGCTACCAAGTCCTTTTCTAGAGCCACCCTTTTCTCATATACAAAACGGTTTGGAATCCCTGCGTTCATACTGCAGTAAATGTATACTGTAAATATGTACTACAGTGTGGTATACACTGCACTGCATGTACCACACTGTAGTATAGTGTCTAGGCACTCCTTGGGGAAGGAGGAGAAGAACAGGGGGAACCAACTTGTTGATGGAGAGGAGCTTGGACTTCTGCCCAGCATCAACCTGAGAAATGAGTTCCAGAGAAAGTTTCAGCCAAAGATTTAGTCCTTATAGTATGTTGACATCAACCTGTCATACTTATCTTACACAACACATTGCTAGGTTGTTTGTGATGTTTTGTTATTTTTTTTCATGCATCCTTCTATAACCAAGAGAAAACCATGTTTAAAGAGAAGATTGTCACATCTTTCCCAAAGTTCCAACCAGATAGTATAACCTTTCCCCTGGGAGTAGGCAGAAAGGAATTCCTTTCTCAGGATTACTTTTGGTTCATAAAGATGTGAGTAGATGCTTTCCCCAGAGCTCAGAAGCCAAACTGGGAGACTCATTCAGCAGGACGACTCCTCTGTCTGCTTGGGAAATAAAATACATTCACAAGATGAAATGGTTTCCTTTGCTCCTAAACTGCTTGATTTGCAAGTTGGAAGGCTCAAAATTTCCTAAAAGATTTTAATATACAAAAAATCCCAGTTTTCTCCTCAGGGTCATTAGTCTTATGCACTAGCCATTCTATTACTGAGAGTCTAAGGCCCTTGGCCAGGAGAAATATTTTTCAAGACAGAAACCCCATGCACTGAGTAATATAGTTCCCTTTCTTATTTTCGTTTAGTGGAACAATGACATGGGGCTTTCATGCTAAGGATGTATAATATAGAGCTCTGAGAGTAAGGGAGACTAAAGGAATAAAATCTCAAGACTGGAATGTATCTGAAAGTAATTAAACATTTCTGTGTCATGTGGACCCTAATAGATGGCAATCTGTCTCATTTTGAGAATTATATGTACATTCCTTATCTACTTTACTGAGAATATGAGGTCACTTTTATAAAGACAATAAATAGAAATCATTTGGATCATAATATACCATAAACATTTAAAATACAAAAATAAAGGGCAGTAAAGCTCACAAACTTTGATACAACTGTTACAGGTGAATAAAAAAATGAGACATTCACTGAAGACAGAAGAGGGGAGACACAGTCAATTATGTATTTAACCTTCTCCATATCTTCTCCATATAGAAAAGCCTTTTAAAATTTTTTTAGGGAGGACAATGTTTTCAGGTATGAGGTCCTGAAAACCATTTCTCATATAGGGTTTCAAATCCTGCTCTGTCACTTACTGGCTGTGTAACTTCAACTACTTGTTTAACATCCCATGCTTTTGTTTCTTCATCTGAAAATGGAGGTAATAATTGTAACAAACTCATAGGGTTATTAAGAAGGTTAATGAGTTAGTATGGGTGATCTTGTGTCTGCATTTGAGAGACACATATAGAACTTCTACATCCATTCTTCAGTAATGAGGGAAGCAAGCTTGAGGATAGAGCTAGGAGACCAGGTATATTCTAATAAAAAGGTGGAAAGAACCTGGGTTTCTGGGGACATTGTTAAGTCACTAAATTAACCACCCTGGAGTCACCCTAACTCTGAATTTGTTATATGGAATGAATCACCTCACTGTATGATCCTGGTGAGTTGAATTTTCTGTTACTTGCAGACCAGAGCTTCCTACGTTTAATGAAAGGAATTCAGACCTTTTAAAAAATAATAAATTGGTGATTTCTTGACAATGTGTTCATCAGTTAATCCTCTACAAGTATCAACTTTTTGAGAGAAGTGTTGAAAGAGACCCAGAACAGCAGAATTAGTAAGAACTTGAGATACTAGAATTATTTCTAGAAAGTCTAAAATGAGATTGTTCCAACTGATTACAGAGATAAGAAGAAGGTAAATTTAAAAAAAAAAAAACTGGAAGGCATTGTGAGAAAGAAACAAAAACCCTCATGTAAAAGAGAAGTTGAAATATAGACATTTTTAGGTGCTGAGAGTTCAGACCTCTCACAGATTCTCAGAAAGAATTAATAAATGATGTACTTCAGTAAGATGAGATTTAAACCAGAAAGGAAGAAGTAGGATGCAAAAAGCAAAGGTAAGCGGAGAAACTGGTAAATGTGTGGTGAATCTAATAACATTTACACAGAGTCCATGGAAGAAATTGACATTTATGCTTTGTCTGCCCCAGACCTGTCATGGATGACTTGTTAGAGATTAGCCAAAATCTCTGATAAGGTGACTTAATTTTGTACGAAGGAGCTAGTCACGTGCTCTCTACCTTAAATGGATATTCACTTAGTATATATAAAGATATACATTTCTTTACACAGAGCTGAAGATATTATTTGCGGGTTGAATACATGATTTTCCTCCAATACCTATATTTTGTGACTTACAGGACAATAGTTAACATTTATACAGCCTGTCATAAACATTTTTAAAAATTTTGTGAGCTTCACAAACATGGTTAAAGTTACATTCCTGAATGACAAAAGGAAATTTCATATTTAAACTTCAGAATACCATGGAAAGCCTTTCGTTCCTTCTTCTCAAACATACCCAGTAACTGTGATAAAACTAATCATATCACGTAGTTTTAAACTTAAACACAACTCATGCTCCAACTGGCTAATCTCTAATGGTGTTCTTTGTATATAGAACTCATATGGTCACTGGAGTGAAAATGTTAACCTTCTCTTTCTTATCTTCCTAATTCCAACATGCACTTGAGTACTGTCAACAAGATAATTCATGTGTCAAGGTTTCTCATAAAATTCTAAGTGACATTTCTAAATTTACATAACTTGCATTTAAAGTTGTAATTTCTGATTTTCACAAGGCTCAGGGACTTTCTGAGAGCGAACCCAAACTGTGTCCACATTTCAAGTTTCATATACTTCGAAGCTCATAAAGTGAAGGGAGACTTCAACAGAAGCTTATGTCTGTGTTTTTAAGTTTACTCCTATGAATTTTATGCTTTTGTTGCTGCAGTAAAGTCCTTTTTCTTGTCGCCGTATATTTTCTGTTAATTTCTATATGGAGGAAACATTTTGATTTGTTTTGCATTATTTAATTCATAGTTGGTCTTATTAAGTGCTTTTATTCCTAATAGCATTTCAAGGAATCCTTTTGGATTTTCAAAATAGTCTATTTTCAGAAATCAACAATTTTGGTATTCTTGCTTATTCTTTTGTAATATGTACCGCTCTGATTCCATATTCTTATCTTTGGAGACGTAGTGTACAGGTCACTGGTTATCAGCATCAACCATGGATTCAAAAGGATATGGATCTGCATTCCAGCTCTATAGTTCCCTAGCTGTGTCATTCCCTAGATTGGGAAAATTACTTAATTCTTCAAGCCTTAGTTTCCTTATGTGTAAATTGGGGATGATAATACCTACCTCAGGGTTATCAGGAGCAAATTAAATTACATTTAAATAAAAATTTGAGATGGTGCCTGATACATAGTAGGTACTCAAAACACAGCTAGTATTATTTTTACATAGGTATAACATTCTTAATAATGTTATATATTAATTTTGATAGAAGGAATTCTTGTCTTACTGCTGATTCTAATGAGGAGTGTTTTGCTATTATGATCTTGACTAATTGTTTTAGTAAGAACTGAAGCGCAAGGGCATTTGTGGAGAGCCAATGATAGCAGTTACCAATGTGGTTCTGTATTTTCCCTCCATTATTATACAACAGGTAAGGAGGTAGAGATTACTTATACCTTTAAATTTATTGTTTACAAGATGGGAAAGAACTGTATCTGGATGGAATTGAATATAAACTTATTCAGGGTTCAATGAAGGAACTAGAAACCACGATAGATATTTTAAAACCAACTTCATTGAGGCAGAATTTACATATAAAATTGCTGCCTTTAATATTATAGCCTGATGAAGTCTGGCAAATATGTACACCATATAGTCACCACTACAAGAAAAATATGGAACTCTGCTATCCAATATGGTAGCCACTAACACAATGGCTATTGAGCATTTGAAATATGACTGGTCTAAATGGAGACGTGTTTTAAGTTTAAGATACATACCAGATTTCAACAACTTGGTATGCAGAATGTAAAATACCTCATTAATAATTCTATTGAATTGATGTTATAATATTGAAGTTATAATATTTGAAGTTATAATATTGCAGAAAAAGTTGAAGTTATAATGTTTGAAGTTATATTTTAGATACATTAGGATAAATAAAATGTATTATTTATTTAACATTAGGTTAAATAAAATGTATTGAAACCAATTTCACCTGTTTCTTTTTGTTTTTAATGTACATATTAGAAACTATAAAATTACTTATGTATCTCACATTATATATCTATTGCATGGCACTGATACAGAATATTTTTCTTGTGATTTTTTCCTTGTAATTTCCCATACTTTCAGTTCCAGTCATTGATCTACTTACAGAGAAATAGTTATGTGTTATAAGGCCATGGTATGCGTAACTAACTAGAAATTGATAAGGTAGGCACTGCCAATTCTGAGGCTACCCTAAGACCATCTTTTCATTCTGCTTCTATAGATGATTGAACTCATAAGTAACAGAAGTTACATAACTTCTTTTTCTATAGGCATATGAATATCTGAACAGAGAATGCTATGTTTCTTTTAAAATCAATGAAAAAACTCCACTTGGAAGAGTACAGCCAAGAGGATGACATTAAGGTTGTTACTCAATAACAAAGAATTTAATTGGATACTGTTTTAAGACGTTTTAGGTTTGCAGAAGCCTAAG
This sequence comes from Delphinus delphis, assembly GCF_949987515.2. Classification (NCBI taxonomy): domain Eukaryota; kingdom Metazoa; phylum Chordata; class Mammalia; order Artiodactyla; family Delphinidae; genus Delphinus; species Delphinus delphis. The sequence continues at coordinate 49,372,055 of NC_082699.1, forward strand.
AAGATGAAAGGAAAAAAGATTCCATCAAGCTTAAAGGTCTTTCGAATTAGATGGAAAAGTCATTTGCATATCCTAACAACCAGAGAAATGTACAATCCAACGAAGTGACATGGGGGTAGAGAACTAGATGACTCTTGTTAACCACTCCATCTTGAAGTTATGTTCTCACTGATGTAGAAGTCAATGAATCTGCTAGGAGCCTGTCAGCCCTTTAGCCAAAATTTCTTGCCCTGAAAAGTATAGCTTCAAATATTCTGATTAAGCAACCTCAAACTTACATGGGATAACATCCTCCTAACTTGTGTGAAATTGTATAATAGTTTCCGTGGTAGGTGAACATGTTTCAAACCTGGGAAAATTTAGAATTAAATGTATAAATGTTTAAAAGAATAAAATTCATAGCATTGTATATCTTTGTTAAACAGTTTGTATATACTTATGATTTTACATGGAAGGAACATTTCAGAGATTCTGGCATATTAGAAAAGTGGGTCAGCCATATATTAATTCACACTTGTGATTTATGTAGAGTTCAGAATCACTTAAGGAATTCAAGATTCATCATATGTGTGTGTTCAAATTATCAGATGTACAAGTTATTTTAGTACTTGGAAATAGTTTGTTTATTAATTCAGACAACCCGAGTACTTAGAAGGAAAGTAAAAATTTAATGAAACTGTAAATGAAACCAAATATTTTCCAAAGGCAATTAGGTGGTAGGTAAAATTTGCTAGAATTTTAAATAGAAATATATGAAATGTAACTCAAACAAAAGCTTCTTAAAAGGGAAGATAGGTTCTTGCATTTGTAACTTTAATGGAATAAGAACTTTTTTTTTTTTTTTTTTTTTTTTTTTTTTGCGGTACGCGGGCCTCTCGCTGTTGTGGCCTCTCCGGTTGCGGAGCACAGGCTCCAGACGCGCAGACTCAGCGGCCATGGCTCACGGGCCCAGCTGCTCCACGGCATGTGGGATCTTCCCGGACCGGGGCACGAACCCGTGTCCCCTGCATCGGCAGGCGGATTCTCTACCACTGTGCCACCAGGGAAGCCCCAAAATTCTTTATGTAATGTGTAAGTAGCAAAAGTAAGCCATTTAAAAAAAAAAAATTCTTGTTTTACCTTGTACAATCCCTATTTAATATTTACCTATGTTACACCTTAAGGCATGTGGTCTTTTAAATTCCCCTGTGCATGGGCAGCGCTTGGTCTTTACTTAGGAGGTTTCAGGTGGTGGTTATAAGGCTCCAGTACAAAAAGCAGAGAGAAAGACACCAGTTGATTGGCATGACTGATGGTAGAATGCCTCTAGTTACCCACAGCATGTAGTACAGGTTCAGCATAAAGGCAATGCACTTTTCTCCCCTAAAACAGATACACAGCCTCAAATGTAGATTACTGAATATGGTTCTGAAGTGCTACCAAACTGTTGGACCCAAAGCGAGAGAACTCAATAAGTAACTTATCAAAAAGTGCTCTCAACGAACCACAGCTGCACTAAGAACATGCTGCAGGCTTCAGGGGTATTCATTCAACAGACATTCACTGGATACACTTATGTGACAAGCACTGGAAATGCAGAGATGAGGAGGACATGAATTTCCGCCCCCCCACCCTTTTAGTCTAGATATAATGTAAACAATCAGAGACGATTTACAGTACAGTGTTATAGAAGCATCCGTAGAGTGAAGGAGCGCATTACAAGGATCCCTAATCTAGTCTGGCAGGATGTAGAAAAATGTCAACAGACCTGAAACTTGAACAATAAGTAAAAGTTGTATTTCTTTATATAAAGGAAAAAATTATAAATAGGACTTTTCAGTGAATTTCAAGGTTGCTTTGGATACTAAAGAGCAAAAGGAAAGCAAACCAGAAATAAATTCCTCCTTTGGCATCATGGTAAAAATGGAAATAAATGTATTTGTATTATTGGAATAACAAAGCTCAAATTTTAGATTTCAAGGGGAAGATAAGTACATTGTAACTTCCCTTGCAGGATAACTGACTAGTACTAATGTTGGGGGAGGATCTGGCATGGATGGAGAGAGCCAGAGCGTCTAACCAGTGTCCCAGTTCTCCAGAAACTTGGAGGCTTGCTGTTAGGTGATGATCCAAATTAGAAAATTGGCACAATGTGAAACTTCTCCCTGATGATACAATATGCTCTGGCTACAAAGCACCAGAGCCATGTCAGAGCCTGATAAAACTGATCAGTTTTTTTGGCACAAAAACTATGACACATCAAGGCATACCAATCAAAGGGCTAAATTTAACATTTCCTATGCTCCTTGGATCTAAAAACATGAAGAACGAATAGACAACATCCCAAAGACAGGAAAACCACCAAGAGCTAGACCATGCATACTTGGAATTTTCCATCTGGCCTTCAGTCAATTTGTTGTTTAATTATCTTTTAAACTTGAAATTAAAAATTTTTAATTTCCCTGTATATGTTGAATAATCAATATTTAAAGGCCTTTTATAAAAAGAGGTGTTTCTATGTCAGTGTTGGGGCCAGCATTTCTTTCTGCTTAGATAAATGTGAGATGAATTTTATGAATGTCAACATTCATAAAAGTTAACAAGATTTATGATGCCTTAGTCAATGTTTCATTAAAGAGGCATATTTTTCAAATTGTTTTGTAAAATTCTTATGAGTTATTTAATGTTTACTTGCTTATCCCAGCCCTTGGTACATATGAGATGCTCAATTAAAGGTTGTTTAATTGCATGTAATTGTGTTGAACTGCCTTGAATTGCTTTGCATTTAATTGTGTTGGACTATGTTGAGTTGAATTTGTAATGTGTTTGGTTGACTTGAATTGCAGTGAATTGAGTTAAACTGATTTGAGTTGTATTGAAATGAAGTGAATGGAACTGGCTAGGTTGAGAAAGATAATCCCTGTTCCATCTGCTGAGGGACCTTATATTTTTGTTTCATCCCTTTATCCCCAGGAATTAGCTCATTTATCAGTACAAAACACATACTCAGCTAAATTTTGAGTAATTTAAAAAAGTAAAATGACAGAAAGACTATTACTAATAGCACTTAAACATTCAATAATATTTTTAATCATAATACTCTGTAGGCACCGTGCTATGTACTAGAGATACAGTGATGAGTAAGAAAGAGCCTGTCCTCAAAGATTACAGTTTCCTGATGGGTACCAAATAAGTAAATAAGCAGTTGAAAAATAGTATAAAACAGTATCAATTGTTTAGTTACTACCGGCGGGCCATTCACATAGCGTGCTATGAGATCAGTACATCACTGCAGTGGCCACTGTAAGTGATAGAAATATATACCAAATCCTATATATGGTTGTGTCCTATATAAAAGTCACTGACCTGTAAGGAAGTAATTAGTAATCCTCTCTGTGTTCCACTAACCCAGCTGTCTGCCTTCTCTGATCTATCTCCTGAAATTCCCAGAAAAAATTTTCTAACTCAGTTATATTGTAACAAAGGTCAGGGGATCAAACCATGAAGAGTATTGAATGAAATATTATTGCAAGTGAGGGAAGAACCTGATCATATTTTCTTTTTGAAATCCATATGAAGAGTAGTTGGGAGGCTGGGAGACCACCCAAGAGGACACTTCAGTAATCTTTTCTAATCTAAAGGCATGATACTGGGTGTTTGAATCAGGGCATTTCCCCCTCCGCGATCTATCTAGTTGCTAATTTCCATTTTTATTTGCTGGATCTTCCTCTCACAGCCCACCTTCCAAATGCTGGAATTCCTCAAGGATCCATCTGAAATCGCCTTATATCTTATCTGTACACTTACTCCTAAATACCCTCCTTCATTCCTCTGGTTTTATAATAGGTGATATATATAATAGGTGATATATATCACCATCTGGTGATATTCATGTCTCTGATCCTAGACTCGTCCCTATGCTCCACTCCCATTTTTCCAACCACCAACTTATTTTCACTTCATGTCTCCCAAGGAGCTAAAAATAAAAAGTCCCACATTAAAATCTTGATTTATTTTCTCCTTGCAAAGTCTTCCTTCCTGGGTGTATGGTTGTGAGCATAACTTACGCCATCTTGGGGCCATTCAGTTCATCCTGTTCTTCCACTGACCCTACCCAGGGCTGTACTGTGTAGTAAATCTCTTCTCTGTCATCAAGGGCTTTGTAGTTTACAGATATTGTTTGGTGATGGTTAGGTCCACGTGGCCCTCTATGCTCTGGTAGTCTCCAAACAATGACAAAGACCTTTGGTGAAATATTCCTGACACTCATGAGACTAGTTACTCATAAATTTTGACTAAGGAATGCACTTTCTGTTCCCAAGCATGTACCCCCATGCTTAGGGTAACTTAGGTACCCTAAATTAACTATAAAATTGTCCCCTTGGTTTTTTCAGAGTGCAGCTGTGAAGGCTTCCAGCTCTCATCTGCTCAATCCTACCCTATGAGTGAGTTACCCTATAGTAAACTGATCCATTGATTGTACGTAGCTGCCTGCCTCATTTTTCAGTCTCAAAATACCTTCTCAATTGGGTGGGCACTTTTTGTTCCCTCTGTCGTCCAAAATTGTGTCTTCCCAGCTTCACTAAATGCCATTACCATGTTTCTCAAGTCCTCAAGCCTCAAACCTGTGACGTCACTCTCTAACCTTCTCTCAACCCTTGCTCCCCATTTCCAACCCCTATCTACACAGCTGGCTTTCAAAATGGGATCTGAGAACTCTTGTGCCAGGGAGCTGGTTAGAAATGCAAATGCCAGGATCTTCCTCCCCAACGCTGCCCTCCCCCAAACTACTTCATCAAATCTCTACTTGTGGTGGCCAAGCACTTAACTTTCTAGCACATTCCCTGCGAATTCTTACACTTAAGTGGAAGAACCACTGATAAAGATTATACCGTCAAAACATACTTTATAGTATTCCTCTCTTCATTTCCACAACCATCCCCTATCATCTCCTTACTGGAAGAATAAAATAGCCTCTTAAATGGCCTCCCCAACTTCATTCTCTAATCCAAGGGTTAGCAAACTTCTACTATAAAGGACCAGGTAGCCAGTGTTTTACATTTTCTAGGCCATAAGTCTTTGCTGCAGATACTCACCTGAGCCGTTACAGCATGAAAGCAGCCATTGATAACATGGAAACAAATGGATGTGGCTATGTTTCTGTAAAAGTTGATTTACAAAAACAAAAAAAGCAGCCAGTCCTTTTTCCACAAAACTGCAAGAGCAATGTTTTAGAATTGATCATTGGCTGCCCCCTATTGTTTTGGGAACAGCATCCGAATTCCTTAACCAGAATCTTTAGTGCCTTGAGTTACTTGCCCCCTGCTTCCTTTCCAGCTTCACCTGCCTATGCAATTTCTTCTTGCTTACCTCACTCTAACCACATGGTCCTCCACTTAGCTCCTAGAACACACCAGCTTTTCTCCCAGATGAGGATTTTTGCACCTGCTATTCCCGTCCTGGAATGCCTTCTCCCTCCTCTTGCATGTACTTAAGAGCATGAACAAAGGAATTAGTCTTAATTCCACTTCTACATTCTATGTCTCTGTTTTTTCATCTTAAAAATGAGAATAATAATAGTTCCTATCTCATCGGGTTGCTGTGAGCAGTACATGTAAAGCCCTTAAAGCACAGTAAAAGTTTAACAATATTAGATATTATGATCACATCTGTAGTTATATCTGCAGGAAGAAGGTATTTCAAAGATGGGTCGTTATTGCAAAATCAAAAATTCTTTCATGGTCTACGCAGAAATCCATGTTATCCTTCCATATCCTAACAATTGAAACTCTAAAAAAAGCATATATTAAGAATGTGAGAAAAAAAAAGAATGTGAACATCTGCCTATTTTAGACAAATGACACGATCTGTACAATTTATCATTGTGCAGAGTTCTTGGAAAGCCTCCTCTTCCATATGCATTTTTTCATCATTTGACCCTGTTATGTTGTGATATATAATATGAAATATATATTTGGTCTTTGCCCTGTTTCTGTCACAGAGCTCCTAAAACCCTTGGTATTTCCTTGAGAGCAACAAAGGTGTCTTTTGTTATGTTAATGAGATGTTTGGACCTTACCTAAGGGTGGGGCTGGTTGCCAGGAGAACCAACCAGGTGATTAGAGGCTTGGAACTTTCAGTCCCACCCTCCAACATCCAGGGAGGGGAGAGAGGCTGGAGTTTCCTGGCTACCTAACGAAGCCTCCTTAAAAATCTAAAAGGATGGGGTTTGGAGAGCTTCTGGGTTTGTGAACACGTGGAGATTTGGGGAGAGTGGTGCACTCTGGGGGAGCTGAGGGGCTCTGTGCCCTTTCCTCATACCTTGCCCTATGCACCTCTTCCATCTGGCTGTTCCTGAAGTATATCCTTTGTAACAAACCAGTAATCCAGTAAGTAAAGTGTTTCTCTGAGTTCTGCAAGCTGCTCTAGCAACTTAAACTAGAGGAGGGCGTCCTGGAAACTTCTGCCTTATAGCCAGTCAGTCAGAAGCACAGGTAAAAACCTGGAATTCCAACAGGCGTCTAAAGTTGAGGTGGGGTTGAAGTTATAGCACTGAACCCTTAACCTGTGGGATCTGATCCTATCCCTGGGCAGATAATGTCAGAATTGAGTTGAATTCTCTGACACCCTGCTGGTGTCTGAGAATTGCTAGTTGGATGTGTGAGAGGAACCGTCCCCATCTACATGTTGGAATTGGGTCCAGGAACCTAAAAGAGACCCAAAGAGGATAATGACAAATTTCTGACAGAGCATTAAGTTACAGCCCAATAACCACCACGTAGAGACCATGGTTAACTGCACAGTTCTCAAGCTTTACCAGGATACTGTTGTGTTTTTATGACTCTCCCTGTTTATTGCTACCAAGAAAAATGCTAGTTTATTACAACCTTCCCCAGAGAGTAGATTCTCATTCCTTCAGCCCAGCATGTGGTCAATAAATGTAAATGTTAAATTCAGTGACTACCAATTCAATTAACTAGTGGGCCCTGAAATGCAGTAATTAACATTTAACATAAAAGTCCTGAAAACAATTTACTGGTATCTAAACTGTCAGCCCTGTTAATTATTCAAAGACTAGTTAACAGTGACTTTGGTCTCCCGCCTTTATCGAGGTACAGCATATTCTTGGTCAGAAAGTGGGTCACAGAGTGTGTTTTAGGAGGCAGAGGAGGCCACTAATTTCCTCTGGACTATTTTCTTGTAGTATTACTGTGTGTTAATGGTTGTGTCTCTACATGTCATGTGATAGTCATTGACTTGCAGACAAAAACTCCACCATTCTGGGTAGGATGCTGCAATCACTATTCTGTTCTCTGGTCAATATGTCTATTCTTAGTCCACAGTGACACTGTTCTTATTCTTAGAACTTTATGACCTATTATTATAGCAGTAAGACTTATTGTGTCTTAGTATCTGGTAGGACGCCTCCTCTTTCTGCTGCTTTCTTCTCCCACATTTCATTAAGCAATAGGTCTAATTTTCTTGCTTCTTCTCATGTCTCATAATTTTTGATTGACTGCTAGGCAGTGTGTGTAAAAGAACAGTAGAGGATGAAATAAATAATATTTACGCCTGAAAAAGGCAAGATTCCTCTTCTGTCAGGCCACTAGGGCAGGTGTGTGTGTGTGTGTGTGTGTGTGTGTGTGTGTGTGTGTGTGTGTGTGTGTGTGTGTGTGTGTGTGTGTGTGTGTGTGTGTGTGTGTTCTGAGTCCACGGAGACTGTGGTTGAACAGCAGCCCCTAGTGCTTGCACCTGCTGGGAGGTCTCCACTCAGCTGCTGCCTCCAGCTTTCTCCTGAGTTTCAGTAAAGGCCCGTGGGAAAAAGCGTGGTGGGAGCCACCTCTCTTTGTGTCAGGGGATCCGAGGGCCTCCAAACCACCATGCCAGCTCACGTTCAGCCTGTAAAATATTAGAAGTTCCATAGGTTGCTTTTCACCCATGTCTAGAGCAGATTCTTTCTCCTCCGGCCGCACACCATGGGCGACAGCCGCTGTGCGTCTTTTCCCTCCTGGGAAAGGCTGGTCACTTTCGAGATTTTTGTCTGTTAGGTTCTTTGCATCCTCAGCTATCAGTTGATTTTAAAACCAACATGATTTCTCAGATTGTTCTCATATTTAGGATGAGAGTGCGACGTTCTTGCAATTTTCTCCATCACAAGCCCAAGGGGTAGTCATTTATTTGGAATTCATAACTGAGATGGGCCCATAGTCTCCTTTACTTATCTGGTTCTAAATCACAATTATGGTAGGCATAATGTACTCTTTTAAAATTATCTGTAACAACTTGTGAAACAATAGGAATTCCCTGTTCCTTGAAAGTTTGTTAGAACTCAAATTTACAGCCATCTAGACCCTGATGTCAGAGGGATAGGATACCTATCACTCCAATTTCTTTAATGCCTGTTGAGCTACTAAACCTCTCAAGTTTGTGCATGTGTTAATTTGTAGGGTTTTTTGGTTGTTGTTAAACGTAATTTTACATTTCACCTAGTGTTTTCATTTACTGGTATACTTTGGTCAAGACTTTGTTCTGGAAGATTGGAACACAGAGATGAGACCCAGTCCCTGCCATCCAGGAGGTAATATCGAGAGGTGAGAGGCAGACATATAATTACTTAGAAACTATATTTAACTACAAAGAAAGGCTTGATTAGTAGGCTTCTCAGGGGTAGTACAAATAATCACATTCTTGGTGAATTTATCCCAGTCTAAGGTCATTACTTAATAAATAAGAATTTTAATCTCATTGAACCCAGGGAGACTGATCCTCCCTTCAACAAAATCATGAGAGACTGATATGTAAGCATAGATAATAATTTCTTTTTTCTTTAATTGAAGTATAGTTGATTTATAGTGTTGTGTTAGTTTCTGGTGGTGGTGTTAGTTTCTGGCGTACAGCAAAGTGATTCAGTTATATACATGTATATTATGTTTCATATTCTTTTCCATCATGGTTTATTAATAATTTCTTAACTTAGGGTGAGGGATCTCCCTTCCAGTGACTGGATAGCTGTTGCCTGTTTTGTGGATCACAGCCTTTCCGAGTGCTGAAGCACCAGAGGAAGATGAATTAGATATTAGTTTGACGTGACAATGTGGTAAGAAACAAACAAAATTATCTTTGAAAAGATATTTGTTTTATCTAGAGATACTTCCTCTTTTTATGTGCATATTGTTTGATTGCATCTTTTTTAATCAGTCTTTTCACAAGTCTAGCATATTAACCCAAGACACCAATTTTTGTTTTTATTAATCTTCTCTATTTCTTTTTAATTCTTTATTTCTTTGATTTCTGCACTTATTTATTGTTTCATTTTCTTGTTTCTTTGAGTTTGTTCTGTTAATATTTTCCCCAACGGCTTGTGTTGAATACTTAACACATTTTTTAATTTAACTCTTTATTATGAAAAATTTTAAATACATAATATAGAGAGAATAGTATACTGTGCTCAAATGTGTGCAACTAACTTCAACTATCATCAACTCATAATCTCTCTTTTTTCTTTTGTTCCCACATCTATCCTCCCTTTATTATTTTAAAGGAAATTTGAGACATTATAGTATTTCATCCATAAATATTTCAATGTCATTTCTAAAAGATAATGACTATTTTTAAAGCCTAATCAAAATAGCATTATCACATTATTAAAAAATCAAAGTAACACCATAATATTATTAAATATCCAATCAGGGTTCAAGTTTACGTAATTATCTCCTGTTCATTGTAACTGTAATTGGTTGATTTGTCTCTTAAACCTCTTTTAATCCATAGATTCTCCCATCTCTTTTTATCCTTGCAATTTACTTGTTGAAGAAATCAGGTTGTTTGTCTTATGGCTCTTCTTAAGTCTATATTTTGTTGTCTGAATTCCTCTGCTGTCACTTAATATGTCCTTTCATCACCTCTGTTTCTTTTTATATTTGAATCTAAAAATCTAATTAGATTTCAAGTTGACTTTCTGACAAGACTGTTTTACAGGCGATACTGTATACTTCTATTGGGAGGCACTTAATGTCTAGCTCTTTCTTTTTGTGATGTTAGCAGTCACTAATGATCATTGCCTAGATTCACTTATTCTTTAGGATTTTTTTTTTTTTTTGCGTTACGCGGGCCTCTCACTGCTGCGGCCTCTCCCATTTATGTGAAATGGTCTCAAAAACCACATCAGTCTTAAGTCTCTTGGTTTGGGGAATAAGGTACTCAGACTTCTGTAAAGTCCTCAAGATCTTGAGAACAATGATATTTCCAGAAGTTTTTAAAAAGGCAAAAAGAAAGATAGCAAAATTAGAGGTTGTTCAAAAACGTGCCTCTGAAAAACCATTTTATTTTATTTTATTTTTTTAACATCTTTATTGGAGTATAATGGCTTTACAATGGTGTGTTAGTTTCTGCTTTATAACAAAGTGAATCAGTTATACATATACATATGTTCCCATATCTCTTCCCGCTTGCGTCTCCCTCCCTCCCACCCTCCCTATCCCACCCCTCTAGGTGGTCACAAACCACCAAGCTGATCTCCCTGTGCTATGTGGCTGCTTCCCACTAGCTATCTACCTTACTTTTGGTAGTGTATATATGTCCATGCCACTCTCTCACTTTGTCACAGCTTACCCTTCCCCCTCCCCATATCCTCAAGTCCATTCTCTAGTAGGTCTGTGTCTTTATTCCCGTCTTACCCCTAGGTTCTTCATGACATTTTTTTCCCTTAAATTCCATATATATGTGTTAGCATATGGTATTTGTTTTTCTCTTTCTGACTTACTTCACTCTGTATGACAGACTCTAGAAAACCATTTTATTTAAGGGGATGGATGCGGGGGACAAAAGCAGTGGGGGAAGAGACAAGTCTGAAACTTGTTCTAACAAAAGTTTAGGGAAGCAAGAGTGATTTCTCCCTCTAAGCAGCTAATTATACTGCACCAAGCATTATTATGAGTTAATAGATAACTTTTCTATGACCTTTAAGGATCAGCAATTTTGAGAAAATATAGGGATGATATTACAGAGAAGGGAATGTTTTTAATTCCCCTTTTAAAAAGGAACAGATTCATTTCTAGGAGTATTTATTTTTCTGATTATAAAAATGACAAATATCCTTTGAAGAAAATACAGAATATTATATAGAGAAAAAAATGTAATTTCAACCACCATAGAAAATCATTATTATTCATTACCACCATAGCATTTTTCTCTAGTACCTTCCAATCTTTAAAAATGTGTATGTATGAATATACAGTTAACCCTTGAACAAAATGGGCATGAAATGCAGGATCCACTAATAGGCAGATTCTTTTCAATAAATATATAGTTGGCCCTCCATACTTTGGAGTTTTTCATCCTTGGATTCAACCAACTGAGGCTGGAAATTTCCATCTACCATAGGTTGGATCCTAGAATGAGAAACCCGCAGATACAGAGGGCTGACTGTATTCATTGTATTATGCTGTTTTATATAAGTGAGAATCCCAGATTTTGGTATACACACAGCTCCTGGAACCAATCTCCTTCAGATACTGAAGGGTGACTGTATCCTTAAATATGTATGTGCATATGGTGTGCATATGTGTATGTATTTAATTGCCTTAAAAGAATTGGTGACACATTCTTCATACAGTTTTATGTTATACAGTGTAGTGGTTAGGATGTATGGATTTTTTTTTTTTTTTTTGCGGTACGCGGGCCTCTCACTGTTGTGGCCTCCTGCATTGCGGAGCACAGGCTCTGGACGCGCAGGCTCAGCGACCATGGCTCACGGGCCCAGCCGCTCCACGGCATGTGGGATCTTCCCGAAACGGGGCATGAACCCGTGTCCCCTGCATCGGCAGGTGGACTCTCAACCACTGCGCCACCAGGGAAGCCCGGATGTATGGATTTAATTTCTAGCTATACCATACATCTACTGTGGGACCTTGAGCAAGTCACTTAACCTCCTCAGTATTTTATTACAGTTTTATATTTTCTACCTGGAATTTTATTGTAAATTAAAGATCTAGCTACATTCTAATTACATATTTTGCTAAATTCCCTAATACCAGTTATTAAACATTGTATACCTTTCTAATTACTCTGTGATTCTTCTTTTATCATATAGTAGATTCTTATGTCTATACTAAAATTTGTTTCAGACTGGTCTGTTTACTTGATACATCTATTGAATCATTATACCCTTGTTTAAATCAGCCATATATTTTAATATCTAGTATGGCAAGTTTCCCCGCTTTGTTATTTTCAAAATGTCATTAGTTTTTTTCTCATCCATTTATTATTCTAGAAGTAGAACAGCAGGAACATTTTGTCTCAAAACCTCTCGGTTTTATAAATTACAACAATTTATATCTTCATAGTATTAGTCGTAATTTCAGTAATGGTTAACATTTTGCCTCTCAGTTTTAGGTTAGAAGACGTTCCAGGTGCTTTCTGTGCAGTATATTTCTTCCTTTCAAAAACAAATTCAGACAGATAAAATTATAGCCACTTTTTTCGTGAAGAAACCAAAGTTCAGAGAAATAAGTAGCTTGTTCAAGGTCCCAACACTACTAAGTACCAGAAATAGATATCAAATCCAGATTATTTTACTTCTAAGGTGTTACAGTCTCCCTTGTACTGCTTCATACTGACCTTTTCAACTGGCAAAATAAATAATTGCTCTATTAACTTATTTTGTAAGATATGTTTAAAAAGGAAAGAAAGTCACACGAAAAAAAATGGCTGCAGGAAGGACTGATAGGAAAGGGAATGTCCAGGAATGGGTCATCCGAGGTCAAGGCCATGGACAAACAAGTGCTGGGCACCTCAAGGACAGCGAGCACACACATTAAGTATATCCAGCTGTCGCCAGGCTCAATTCCCTGCTCCGTATTCAATGCCCCTTGTCTCTTGCTCCCCAATTCCATTTATATACGATTGGTTTGACTCAAAAATGCCATGGTAAATAAACACAATGATTACTGAAGAATAAATAAAAATAATAAGAGCTATCATTCTGTCAGCCATACCATGTGCTAACTCTCCATCTGATTACTTTAGTCCTTATTTCTCTCAATTTACACATGTGGAAACTGAGCCTCAGGGAAACTGAGCCTCAAAATTAATTTGCCAAAAAAAAAAAAAAAAAAGCACAGGTACTATACTGTAGAAATGGAATCCAAACCAATATCTAACTTTGTCCTACGGCCTTAGCACGATGAAGTTGGAGTAAAACGGTGAGGCTATCAACTGTAAGCAAGGTTGTAAAGGCATATCTGACCCATCAACTTATTTTGAAACACCTCTAGTCGCAGGTAGTGACAAAAAACAAGCTAAATACTGAATCTTCCTCTACTGTTTCCAGGCAAAACAAAGGTCAAATCCAGAGCTTTTCTTGCTCAATAAATGGGAAGCAACAAAGGAAGGAACCTGGAACCAGAGTGAGCAACTAGCTAATGGCGCCTCTATCCACAAGTAGGGCGTGATCTTATGTTCTCGAGAGGACTTACCTTTATTTGCCTTAGAGCATTTTCCCCCAACATCTAAACTCTAGAGACACGAGATCTGCTGTGTGAGCTGTATTTGTAATTTCCCAAATGAATGCCAAACTTAGACAAGAGTCAGGGTGGCAGGAAATATAACCCTCAAGCTGGTTGCAAGTGTATTTTTTTCTGTGAACCTAGAAATAAGTAGCCCTTCCACATTAGACTGCAAGGTCCTTAAGAGCAGCAGTAATAACAATTAACTGTTCATGTTGTATCTTCTCAAGATAGGCTATCATTTTGAATCCTCACAACAACTCTGGGTCATCAAATGTATCATCATGGACTTTTTGGAGCTGTTACAAATGCAGTACAGAGAATTCAAGGCAAGTCACACAGGTGGTGAGTGACAGAGGTTGGCTTTGAATGTAGTGAACTAGCCGTGGGACATGCTGGGGTCTCAGTGACATAAAAAAGAAAGAGAAGGAAGCTAGGACTGGGCAGTCACGAGCACAGCTACTACCTGTGAGAGCGTTGACTCTTGGCAAAGTGAGACAATCCTTAGGAGTGTTACTAATGTTGATATAATTTGGATCATTTTTTCTTCAATAAAACATTTATTAAACCTTCTGATGTCATACCGTCCAGTGACTAGCATAGTATCTGGAATGTAGTAGACACAAAATAAATGTTTAATGAACATATCAATTCGAATCCTTGCAATAATGAGGACTTACATCCTGATACAGTCTCTATTGCTACATCTGGTCTTCGTGTGAACCATGTCTGTCTTCAGCACAGCTGAGCCAGTAGTAGAACATACAAAGGATTTTCCTGTTAGGGAGATTTGGCACAAGTAAGAATAAGTGTTAGGAAAGGAATAGGTACAAATGCCAAGTTGGGAATATACTACTATACACTGGCAATTAGGAAATGGAGAAAGAAAGAGTAAAAAAATCATCAACTTAACGGCTTTCCAAAGTTGAAGAGAAAAAGAGAAGTAGCTGAAGAACATAAATGCACTGGGGGCGGGGAAACGGCGCACTTCCTGCGCGGCGCGCATTATTCGCGCCCACCGCTTCCCCACTTTGGGCCGACGACGCCAGCACGTGCGGGCTCGTGAGCGACCGCGCTCTGCGCTGCCTGCAGGCTTTCTCCCCGGACCCCTGCCCCAGCTTCTTCCGGCCCAAGGCCTGGCATTCGGATTTGGAGCCGCAGAATACCTCGGGCGTCAGACCTTCGCCGCGGGGCCCGGAGGGCACGTTCCTCCAGGATCGCCACGACGCGAGCAGCAATGGGAACCCGCGCCTGCCTCACCTCTCCTCCGCCGGGCTGCATCTCTACAGCCCCGCGCCGCCCCTCTCCCATGCTGGAGTCGCCGAATACCAGCCACCACCCTACTTTCCGCCTCCCTACCAGCAGCTGGCTTACTCGCAGGCAGCCGACCCCTACTCGCATCTGGGAGAAGCGTACGCCGCTGCCATCAACCCCCTGCACCAGCCGGCGCCCACCGGCAGCCAGCAGCAGGCCTGGCCGGGCCGCCAGAGCCAGGAGGGGGCTGGGCTGCCCTCGCACCACGCGCGCCCGGCCGGCTTGTTGCCCCACCTCTCCGGGCTGGACGGCGGCGCCATGAGCGCCCGCAGGGACGCCTACCGCCGCTCGGACCTGCTGCTGCCCCACTCGCACGCTCTGGACGCCGCGGGCCTGGCCGAGAACCTGGGGCTCCACGACATGGCGCACCAGATGGAGGAGGTGCAGAATGTCGACGACCAGCACCTACTTCTGCATGATCAGACGGTCATTCGCAAAGGTCCTATTTCAATGACGAAGAACCCCTTGAGTCTCCCTTGTCAGAAGGAGCTGGTGGAGGCTGTGATGAATCCCAGCGAGGTCTTCTGCTCGGTCCCTGGAAGATTGTCCCTCCTCAGCTCTACATCTAAATACAAAGTGACAGTTGCCGAAGTCCAGAGGCGACTGTCCCCGCCTGAGTGCTTAAATGCTTCGTTACTGGGAGCTGTCCTCAGAAGAGCCAAATCTAAAAATGGTGGCCGATCCTTGCGGGAGAAGTTGGACAAGATTGGGTTGAATCTTCCAGCGGGGAGACGGAAAGCTGCCCACGTCACCCTCCTGACATCTTTAGTAGAAGGTGAGGCTGTTCATTTGGCTCGGGACTTTGCCTATGTCTGTGAAGCAGAATTTCCTAGTAAATCCGTGGCCGAGTATTTAACCAGACCTCATCTCGGAGGACGCAGTGAGATGGCAACTAGGAAGAATATGCTGCTGGCTGCATACCTGATTACCCACGGGGTTGGCAGCCAGGCCATCTGTGCTGCTGTGTCTGCCATGCAGAACTACATAAAAGAAGCCCTGATGGTCATAGACAAATCCTACATGAACCCCGGAGACCAGAGTCCCGCCGATTCTAGCAAAACCCTGGAAAAGATGGAGAAGCACAGGAAGTAAAACAGGGGTGAACAAAGGGCCGAAGAGTCTGGAAGGAAAAGGACTTCAAAACCGGTCTCGACCAGGACAAACTGGGAACCCCGCTTGCCTGGGGGACAGAGTTTGTTATCCACCTTCCCACGAAAAGGGCCTCCGTCGGATTTCCAGATCTTCACGTGCCCTCCTGGATTCCTTAGTATTTAAGGAGTGCTGAAGTGTCTCCTAAACTCTGGACACGCTATCGGGAGGTGACAAGTGCTGGTTCTTTACCCATTAAGCCGATACTTTAGTTTTTGGAACCCCATTCTTCCTTTCTCTGAAAGTGGTGCTACAAGTTTTGGAACCTTTTAAATAAATTCCCTGGGCTAACAAAAACCCACACACACATAGCTGTTGAAATGTCAAATTGATGTGATTCAGATCCACTATAACTTTCAGCGTTAAGGTAAAAGTATTTATGTAGCCTCTTCAGTCTCATCCTACATACCGCGGGAGGCAAGGATTCTATCCGCTTAAGAACTGGTTAATAGGTTGGTATTTGACACACTTTAAATCCCTTGTTCACAGGGACCCTTCGGGTTTTACGAAACTTGTAGAAGCAAAGCCTGCTGATGATTTTATGTTTTTCTTTTTAAGAAAAAAATAAAACAAAACTTTGAAAGTTAACTCTTCAAATAGGAGGAGACTCTTGGAAAAGACATGTTCCTTTAAGGTACGGAAGCTTTATTTTGCGTATTTATTTCACATCTTGGTGTTTCGAGAAAACTTGGAAAGGGGTGGGCATGAAGCATTTTTTTTTTTTGCTGTCTCTCATCCCAAGTCCCAGAGGAGAATTCTGTATTTTGAGAAGCTGCGTTGAGTGTACAGATTGTATTTATGCATAATTTAATGGGGTCTGTAAATACGGGTGCACTTCTTATGACTTTTTGAGAAATGGGATTCAACTTTAATATTAGCTTTTAAAGGTGACGGGGTAATCTAAGACACATCTTTAGGCTTTATTCATATGTACACAGGGTATTAAGAGTCAAGAGTATCCTGAGTCCTGTTCTGGACTCTGGAAGACTCTAATTTAATTGAAGCTTTCTGTTCACAAAGCAATAACTTTGTCTTATTCCTGTTGGGCTGAACCCCAAGATGAGTGTGAAGTACAGTGTGTGTGGGTGAAAACGGAGTTTTGGAATTGAGCTCCTTGCCTGTAAATGTTCCCTAAATAATTGTTATGTATATGAAACCTGTATAATAAAAAGAAAGTATTCTCAATTAAAAAAAAAAAAGAACATAAATGCACTGAATATAAAAAAGAATAAAAGAAAAAGCAAGATTAAACAGTATATTACTTTGCTGTAACAAGTACCAAACTGGGTGGCTTAACAATAGAAATTTATTCTCTCACAGTTTTGGAGGCTAGAATCCAAAATAAAGGTGTCCACAGGGCTGTGCTCTGTCTGAAGCCCTTACAGAAGAACGCTTCCTAGCTGCTTCTAGCTTCCGGTGGTTGCTGTCATTCTTCATATTCCTTGGCTTGTAGACGTTATCACTCCAATCTCTGCCTCCATTGTTGCCTAGTTGTTGGTATTTTGTCAATGGGACACTAATACAGACTTTGGTCCTGAGACTTTGGTACTGCTGTTGGAAATAATTTAAAATGTGGAAGTGGCTTTGGGATTAGGTAATGGGTAGAGTGTGGAAAATTTTTGAAGCACATAATAGAAATAGTTTAGATTACCTTTGAAGAGACGTATAAAAAATTGTCTAATGGAATGGGAATGTCTATCCTATTCTGTCCTATCCTGTCCCACCATTGTATTTTGCAAGCATGTCACTTATTTTCTAGTTTTACAGGTCAGAAGATGGAGAAGAAATTCTCCCTCAAGACTGCAGCAACATCAACTCCTGCCTGGGTTTCGAGCTGGCCTGCCCTACGGATTTCAGACTTTCAGTCTCCACAATCAGGTGAGCTAATTCCTTAAAAAAATAAATGTGTGTATGTGTGTGTATATATATA
Source organism: Delphinus delphis (assembly GCF_949987515.2). Taxonomy (NCBI): domain Eukaryota; kingdom Metazoa; phylum Chordata; class Mammalia; order Artiodactyla; family Delphinidae; genus Delphinus; species Delphinus delphis. Next base: position 49,389,932 of record NC_082699.1, read on the forward strand.
TGTGTGTGTGTATATACACATATATATAATCAACTTATGTGTATAAAATCAATGTACATATATATACTCTTGGTCCTGTTTCTGTGGAGAAAGCTGACTATTACAAACAGCTATCAAGTAACCTCTCAATATGCTTCATACCTACATTAGCTTCATACTTAAGTTGTTAGCTCACTGAACACTGTTATAACTGATCATTTAGCGGGTTTGATTTCTTTAAAGCTTTAGGAATGCAGATACACATGTTAACTGCTAGCATGAAAAATGTTTCTGTAAGAGTCATGAAAAAATAAAGGTTAATTGTACCTAATTAAAGCTTTAGCAATATACCCTGTTATATGTTTATTTGGTCTGATTAGAGGCAGCTGGTTGAATATACTAGATAGATAGATAGAGAGATAGATAGATAGAAAATAGGATGTAGGTACCTAAGTCAGGGCTTCAATAATATTTAAATATAAATATTAACCAATGAGGTTGATAATGATTTTCTGTTGATTATAAACAATAGAATGAGTTGTTTCCTCACTTCCCTCTGACTGTGTCCCTTCTCTTCTTAAAAAACTTGCAAATCATTTCTAAGTGTCTAGTATATATAAGCTCTGATTGAAGATTCCAAGTGATACCAAGGAACTTCTATTTATATATATAAATATATCGAGCTTGTTAATATTATGCACAGTGAACACCTATTTTACTGACATATTGTTTTCTTCAAGCTGATTTCAGGGCTCCACTGAAAATTTAAAAAGTTTAAGGCCCAACCCAGCATTGATACATCCCTAAAGGAAAAAAAAAACTTGATTTTTGAAACTGTAGACTGAATATATTATATATGTTGAAAATACATGTGGCAGAGCTATGTATACTTCCCAGGTATATCTGTATATGTTCTACCCACCGGCATTCTTTTATTCCTATTTTAACCTCATGTCTGACAACAGTAATGGGATATGGTGCCTCAAAAGTCACTGTGGGGCTTCCCTGGTGGTGCAGTGGTTGAGAGTCTGCCTGCCAATGCAGGGGACACGGGTTCGTGCCCCGGTCTGGGAGGATCCCACATGCCGCGGAGCGGCTGGGCCCGTGAGCCATGGCCGCTGAGCCTGCGCGTCCAGAGCCTGTGCTCCGCAACGGGAGAGGCCACAACAGTGAGAGGCCCGCGTACCACAAAAAAAAAAAAAAAAAAAAAAAGTCACTGTGAAAGAAATGAACAGTAGCTATTGTCATGTGTGCAGCACAAAGTTTATGACTCACCATACTTGAAGTTGTATGAAATGATGCCCCAGTCTTCTCATACCCAGTGTTCACAGCTTACTGTGTATTATCAGAAAATCCAGTGGGAAAGTTACTAACAAGAGGGGTTTCTACCAGTATCTTTGGTTGTCAAACAACTTTATTGAAAATAATTGTGATTATACATATGTGACGTGGAAAGGGGAGTCATACATGCGTGCAATTCTCATGTGCGGTGTCTGATTTGAGAAGGCATACCCACGTCCTCTTGGTTGTCTTCTCTTGTTCTCATTTCAATTCCATGCTTGAACAGCGCTGTGGATTGAATGGGAATTTCTCTGCTCTACTCAATCCCTGGGGTGTTCACTGAGGTCTCCCCACACGGGCTGCTGTCTCCGTGTCTCCAGCCTGTGTGAGCTCCAGAGGTTGGTAGCTTTCAGCTTCCTAGTAGTTGTTCTTTTTCCCCCGCTTCATATATTCTTTGTCTGGCTTCATGGAGACTTGCCCCAAGAATATAAAGCTTATATTTTAGGTGAAAACCCCAGGGGACACTTCTGCAGGTTTCTGCAGTTACTTCCCTGTAAACTCTCTTATGTCTGATTATCCTGCTTCACAAATGCCAGCTCCCCTCATTGCCTCTTACTTTGACATCTGTTTTCTTATTTTTAAATTGTTTAAATTTTATCTTTTTAATTTTTATTGAAATATAGTTGAGTTACAATCTTGTGTTAGTTTCAGGTGTACAGCGAAGTGATTCAGTTTTACATATATATCTATATATGTTCTTTTTTGATTTTTTTTCCATTATAGGTTATTACAAGATATTGAGTGTAGTTCCCTGTGCTATACAGTAGATCCTTGTTGGTTATCTACTTTGTATATAGTACTGCGTATATTTTAATCCCAGACTCCTCGTTTATCCCTCCCCCCCATCCCCCCACTATCCCCTTTGGTAACCATAAGTTTCTTCTCTAAGACTGTGAATCTTTCTGTTTTATAAATAAGTTCATTTGTATCGTTTTTGTTTTTAGATTCCACATGTAAGCGTTATCATATAACATTTGTCTTTGCACATCTGTCTTCCGACCTCAGCAAAACCAGTGTGCTTTGTGAGAGGTCCTCCACCTACGCAGCCATCTGGAAGCGTCCCCAGGGAGAAAGACTTCATGATTCTGTGGTCCCCTTTCCTTGAGTTCATTCTCTTAAGAATCATAGACCTGCACCTCCAGATTTCAAACATCTAAAATAGTTATTTTGAAAATTTTCTTCAGTTATATAATTGCTTTTGGCAAAAGGCTGAGCCATATTTATTATGTTCCATCATGGCCGGAAGTAGGATTCTCTAAGAACATGTTTTACGTTTGTGTCTCGCCTTAGGAGTAACTAGAACATCCAAATTGTATAAATTCAAATTCCAAATGATTTAATATACCTCCTATAGCATGCCTGTCTTGTCTTCTCCCTGTGTTGGCCGACATATTATTTCTAGACCACCATTTCACCGAATGTATAAACCTTTTATCAAGGGAGGTCTCTTTTTTCATTAGTTGATGAGGGCTAAAACCTAAATCCCTAGATTACAGAGTCTGGATTTCCCTTCCATAATTGTCACAGTTTCATCACATAGTTACTTGCTCCGATTACAGTGCCTAGAATAAACGAGCAGTTAAGTTATATTTTACTGTATACTGATTAGCCCACTCATGGAGTAATGTTTGTTTTGATTGTTCCTTATTGAGAGGAAGATACACTGTCTTAAGTCAAGTTACCAAGAAGCAGATTCTGAAATGAAGACTTATGTGAAACTGGTTTATTAAGGAGGTGCTCCGAGGAAGATTAATAAGGAAGAGTGCCCGGAAGCAGGACAGGGAGGGAGAGGAAGCCCAGCAGGAGGTAATTTAAGCTTCACTTCAACCTGGTTCTATAGGGAAGCTCTCAAGTAAAAGAGACACCTCAAAGTTGTCCAGAATTGAGACAACTTTGTCCTTGAACTGGGCTTTCAAACTGCCCCATCTGTGATTTCTGGGCCAAAGGCCTTGAGGATGGGCAATAAATTCCCAGATGCCCCGGTTTCCCACCTGCCCACAAAAAAGTCTCCAGCAGCCCAAGGACAGTTCTCTAAGAAGTAGACTAGGCAAAGCACACCTAAAGGCAGGGAGGGGGCACACCACCCCCCGTAAAAAGGGATGCACAAACTATGGTATATGACTGATTGAGCTATAGGGTATTTATCCAAGATGCTACAATATTCCCAGAAAGGAGAAAATATAGTCTTTAAATAGTATCTTGTGAAAAGGGGTTAAATCTGTTCTGTGTGGCCTCAAGAAGGTAAACTAAAACTTCTGGATGGAAGGAACATCAGAAAGGTTAGAACTCCAAACATTTTAACAGAGTTCCTTACAGATGCCATAGTGGCTGGGAGCGTCTTTATCTTCTGACTCTTAGGTGTCAAGATCATCCCACCAGCACATCCTACCAAGAGTGGAGAGTTAACATGTGGTTTCCAAAGCTTCCAAATTGTGAGCAAACTAGACAATCAGGTTGTCAAACTTGATGCGCTGAAGATATTTTAAGAAAAAGGGCAAATATCCTACTAACTGAAAACCGTTAAACTTCCTTCCACAAAATTACACACTTATTAAAATAAGGCATTCTGTTATCAGTTTCTTATTTTCCCTGCATCACCATACAGCACATGTTCAGTCTTCTGGGGCGGTTTATGTCCAAGATAATGTGGGGCTAGAAAAATGAAAAGAAAATGAAAAAAACCCACTTCTGTATCTTCCTCCTGTCTTGTTTGCAGCACTATGAAATAAGTAAAGGGAATTGAATAAAATCTCAGGATTAGGAGACCATAACCCAGTCTGGGCACCTTCTGAGAACTTTCATTTTGTTCACTTCTCTCTTTCCACTTTTTTTTTTTTTTTTAATAGCTTTGTATACTGGTGAGCCTGTAAACATAAACATTTTAGGTGTGGAGAACGGACCTCTAAAGGAAGACCTGAGAGTCTTCGGCAAAATGTAAGTAAAGAAAAATCCCCTCACTCTGATTAAAAACACCAAAAACCACCCCTCTGAGGAGACTTTACCTTTAAGAATTAGGCAAAGGGGGCGGTCAGCAACTGAGAGACAGGGACAAACATTTTCTGTTTCTAATGGTCCATGTCCAATCCTTCAAACTGAGGCTTTATCAAAATAATTTTTTTTTTTTCTAGAGAGCAGAAAATCCTCACTAGCAGGAGCTATTTAAAGTCTCTTGGCCTTACATTGAAACTGCAGATTTGGCAGGAGCCGGTTTCAGCTGGATTTTCTGGGCAGTAAGTAATGCAGCAGCAAATTTACTCTTTTTAGTATAATGGCAACCGTCGTTGGAAGGAAAGGGAATGACTTCAGGCCGTGCCAAATTTTAAATGAAAAATCTAACTATAGCCGTTCCTTGCGCTTTCTGGGAGAGGGCTGAATGATTGCGTGGGAAGCCAGGGTGAAGGGTGACCTCAACCTGCCCGCTTTGGAGACTAGCTCGAGGGATAGCTGAGGTCAGCTCGCCCCACACCTGGCCCCTGGGGAGGATTTGCAGTCATGTGACAATGAGAGCAGCATGGAATTGAAAAGCAACTTAGCTGGGTTGAACCCGGGTAGAGCTGGTATCAAGGGAAGGAGGTTTCCTCTTTGATCTCTGAGCCCTTGAGCTGCAGCATGAGAAATAATCAGAGTTATGGTGTAAACCAGCCAGAGAGTCTCCGGGGCCTTTTTTGGATTCCGTACCAGGCAGGGGTAAGTCCCTGATGGAGCAAAGGAGACATCATGGTGCACATTCGTCCTTATGTAAGTGACGGGAAGCAACTGCTTACTTTCAATGATTTCTCTTTCCACTCTATAGCTTTCTATCCCCTGACCTTCCACTCCACCTTAAAAATGAGTCATTTTACAAAAGCAGACTTCTTTGTGAATAATAATGTAAGTCTCAAGTTATTTCTACCAATCTAAAAGTAGATATTTGGAGTAGAAGGTACAATCTGAGCTAAACACAAATTAAGTTATACCAGAGAATGTCTAGAAAACTCATGGGATAGGGTTGCCAAAAGCATCTTTGCAAGAAGGATGGAACCTTCTGGAAGACGCCTCTCCCTAAATGAAGAGGAAGCCAGAAAGGCAAACTCAAACTAGTAAGAAACCTGAAGTCTGTGTACAGCATGGGGCCACACACACTCTGCGTTGGGACTACCATCAAAAAGTGTAAGAAAGAAGAGAAGAGGGGATTTCTCCCCTTTTTTTAGGCATGGTCTTTTAGCTCTACCCCTGCAGGGCTCAGTGCATCTGTGATGAGCCCAAGGGGAGACTTCAGTGACTGTCCTTAGAAAGTGTTAGAGGTGGTGCCCACCTAGTGTAACAGTCCCCAGAAAAAGGACCAGTGCCCCCAGGAAGATGCAGCGATACCCCACTCAGACAGCAGTGGAGCCCAGGATGCAGAGCAAAGCACAGAAGAGGCCACAGTGCCAGATGGAAACTGCAGCAGAGGTACCAGTCTCTGCAAAGGAGCTGATCAGAAGCTACACGTGAGATACCCAGATGGAGACGCCTATTAACTCTTGGGCAAAAGGAGCTTTTCGGGAATTTGAAGTACTGCACGAGCAAGTAGAGAAATGAGCCCCTAACAAGGTTTTTTAAACATAAACTCATTTATACTCATAGGTTGATTAGGTTGATGAGAGCTACAAAAAACAAAACAATGTTCCATTTGATAAGCAGCTCTTGCTTTGCTCTACTGTCGAACCAGGCAGCAAAACAGTCATAGGCCCCAGGATTACCTTCCTTCACGCAGGCTCCCGTGAGCAGTGGGAAATCGTATGCAATCTAATCACAGAAAAGACAACCACTGGAAGAACGCAGATTCACAGGACTCTCAGCAGTTCCCTTTAACAGACTGGTAAAGCGTAAAGCAGAGAGGATCGCTGACATCTGAGGCCAAGTTTAAAGGCCCTGTAGTCTCATGCCTACCAGGACGGCTTATTGTGGGGTAAACCCTGCAGATACCCCAGTGTTTTTTACTTGCTCCTCCCAGGGCTTTTCCAGGAAATGCAAAATGTATCCAGTAACATCAAATGAAAATTCTTCAAGACTTTTTCCTCTATGCAAAGGGGAAATAAAACATTTTTGGAAGCAGAAAATGAGCTATGTAAGCACCCTAACAGGTGGGTTTTAAGTTCTTCCACAAATAATACATTTGATCAGTGAAAAAAAATATGTCAAATGTTGTTTTATCATTCTTGGTAGACTATAAAAAGGATATCATTTTATTTCTCCTATCAGACCAAAAAAAGGTCACTTTCAAGTCAAAATGTGCGCGTAGTAGGACCTCAGTAAATACGCATTGGAAAATGACTGCCATTCAATGGACACCCTTGAAGTACTCTTTGCACATTCACAATGACCCTATTGTCCTCGTTTTAGACATTTTATAGATGAATATTTTATAGATGAAGTTTAGAGGGGTTAGTAACCAGGTATACAATTTAATAAATAAGACCATGAAAGATAAACTTAGTAACACTTAAAACAATGGATCAACCCCCAAATGACTTTTAAAGAAATTTTTTTTTCCAAAAATGAAAATATATTTGTTTTCTGATTGTTAATGTGTGCCCATTGTTAAATTTCCCAGTAATCCATAAACTTATCCTAAAAGAATTGCAAATAGAATCCCCAATGTGACAGTCATCCTGTAAGGTTACAGTTGGGTGGGGGCAATGCACTTACATTGAAGCACAGTTACCCTCTTCCCAAGCTCAGCCCTACTAGTGGGCTTTGAAACTTATCTTGACTCAACTAACAAGGGTAGTTTCTTGAGATCTTGAGAATTTTATCAAATCTCTCTTACTCAGTTGAAAGATCTCTTTGCTTTTACCAAAAGCAGAACATGGCACCCCAGTGGAGGCAACCACAAGTGGGGAGAACCTTCAGGAGTGTGTTTGATTGTGTGATTTCCACTCTAGGGCAGCCTTACCCTCGTTCATCACCCCAGACCAAGTTGGAAGACCCCTAACTTATGCAGGACAACTATGCCACCAGCTATTCCTACAAAACTCCAGGGGCATAGGAAATTTTTAACAGTCTGAAAAGCAAAAGCACTTTTAAAAATAAAATTAACTCACACATGAAATTCCCTTTGGTGGTGAAAATTGTCCCAGATGAAATTATTAAACAAAAGTCACCTGAGAGCATAAATAGGTTAAATTACAGTTGACCCTTGAACAGCGCAGGTTTGAATTGAGTGGGTCCACTTATACATGGATTTTTAAAACATATATTGGAAAATTGGAGATTTGTGATAATTTGAAAAACAACTTGCAGACAAACCACGTAGCCTAGAAAATTGAAAAACTTATCTGTGTCATGAATGCATAAAATATATATAGATACTAGTCTGTTTTATCAGAAAGTATACACAAATCTATTATAAAAAGTTAAAATTTACCAACACTTACGCACACGAACACTTGCAGACGGGACGTAGCGCCATTTGTAGTTGAGAGAAATGTAAACAAACATAAAGATGCAGTATTAAGTCGTAACTGCATAAACTTAACTGTAGTATATACTGTCCTACTCTAATAATTTTGTAGCCACATCCTGCTGCTATTTTGGTGAGCTCAAGTGTTGCAAGTATCTGCTTAAAATGCTGTATGATGCTAATCATCTGCGAGTGAGCGAGTGAGCAGTTTGTCTCTCCAGTAAATTGCATGTTGCAGTAAAAAGTGATCTTTCACAGTTCTTGCATATTTTCCATCATGTTCAGTGCAATACTGTAAACCTTGAATAACACCATGGGACCCTTGGTGCCACTAGTGTTGCTGGAAGTGCTCCGAAGAAGCAAAGTCATGACGTTACAAGAAAAAGCTGAATTGTGTGATACATACCTTAGATTGAGGTCTGCAGCTTCCGTTGCCCATCATTTCGAGATAAAGGAATCCAGGGCAAGGACCAATGTAAAGAAAACAAGGGAATTCGTAAAGCTTTTGCTGCAGCTACAACAGCAGGTGCAAACACTTTGCACTTTTCACAAAATACCTTTTTAACTTGTATTGAAAATGCAGCTTTTATGTGGGTGCAGGATTGCTGTAAGAAAGGCATGTCTAGAGACGCTAATATGATTCGAGAAAAAGTGAAATCATTATATGGCAACTTGAGCAGAGGGAAGGTGAAGGATCTAAAACTGGAGGATCTACTGCCAGCAAAGGATGGTTTGATAACTTTAGAAAGAGGTTTGGCTTAAAAAATCTCAAGATTATAGGAGAGGGAGCTTCCGCTGACCAAGAGGCAGCAGATGAGTTCCCAGATACTATCAACAGAATCACTGAGGAGAAAGGAAATCTCCCTGGACAGGTTTTTTAATTCAGGCAAAAGTGTCCTATTCTGGAAAGAGAAAAATGCCACAGAAGATATTTATCATCAAGGAAGAGAATCGAGTACCAGGATTTAAGGCAGGAATGGATAGTCTAATGCTACTGTTTTGTACAAATACTGTCTGGCATGGCATATGATCAGGACTGTGGCTGCCCTTATCTACAAAGCTGCTAATTCTTGAGCCTTAAAGTGAAAAGACGAACACTGTCAGCTGCCAGTCTTTTGGATTAACAACAACAAGGGCTGGACAACAAGAACCCTTTTTCTGGATTGTTTCCATCCATGTCCTTTAAGACTTTTAAAATCCTTTTGTTATTGGACAATGCCTCTGGTCACCCAGAACTTTATGAATCCAACACTGAAGGTGTCAAGGTGGTCTACTCATCCCCAAACACATCTCTAATGCAGCCTCTAGATCAGGGCGTCATAAGGAACTTTAAGGCCCATTACACGCAGTACTGTATGGAAAGGATTGTCAACACTATGGAAGAGAACCCCAATAGAATATCATGAAGGTCTGGAAGGATCACACCATTGGAGAGGCCATCTTTGTTCTGGAAAAAGCTGTGAAAGGCAACAAGCCCCAAACAATATGTTCCTGCTGTGTCCGGATGTTGTGTACGGCTTCAGAGAATTTACAACAGAGCCAATCAAGAAAATCATGAAAGAGACTGGATATGAAAAAAAAAAAAAGTGGGAGGTGAAGGGATTTAGGATATGAATCTTAGAGAAATTCAAGACACCACACGAGAGGAATTAACAGATGGTGATGAGTGCTTCTGAACAGTGCCAGACGACGAGGAAAGAGATGTAGACGAAGCAGTGCCAGAAAATAAATAGACATTAGACAATCTGGAAGAAGGCTTCCAACTGTTCAAGGCTGCTTTTGACTTCTGTTACAACATAGACCCTTCTATGACATGGGCATTGAAACTAAAGCAAACGGTGGAAGAAGGATTAGTCGTGTATAGAAGCATTTGTAGAGAAATAAAAAAGCAAAAGCGGCAGACAGAAATGGTGATGTATTTGCATGAAGTTACAGGGAGTGCACCTGCTTCTCTTGCATCCCCTTCCACCTCCTCCACCTTTCCCGTCTCTGCCACCCCTGAGACAGCAAGACGACTGCCTCCTCGTCCTCAGACTACTCGACATGAAGATGATCAGGATGGAGACCTTTTTGATGATCCACTTCCACTTAATAAATAGCAAACAATCCTCATGCCATACAGTTAATAAACTTATCTGTTGTGTATGTGTGTGTGTCTTTGTGTGACTATCTAATGACTGTACGGCAAGAACTGTATGAGACATTTTTGTGTCATCATCACGGCCTAAATATTCATTGTGTAGAACATCGTGTGCAAGACTTGTATTGAAGGGTACTTCCCTGGTGGCACAGTGGTTAAGAATCTGCCTGGCAGTGCAGGGGACGCGGGTTCGATCTCTGGTCCGGAAAGGTCCCACATGCAACTCCCATGGAGCAACTAAGCCTGTGCACCACAACTACTGAGCCTGCACTCTAGAGCCCACGAGCCACAACTACTTAGCCCACATGCTGCAACTACTAAGCCCGTGCTCTGCAACAAGACAGCCACCACAATGAGAAGTACACGCACCACAATGAAGAGTAGCCTCCGCTCGCTGAAGCTAGAGAAGGCCCACACGCAGCAACGAAGACTCAGTGCAGCCAAAAAAAAAGACTTGGATAGTCTGTCCTCGCATAGACATATGGTAAGTGACATTTAATATAAAATTAATAATGTGTTAGTTTTCCTACTGTTTTATATTTCGATATTTCCTGTCTCCTGTCTCTCACAATTTAGGAAACTTCGTATCAGTCTATCATGACAAGTAAGTGGTTTTTTTAAAAAAGTACCGATGTTTCCAATACTGTATTATGAATATGGCTACAATATTTTATGCTATAAAAATTTTATAATGATTCATTCACTAGTGTCTACGCTACGCTGCTGTGAAGCAATACACTAGGCTACCATAAAGCAATGATATTGCTGTTGCTTCATTATCAGTGAATGCATGATTATACCTGTCAATAAATATAAATTTCTTTTTTGATGTCTAATGTTAGTAATAGGTATAACATCTACAGTGTTTGTATCATGTAAGATGATATTGATGTAAGTACTGACAGTTCATCTTGTAAACAGATGACATAAACTTATGATATCAATAAGTACAGTACAGAACTGTAAGTGTATTTTCTCTTATGATTTTCTTAATATATTTTCTTTTCTCTAGGTCTTTATTGTAAGAATACAGTATATAATACATATACCATACGAAAAATGTATTGACTGTTTATGTTATCAGTAAGACTTCTAGTCAATAGCAGGCTATTAGTAGTTAAGCTATTGGGGTGTCAAAAGTTATATGCAGATTTTTTTTATAAATTTATTTTTATTTATTTATTTTTGGCTGCATTGGGTCTTCATTGCTGCATGCGGGCTTTCCCTAGTTGTGATGAGCAGGGGTTATTATTCGTTGTGGTGTGCAGGCTTCTCATTGCGGTGGCTTCTCTTGTTGCAGAGCACAGGCTCTAGAGGGCAGGCACAGTAGTTGTGGAGCACAGGCTTAGTTGCTCCGCGGCATGTGGCATCTTCCCGGACCAGGGCTCGAACCCGTGTCCCCTGCATTGGCAGGCGGATTCTCAACCACTGTGCCACCAGGGAAGCCCTATATACAGACTTTTGACTGCACCTCTAACCCCCGCATTGTTCAAGGGTCAACTGTACTTTACATTGCAGTATTCGTTTTCTAGAATTTAGGGTTCCAGCTAAGCAAAACTACAAGCAACACGAACTCTTAAAAAGAACCCTGTAAGGTTACTATAGTTTGATCTCAACTATGTATATTTCTACCAAAAAAAAAATGCTATTCTTTAGAAAGTAAGCTAAGCACTTCACATGGTTATCTCACTTAATCTTCGCAACTTTATGGAGCAGATAGGATTAGCTGCACTTGAGAGGTAGGAAGCTGAGACTTTGAGAAGAAGTATGTCCAAGACCACAGAATCAATAGGTAGAAAGATCAGAATTCAACCCCTATTTGACTCTGTAGCTCACAGACCTGATCAGTGGGCCATTCAGTGCAATATTAGAACTGCCATGTTTATCACAAGGCAATGAGCATGAAAACAGAAAACCAACATTGGAAGTGCAGGAAAGTGGAAGGAAAGAAAGAACCTGGATCTTTCAGAATTCTGATATCATTGATCCATAGAACCCTGGAACTACCTACCTCCAGATGTCTTTCTAAGGGAACAGTGTTGATCTTTTTTTCTTTCCAAGTAAAATTCCAAGAGCAAGGAAATGCACAAAAATTAAGTCCACCATGCAATGAGTATTGGCAAGAGCACACACCTGGGCAACTCAACCCAATCCAGATGCAGAACAGTATCATTACTGCAGAAACTTCCTTTATGCCCCTCCCCAGTCCACCTCTACCCCATCCTACTTACCAGGCAACGACTGCTGTGATTTTTTTTTTGTATCATAAGTTAATATTGCTTGTTCCAGGACTCATATAATGGAATCGTACAATATGTAGTCTTGGATAAGGCTTGTTTCACTCAGCGTGTAACAGGAGTAGTTCGTTGCTTTTTATTGCTGAGTATTGCATTATACACAGTTTGTTTATCCATTTGCCTGTTGGAAAACCTTGGACTGTTTCTAGTTTAGGGTTATTTTGGGGGGAAAAGTGCAATAATATTCTTGTGCAAGTCTTTTTGTGGACATATGTTTTCATTTCTACAGGATAAATATCTAGAACTGGAATTACTGGGATAGGGAAAGTGTGTTCAGTTTTATAAGAGACGGCTGGATCATGTTACAAAGTGGCTGTACATTTTACCCAGTCAACAACAATGTATAAGTGTCTGGTTGTTCCACATGATTGCCCACATTTAGTGTTCAGTTTTGTCAATTTTAGCCATTCTGGTGAGTGGACAGTATCTCATAATGGTTTTACTTCACATTTCCCTAGTGACTAATAAAGTTGAGCATTGCTATAAAGCTACCATAATCAAGGCAATATTGTATTGGTGAAAGTATAGACACATTAATCAATGAAACAAAATAGAAAGCCTAGAAATATACACACAGAAATACAGTCAACTGATTTGTAACAATGGTGCAAAGGCAATTGATGGAGAAAGGATAGTCTTTTCAGCAAATTGTGCTGAACAGTTGGAGAGTCATGTGCAAATAAACAACTTTGTATCCATACCTTGCAACAAACACAAAAGTAAACTCAAAATGGGTTAAGTATAAAACCTAAAACTATAAATCTTCTACAACAAAATGAAGGAAAAGATCTTTATTATTTTGGTTAGGCAAAGAGTTTTTTTATATTAGTATGATCCATAAAAGAAAAAAATAAATTGGACTTTATCAAATTTAAAAATATTTGTACTACAAAAATTTGTACTACTCACTATTGAGAGAATGAAAAGACAAGCTACAGACTAGAAGACAGTATTTGCAAATTACATTTCTGAAAAAAGTTTTCTATTCAAAATATAATAAAATCTCCTAAAACTCATCGATAAGAAAACAAACAGTCCAATTTAAGACTTAGTAGAAAGATCTGGACACCATTGAAGAAAATACAGAGGGCAAACAGACATATGAAAAGATACTCAACATCATTAGTCATTAGGGAAATAAAAATTAAAACTACAGAGTGATACCACTGCACATCTATTAGAATGGCTAAAAAAGTTAAGTATCAAGTACTGGCAAGGATGCAAAGTGACTAGAAGTCATTACATTGCTAGTAGGAGTACAAAATACAATATATTGCTACTAGGAATACAAAATGGTACAGATATTGTAGAATGCAGTATAGCAGGTTTGTTTTTGTTTTTGTTTTTGCTATGAAGATAAACATATGCTTATGATATGACTGACCAGCTCTCCTTCTGGATATTTACAAAAGTGAAATGAAAATCTCACACAAAAATCTGTATGTGAATGTTTATAGCAGATTAGTCACACTCACCAAAATTTAGAAACAACATGGATGTTATTTGATTGGTGAATGCAAAAACAAACTGGCACATCCATAAAAAACGTAGACAAATCCTAATTGCATTTTGCCAAGCATAGGAAACTAGACCCAAGAGGCTACATGTAATATGATAAATGATACCATGTATATGCCTTTCTAGAAAAGGCGAACTGTTGGAAAGAGAATCAAACCAGTGGTTAATAGGGATAGAAAGTGAAGGATTTGGTTAACTAGAAAGGGAAATATGGGAATTTTTAGGATAATGGAACTATTTTATGTTGTGATATTGTGGTAGATACACAACTCTGAGCAGATGTCAAATCCCATAGAACTGTCCACCACAAGGAGCGAATTTTACTACATATAAATCCTAATAAATCAACAACAATGTGTGGGGAAACCACAGTAAATACAATCTATAGTAAATGAACCTAGTTGCCTTAAAATTAATGACATTACTACGCGAAATGGAAAATAGTAGTTTGACTGGATAATGTAAAGCAAAAGACTGAAAGAACCCGTACACAAATATTGTATTCTAGTTAGGATGCTTGTTTCTCACAGAACTGTAGCTTGCCAATCCTGAAACTATTTTATGCATATACTAGATTTGAAAAATAAGTATAGAGTAGACATTAAGAGTTAGGTTTTTCACTGTTAGACAGAGAAGTTACAAATGATGCAAGGGGTTGGGGTGGAAAAGCTAGAATGAGCCCAGAGGCATTTGATTAGATTCACAAGCATCAATATGAATTCACATTTTTGTTTTGTGTGTATGTGTGTGTGTATATGTGTTCATGTGGATAGATAGAGATAAATGTAGATGTGTGTATAGGCATGAGATATATATATATATATATATATATATATATATCTCTCTCCAAGCTCCTCTGTTCACTGAGAATGCCTAGAAACAATGAAGCGTTAGTAATAATTAATCCATCTAGCATCTGTATGATGGATTCTAAATACCATTCTCAAAAAAAAGGGACCAAGGAACCAAACTAGTTTTAGCCATGAAAGTTCAGTGAAGTGTGTGATCCTGGCTAGTATCCTGGAACAGAAAAAAACTCTGTAGAAAAGTGGTTGATTCCTGGCTTGTGGCAGAGAAAACATAAGGTCAGCTTGGACCATGTTGTGGTGCCAAAACAAAGGAAATGCTCCAAAAAGGATGGGGACATATCAAAAGGGCACAAGAACCAACCTGAAAGAGTTTCCAATAGCCAAAGGTGGAATTTTTGAGCAGTAAACTCATCAGTGATAATACTGTGTTATAACCCATAGAATTAAATAAAAATCCATGAGTTTGTACCAATATAATTAAATGCAGTATGGAACATTAAAAGGACATCAGTGAAATCACTGGTGAAAGCTGACTGCATTTTGTAGTTCAGGTAATAGTATTCTACCAATATACATTTGCTAGTTTCTATGTAGTTGTACTACAGTTATATAAGATGCTAACATGAGGGGAAGCTGGGTGAAAATTATATGGGAACTCTGTACTGTTCCTGTAACTTTTCTTTAAGTCTAAAATTCTTTCAAAATTTAAAAAAAAAAGTCTAGTAGGATCTAATATTAAAACTTCAATCCCTCATACAATGTAAAACTTCACAGACCCCCATTTCACTATGCAGCCGTTTGTTTCTCCAGAGTTAGAGCTGGGAGAGGGAGAAGAAGTGAGAATTAGAACAGCACTTACTTCACTGATATGGTTGTAATACGACTTTAATACCACCTGGGTGTGGCAAATGATATCCAAATACTATTTCCTTTTTCTCATACTTTTCCTCAATCGCTTTTGTGCAGAAATCCTCCTTGCTGGGAAGCTCCAACTCATTTTCTGGCATGTGCACATGCGAGCTCCAGGTAACCACCGGTGACCACTCCCCTCAGCAGCTACATCTGACTGTTGATCCATCTTCGGCTGATGTGGACTTGCTCCAGGCAGGAAACAAGATGGCTCATGGCCAGCTCTCTCCCAAACTTGAGGAGATATTCACATTGCTGCCTCGTTCCCACGTCTAAGAACAGAAAGGCAGCAGGAGTTTGCTTAATGGACCAGGCGTAAGTAATACAAAGGGTCTCTTCTTATGCATTTTATCTCTGACAAAAGAAAACACATTGAAAAGCTAGTAAGATTAGTAAATGGAAATTAATTGTAACATACCTATGAAAAAGTATATCAGTAGGCTTTCAATGTATTGTGCTATTATCAGGGTCTTATTTCAGTACACATAAAGAATATTTATGTTCATTCTTGGCCCTGATCCCTCCCAACCAAGTTTCTGTTTTCACTTGTGGGAGTTCTCAAGAGTATCACCTGCAGACAAGCGGCCAGAGAGCTTGCTGCCTGCCATGTCTCTGCCCCCGGTGTTCTGATCACCTACATCTTTGCTCAGAGGTGCTCTACTCCTCATGAATGCGTGCCTGACAGACAGCTGCAGCTTCCCAAACATCCATGCCTAAAGCTCACTGCTGGATGACTTACTTCCAGGAATCCGTCATGAATTTCTGATCACCTTTTAAAAAATGCAAAACTAGAATAAAGCAATGTTAAACATTATTTTTTTAAAAAGAAGCAAGTTACTCCCTCTTGAGAGAGCACCAGAATCACAACTAACTGCTGAACAATCATCGACAGGAAGACACTGGAACTCACCAAAAAAGATACCCCACATCCAAAGACAAAGGAGAAGCCACAATGAGATGGTAGGAGGGGCACAATCACAATAAAATCAAATCCCGTAACTGCTGGGAGGGTGACTCACAAACTTGAGAACACTTATACCACAGAAGTCCACCCACTGGAGTGAAGGTTCTGAGCCCCAGGTCAGGCTTCCCAACCTGGGTGTCTGGCAACGGGAGGAGGAATTCCTAGAGAATCAGACTTTGAAGGCTAGTGGGATTTGATTGCAGGACTTCAACAGGACTGGGGGGAAACAGAGACTCCACTCTTGGCGGGCACACACAAAGTAGTGTGTGCATCAGGACCCAGAGGAAGGAGCAGTGACGTCGTAGGAGACTGAACCAGACCTACCTGCTAGTGCTGGAGGGTCTCCTGCAGAGGCAGGGGGTGGCTGCGGCTTACTGTGGGGACAAAGACACTGGCAGCGGAGGTTCTGGGAAGTATTTCTTGGTGTGGGCCCTCCCAGAGTCCTCCACTGGCCCCATCGAGGAGCTGGGTAGGCTCCAGTGTTGGGTCGCCTCAGGCAAAACAACCAAGAGGGAGGGAACACAACCCCACCCATCAGCAGAAAAGTGGATTAAAGTTTTACTGAGCTCTGCCGACCAGAGCAACACCCAGCTCTACCCACCACCAGTCCCTCCATCAGGAAACTTGCACAAGCCTCTTAGATAGCCTCATCCACCAGAGGGTAGACAGCAGAGGCTAGAAGAACTACAGTCCTACAGCCTGTGGAACAAAAACACATTCACAGAGAGACAAGATGAAAAGGCAGAGGGCTATGTACCAGATGAAGGAACGAGATAAAACCCCAGAAAAATGACTAAATGAAGTGGAGATAGGCAACCTTCCAGAAAAAGAATTCAGAATAATGATAGTGAAGATGATCCAGGACCTCGGAAAAAGAATGGAGGCAAAGATCGAGAGGAGGCAAAGATCAAGAAGATGCAAGAAATGTTTAACAAAGACCTCGAAGAATTAAAGAATGAGCAAACAGAGATGAACAATACAATAACTGAAATAAAAAAATACACTAGAAGGAATCAATAGCAGAATAACTGAGGCAGAAGAACGGATAAGTGACCTGGAAGGCAGAATGGTGGAATTCACTGCTGCGGGACAAAATAAAGAAAAAACAATGAAAAGAAATGAAGACAGCCTAAGAGACCTCTGGGACAACATTAAATACAACAACAGTTGCGTTATAGGGGTCCCAGAGGGAGAAGAGAGCGAGAAAGGACCAGAGAAAATATTTGAAGACATTATAGTCGAAAACTTCCCTAACATGGGAAAGGAAATAGCCACCCAAGTCCAGGAAGTGCAGAGAGTCCCAAACAAGATAAACCCAAGGAGAAACACGCTGAGACACATAGTGATCGGCAAAAATTAAAGACAAAGAAAAATTATTAAAAGCAGCAAGGGAAAAAAATATCAGCAATGAAAATAAAAACGTTAAATTGCTTGGGGAGGGGAGAGAGGTTACTGCATTTTTAGATTTGGGGAGATTACATTCTTACATTTAAAGGTTACCCTCAGAGGCCAACCCAGTATTTTTATAGAGGAGGAAAAGGAGGGATGGCTCCATAGCTTAGACAACAGCACAGGCCAACCCTTACTGCTGACGCTGCAGCATGAAGGGCTGTAGACAAAGAAGTAGCAGGCAAGGCTGGGCCGGTGGTCCATCTACTGAGCATCTCTGATGTTGCTTCTAGGGGCAGCCCGTGGAGAGAAAGGTTACTCTGTGCTACATCAGACACTAAGCAATAGGGATGTGCTCCTTCATTCTCCACACCATGATGTCACAGGAAAGGCTGAGGAGAAAAAAAAAAAAAAGAAAGAAGCACAGGGCTTCCCCGGTGGCGCAGTGGTTAAGAATCCGCCTGCCAATGCAGGGGACATGGGTTCGAGCCTGGTTCGGGAAGATCCCACATGCCGCGGAGCAACTAAGCCCGTGTGCCACAACTACTGAGCCTGCGTGCCACAACTACTGAAGCCCACACACCTAGAACCTGTGCTCCGCAACAAGAGAAGCCACTGCAATGAGAAGCCTGCGCCCAGAAACGAAGAGTAGCCCCTGTTCACCGCAACTAGAGAAAGCCCACGTGCAGCAACGAAGACCTGATGCAGCCAAAAATAAATTAATAAAATAAATAAAGTGCCCTGGTGGGGCGGGTCAAATGAGTACCAGGTTTCCTTCTGGGGTGATGAAAATGTTAAAAATATAAAAGTAAAATAAAAAATAATTTAAAAAAAGAAGCACAATTTGTTCTGGAAAGGAAACGTAAAGTGAGGATGGTGCCTAACCAAGAATGAGTAGGGCAGGGTAGGTTCCTAATGAACCAGAGTATCAAAGCATGAAGAGGATGGAAGAGGAAAATGGTAGAAGACATGCAAGAATAAGAAACAGCTTTCAAGGCAGAAGGAAGAGGATGAAGGAAGGGATAGAGAAATAGCATGTCAATGACCTTAAGCAAATCGTGGTGACTGAAGCATAAAGGGTGAAACACAGAGTTGCAATAGTGGAGATTATAAAAGAGAACATTGTCGGGCTTCCCTGGTGGCGCAGTGGTTGAGAGTCTGCCTGCCGATGCAGGGGGCATGGGTTCGTGCCCTGCTCCAGGAAGATCCCACATGCCACGGAGTGGCTAGGCCCGTGAGCCATGGCCGCTGAGCCTGCGCGTCTAGAGCTTGTGCTCCGCAATGGGAGAGGCCACAACAGTGAGAGGCCCGCGTACTGCAAAAAACAAAAAAAGAGAGAACATTGTCAAGATTTTAGGGGGCAAAGGAACTTGTTCTAAAGAGCTGTGCTGCGTGATACAATGCCTCTAGCCACATGTGATTAATTAAATTCAAATTTAAATTAATTAGAATTAAATTAAAATTTCAGTTCCTCCAACACGTTTCAAGAGCCTTTACCACACTGGCTAGTGTTTAGAGTATAGAACATGTCCACCATCGCAGAAAGGTTTCTTGGACAGCATCGCCAATGGCAATGGGAGTGTACATAGAGATTTGTAAAAGTTGTTTTAAATTTCTTGCCTGAGGAGATGCAGAAAAGAGCAATTTTTTAAAATGCAAATATTTATTTGTGGTTGCCTATATCACTAGCTGAAAAAAAAGTGGTATATTTTGGTTTTGCTAAACTCTGCTTTTCCAGAAAGATGGATACCTGAGCCAATGAGGAATAAAGCCGCGTTTCATGGGGAGAAAACTTGGTGGTGTCAGTGCAAGGAAGAGAATCAGTTTCTTCCACTTTAGGGGTAATTAATTCTTTCCATGGGCTTGGAAATGGAGAACACAGCTTAATCAGTTGTCACAAAGTGAACATACCCATTTAATTGACATCCAGATGAGGAAACAATATTACCAGGATCTCCAAAGTGCAGCCCCTCTGTGCTTCCTTCCAGGTACCACTCCCTCAAGTATAACCACTGCTCTGTTTTTGCCAGTTTTAAAATTGTATGCAAAGATTTAAGTATGCACTTTTTCACATCCGATTTATTTCACTCAGTACCATGTTAACTAATGTGTGTCATTACACGAATTTTTAAATTCTTTAATTATGTCGCAAGCATACAGGAGAATGAGCAAAACGTGTATGTAAATTTAAGGTGAAATTAGAAAATAAAAACTCATGTTCCCTCGCACAAGTTTATGAAATGGAGTTTTACCAGATCTTGATTCCCTGTGTGCCCTTCTTTCACTGCACCTGTCCCTCTGCAAACTGAGAAGTAACATCAAACCTGGTTGTATAAGGAAAGGGTAACATGGGCACGGGAGATGAAGAGTCCAAAGGAGAAGACAAGCGGAACAGAGTGTCTTGAGTCTTGCTTCACGTCGCTGAGGATTTATGAGAACCCCTTCTGGGGATGTCTGTGAAAAAGGACTCCAGTGAGTTCTGGGAAACCAAGGGCTCACAGCAGTCAGGGCACGTGGGAGGGCTGCGTATGGTCCAGGAATGTACTGTTGACCTGAAACAAATAGACTGCCAGATATTTCTCCAGTAAAGATGGGTTTATTCAAGATCAGCAGAGAATTGCAATTCTGGGTCTGCAGCCATGATGAGGCATATGCAAGTCCCCAGACAGCAAGGGAAGGAGGATGCTTTTATGGAGGGGAAAAGGAAGTTGCGAGGGATGTAGTAAACAGAGTCCACGGCTTTTCATAGACTGAGTCCTTGCCAGGGAAGAAGTGTTCCTTCCTCTTGGGCTCTTCTATCGTCGTAGCGGGGGAGAGCGCCCCCTTCTGGTCTCCCAACTCTATTTAATTGAGGTTTCTGTTTATTCTTTGTTTTTTTCTTTTTTAACAGTATCCACCTTGTGAGCTGCTCAGTTTTCTCTGCCTCTCCTTGCTCAAGAGTAGGACAGAAGCGAATACATCTGTGAAGCAAAATGATTGTTTTCAGCTGAGCAGGCAGCAAGAACGGGAGGACCCCTCGGGAAGTGCTTCAACGCCTGATCGAGCCAGGCCAAGTTCAGGTAAGATTCTAGCCCTGCCGATTCCAGCCACCCCCCAACCCCTGCAGACTCTGTTTTTCCAGTTAAACATATGAGAATTGGCAGTGTATCTTGTAAGAATAACCCTGAGCCTGTCGTGTCCAGCTGCCCCTCTTTCCTGGTCCTCATTCTTGCTTCTGTTGATGACATTCGAGATAAATCATAGACGTTTCTTCAGGAAACAGTAAGAGAGAAAGGAAATGTCCCCTCCTTAAAGAAAACCTCTTGTTGAAAGGCCCTGTGTTAAAAGGCCCTGGTCCACCAGTGGGCAGCACCACATCGAGGCGACCCGATGCACAGTGTTGTCAGGAGAGGTGGGAGATGGCGCCCCAAACCAACTGCCCGATTTTGCTGTTGACTAACTAGCTTTGCTTCTCCCAGACCTGATTAAATAAAGGCGGAATATAACTGATTGCGTTATTTCCCCTCCTTGTCAATAATAACAAAATCCTATTTTCTAAATGGGCGCGCATTGTAGGCTATGGTAGAGGAGGGGCAGTCAGAGACCATTTCAGACAGAGGTGGAAAATAAACTCTTGTCCTACACTGCCTGGGGTTTAAGCCCAAGGCAGAATCATCCCTTTGCTTCCTTGTTGTTTGCCTTTATCCACCACCACACTCCCAATTCCAGGTGAGAGACGTAAACACAGCAGGCTCTTAGAGAATTAGTTCTGTTCATACTAAGAATTCCGAAAAGCACCATTCATTGCTAGCGGCAGAGCCAATGCGAGGAGGAAAGGATTGGCTCTTCCGTTTGGAACGTGCATCTAAGGCTTGTCTTCCATGCAGCCCCACAATTGCCAGGGCCCAAAGGGTTTCAGGGAGGTGAGTGTACATCCTGATCCTGGGAAAGGGCTCCTGAACTCATCCCAAGGTAAAACAGCAGCAAAATGAAGGAGGCTTGTTTATTTAAATGTAGTAGGAAAGCAGTTTATTTTCCACTAGAAACAGGAAAGTGGGAAATAAACTAGTTTTACCAGTTTCTAGTTCTGGCTGGAGGGAGTTGGTTTGCTGTAGCATTTGCAAAAATGTATTTCATGGAACCGGTGAAGGACTCTAACAGTTACGTGAGAAGGGATTTTTGTGGTTAAATTTACTTAGCAAACAACAGATTTAAATAAGTTAATGCCTAATTTGCTATTAATTGTAATATTAAATTAACTAGGACATTACAGCTATGGTAGTTAGTGAACCATTTATTGTATTTCTTTGGTCAAATGTGAAAATAGCTCATACTCAGTTCTCTCATTAAAAGTCAAAAGCATTACTTTGGGGATGCTGTAGTTTTATTTCCAGAGGGAAAGATGCACTTTAAACCACAAGAGGGCAGCAGGATTACATTTTTAATCAAATGCCTCGAAGCTCAACCTAGGGCCTAAAACCATAATTATAGTGTAACAATTGCATGTTTTTCTCCAAATGGTTCTTATTAATTCTGATGGCGTTTTATGAGGAAAGTTATTTTTAAAGTTTCTGTGACTATGGTTTGTTACATATGAGACTACTTTCAAAGAGTGCAATAATTGTAGTGAGTGAATTAAAGTGCCTCACTAGGGTGAATTTAGGAAAAACCTTTAAACTTCACATTTAAAGATCACATCATTAAAATTCTACAAGTATATCTCTTCTATAATATTAAAGGGATTAAACAAAACTATATTTAGCGATGGATAAAACTTGTCATGGTTTAGGTGTATGAATTTTTTTTTTTTTTTTTTTTTTTTTTGCGGGACGCGGGCTTCTCGCTGTTGTGGCCTCTCCCGCTGCGGAGCACAGGCTCCGGACGCGCAGGCTCAGCGGCCATGGCTCACGGGCCCAGCCGCTCCACGGCATGTGGGATCTTCCCGGACCGGAGCACGAATCCACGTGCGCTGCATCGGCAGGCGGACTCTCAACCACTGCGCCACCAGGGAAGCCCAGGTGTATGAATTTTTTATAGCCATTATGTTGTAATACCTTTTAATAGGTATATGTATCTTTACAGTTAAACCTAGTTAAAATGAGGAAAGCAGTAAGCATGCACTGAATCTACATTTCCTTCACTTTTAAGATGCAATAAAATGTCAGTAATTCTATTTAGCCACCAGGTGGCGCTGCTTACTTAAACAATGAAATATAGATGGAAAGGAAATTGAAGATCCAAGAATTATACATATCCAACACATATCCAAGGTCTTTGAGAAAATATGTTAGAAAAATCTGGAAAGGAAAATCTGGGAGGAAAATGCACCGTCTGGAGCAGATACTTCACAGAACTACATGAAATCCATGAAATTCATTTAATGGTGAAACTTAAACATGGACGCTGACATTTTCACAAAAAACCAAAAGACAAAAGAGTCTATTCTAACAAAAATCTCGCCCCATGGAAGCTACTTATTTTTACCCATGAAATTGTTCCTTTTGTTTCGCAGGCAATGAAAATCAATTGCATTTTGCTACCTTTCACATTAGTAAAAGGGGAAAGAAAATTGTTCCCTAATTCAGCAAAAGGTGGAGGAATCAAACAAATATCGTAATCTGTATCATCTGTATAGATGCGGTACAGAAGTATTTATATGTATAGAAGTAATTATATGTGTAGATAAGCCAAACTTCATCCTTACTCATGCATTTGCCAAAAATATAGTTTTATTTAACTTGAGGGGGGGATAAATGACTTGATTATAGATACCTGCTAGAGCACAAATGAATTTGGAATGCATTAACCATTTCATTAAAATGTGCTTTACAGTGATTACTTGTAACATAACCAATCAAATGATAACAGTATTATGAAATTTGACAAATATGAACATGGTTATAAGTTTACAATGCACTGTTGTCAAACTACATATAGGAAAAGGAACTACTAACACTTATTGAGGTCCTAAGCTGGTAGGGATTTTTTTTTTTCATTTATTATTTCTGTTCTCAGTGTTGCAAAGAGAACTAGAATTTAAATTCTAGTTTTGACCCTGAAAGCCATGCTATTTCCACCAATGTTGATAAAATCAAGGAGGAGACAGGAATGCCACCTGAGCTCTCCCCAATGCCTTCTGCAAAGATCACTAAATAATTCTGAACTTCTTTCCCTCTGAACCCAGATGGAGCTTGGGATTCTCAACTCAGCATTCCAGGTAATTGATACTAATTCCACCATTGATTAATGGCAGAGAGTCAGGTTGAAACCTGTTTGCCATCTTGGCTTTTTCAGTCACATTGCTCCTAAGTAGAAGTTCTCTTTTCTCAAAGTTTATGTAAAGTTCTAGAAGCAATTGCCAGCCATGTAACACTAAATATTAACAGAAGGTTGAGATATTTGATTTTAGTTCATGAAGAAATTAAGTACATATTTATTTGTAGATGTTTTATTGGCAGTGAACACATGCCTAAATCTTTTCTTTAGTGTTATTAATTTCCTGTAGAGGAAGATATATGCCCTAAAATGTTAATATTTGAATTTTTGGTTATCTAATTAAACAAGATAGTAATAAAATAATAGCTAGCAGTTAATGAGTCCTGAGCACTTAGCCTGTGTCACCTGCTGTTCTAAGTGCCTTTTATGTGTCCTCTCAACAATCCTATGAGCTACTTATTATTATCATACCCATTTAACAGATAAGCAATTTAAGGCAAAAATTTGTACATCAGTAACCACAAATCCAGGAATTTTGTGACACCTTTGGGTCAGGGTTGGCAGGATCACGGCCTCAGACACTTTTCTCCATTGGTCACTGGATCATTTGCTGATCTTGATTCAATCAAATTAAACATTGTGCTAGGTATTGATTTATTTTTTTCTCAGCTATGAACCCTTTCTCTACTCCGCTTTGTGGTGCTGGGGCTGGAACTCTGCAGACAGCAATTCTGCTTTGCCAGCTTCTCCTGTGAAACTCTGCAGGAGCAGAGGCAGGAGCAGTGCCTTCTCGTAGAAGCACCTGAATCCAGCCTGCAGTTTCTCCAATGTCTGTAGTTTTTCCAACATGGCCGTGTTCCCAGCGCTTGCAGAAGCAGCCTCATTGCACCTTCCTCAGGGATTCCACCAGCTGAGCACAATTACCCTTTCCTCCAGTTTTTGAGGGCCCCTTCTCCAGGCTACAGTTTAATAATTTCAACCCCTTCCCTTTGCTCCTCCAGCCCTAGAGGTGGCAGCTCTTCCTACAGTTACTGTCTCTGTAAAAATGTTTTGCTTTTAGGTTACCTAGTATTATGGATTGAATAGTGTTCCCTTAAAAGATGTTGAATTCCAACCCCCCAGTACCCGTGAGTGGAACCTTATTTGGCAATAGGATCTGTCAAAAACCAAACTCTTCACAGTGAGTAAAACAAAGGAGAAAGATGAGTTTATTACAAGGGTTTCCACCTGTAGGCCAGGAAACTCAAGGCTCTGGGAGCAATGAGTTCTGATTTGCTCACTGACTAAGGGGCTTAATGGGACAAAGGTGGAAGTTATTTGCCCTTTTCATCTGATTGGTTGCCTAGGGATCTTCCTCCCTATTTAGGTTGAGGCAGCTGCATCAGGGCAACAAGCAAGTTCAGACCAGACCTGAAGAGACTTGGCGGTCAGGGGACTGGCTGAAGCCCTCTGCTGATTTCTGAGAAGAGCTGTAAATTCCTGCAACTTAGGTACGATTAAGTGTTGTTTTCTTTTCTTTTCTTTTCTTTTCTTTGTTTTTTGCGGTACGCGGGCCTCTCACTGTTGGGGCCTCTCCCGTTGCGGAGCACAGGCTCCGGACGCGCAGGCTCCGCGGCCATGGCTCACGGGCCCAGCCGCTCCGCGGCATGTGGGATCTTCCCGGACCGGGGCACAAACCCGTGTCCCCTGTATCGGCGGGCGGACTCTCAACCACTGTGCCACCGGGTGAAGCCCAAGTGTCGCTTTCTTTAATGCACTTGCAGTGGCCAACTCCGTTTTCTCCCTGACATGAGTGATTCCTTTAAGTTTTGATTCTATAGGCCTTCACAGTTGGTCAGGTTAAGATGAGATCACTGGGGTAGGCCCTAATGCAGTATGACTCAGTCCTTATAAAAAGGGGAAATTTGGACACGGAGACAGATGCTCACACACAGAGAACACCATATGAACATGAAGGATGTATCAGCAAACCAAGGAATGCCAAATATTGCCAGAAAACGCCCAGAAACGAGGAGAGAGACAAGGGACAACGTCTCCGTCACAGCCCTCAGAAGGAAGCAACCCTCCTGACACCTTGATCTCGGACTTCTGGCCTCCAGAACTGTGAGACAATAAACTTCTGTTGTCTAAGCCCCCAGTTTGTGGTACTTTATTATGGCTGTCCCTGGAAATTCATACAGCTAGTTAACAATATGATTCTCAGTTAACCAGTTTTTAGGTTAACTTCTCTGTTAAAATAACTAGTATGACCTCTCTCTTCTGAGTACTAAATAATATAATAAGTACAGAGAATCATAGATTCTGTTTTTATGGTAATTTTAAAGGTCACCTGCTTTACGTCACTGCCATGTGATTCTTATTTAACTTTAGCAGGTGCATTCGTTTGCTTGGGCTGCTATAACGAAGCACTGCAGACTGCGTGGCTTAAGTAACAGAAATTTATTTTCTCACAGCTCCGAGGGCTAGAAGTCTGAGATCAACGTGTTGGCAGGGTTGGTTTCTTCTGAGGTCTCTCTCCTTGGCTGATAGATGGCCATCTTTTCCCTGTGTCTTCACACGGTCTTCCTTTGTGCATATCTGTGTCCTAATCTCCTCGTCTTAAAAGGAGACCAGGCATATTGGATTAGAGCCCACCCATATGACCTCATTTGAACTCAATCACCTCTTTAAAGACCGTATCTCCAAATATACAGCCATATTCCGAGATACTGGCGGTCAGGACCTCAACCTATAAATTTTGAGGTTGACACAATTCAGCCCCTACAAGCAGGAATCTTTGATAAAGAAAATGTTAATGCCTTGGGGTCACACAGCCTCCTTTTAGGGGCTCTTTGGAAGGCTGCGTGGCAGACCTTCAAATACTCCTCTTGTCGAAGGTCACAAATCTGCCCTTTAATAATAGTCTAGTTCGGGATGTTGCCCAAGTTCACTCTCCCGGGCAAGTTGAATAGCCACCCAAGCCACCGTAGTAACAATTTTGTTGAAAAGAACCAAAATGGTAGTTGATATAGATGAATAACATAGAAATATCTAAATGCCCCAAATTTTTAAGAAACTTTATGTCCATTTACTAACACTTCTGCATAGGGGCCAGAAATATGGTCACTCTTGAAATGCCTGTATAGCTACTGAATCATCCTCTGGTTTAGGGGGAAATCGCTACATTCTGTTTCTAGAATTCCTCCAAGGCAATTGTTCTTGCATTACTCTTCCCTGTTGCACCTGCTTGCTTTCTTCCTTTTCTTGCCATTTGGTTTCAAGCATAGCAACCAGTGAACAAAAGGTGCCTCCCTCCTACATCCCCAGCCAGTCCCCACGGAGGAGGGAAGGTGGATGATATAAACCGAAAGAAAAGTGAGAAGCTGAGGGGTTCTGTACGTGAGACCCCAGGGTGCTGACTACTTATCTTGTTCGTATAGCTTCTGCCACACTATTGATTGGGATCTTACAAGTCGAAGAGAGAAAAATGAACACTTTTCTAGAAAAATGGACCATTCTTTAAAAGGTCTAAGGATGGGCAGTCTGTAAAAGAGAAACTGCAAATGATCAATACAAAAAGATGCATCTTCTCTCTAATGATTCAAAGTCACGTTGGGGGATATTCGAGATGGATCACAATTTCCCCACTCCTGGTTTCCATGACGAGGCCGTTTCTCTCAGTACTCCTGGTCGTTCTCTGTTCTTTTATCTACCTCTCTGCTGAGAAGGGGGAGTAGCTTATTTACATAGTAAATTTGAGAAGGGTACCCTTAGCTTAGTGGGCTTAGCTAAGGCTCCAACCATCTTTTTTTTTTTTCTCTCTCTCTCTCAGCTGGGTTCCAGCTTTCTCCTGAGAGTTTGCTGCTTACAGGAAGCACTGTTTTCCTCTTCTCCCAGCTCTGCCCCTGGAGAGAGAGATGAAGGTTGGTGGGAAGGCTGGAGCTTCTGTAACCGGTGAGCAAATTTCCTTATTCTGAGGTTTGTGTAACAAGTGCGTTCGGCTCACACATGAATCCACCTCGCTCTTGACTAGCCTCTCTCAGCACAGATGTTAGTTTGGTCTCTTCCTTACTCTTTGTTTTATTTATCTGTTTGTTGAGTGGAGAAGAGGGATGCTGTTTGTTGGAAACTGTCTTATAGACCACACCATACTGGTCATAATTTACTTCAATGCTCCATGAACAATCAGTACATCTAGAGTTAAAGTTATTGCTGAGAACTTGGGTTTACAAAGCTGAGCCTACCAATACAGGATATGAAAAACAGTTCAAAAGAACTAACAACATCTTTAAATGGAAATACCGGTTTCTGTCAGTTTTAAAGTCTTTATGTTCACTTATATTTCCTCATCAAAGCTTTTCCACACAGTTTAAGTCTGGATTAAATCTCGTCTTCCCCTTCCTCTGTTACGTATTATACCTCTCGTGTAGCAGGTGCCAAAATCTGCCTTGTTGTACAAGTGTTTGAGTATTGTTTTCACTGGAGATCAGGGGCTGTGGGTTATTGTAATTATATGCTTCCAACTCCAAGATACGTGCCCTGCATAGAGTTGTATTCGATAAATGTTGATTGATATCGATGAAATCACAGCTTCCCTGGAAGCTAACAAAGAACAAATATGGATTGCTTTATTAATAACTTAGAACTAAAGAGTTAGGTAATAAAGATGTGTTTATTCCACTTTACAAAATTGCTATAGCTAGACTAGATGATTTTCCACTGTTCTTGTTTTTTCAAACTCTGTGACAAACTTTATTTCTACTAAGTTTTGTGGAAATTAAATCTTAATAACTTGAAGTTTATTTCCTAAGTGTTATTTAATGGAGTCTGCAGTGATAATAGTAGTTCATTCTGTACATGAAGAAATACTTGGTAGTGGGAATAATTATCTCCTGTATCACTTTTTCTGGTATTTCCCTTCACATATATTTGAAATAATCATGTTTTCTCTTTATTCTTTTAAGAACTTAATTTGCAGTATCATAGCTATCATAACATGCAGGACTCTCTATTTACTCAAGTAGTTTACAAATATCAAGAATTCTGTACAATCATTTGTTATCCATAAAAGAACAAAAGGCTTCTAATTAGAGAACCTGATATATAGTCCTTGGTTGGCCACTTGTTACACATTTGGGCAAATAAGTTATTGTGGATCGTTGTCACTTATTAAAAATGAAATAACTACTTCACGGGTTGAGAAGATAAAGTCAGATTATGTGTATAAATATGCGTTGTAAGTTTAAAGCCTTATATAAACATTAATTGTTATCATTACTTGACAAGGAACACATTTGTAGATGTCGCCCTCTGGTCTCATGATTACGACAAAGATGCCCATATATGATCTTCAGTTTCTTGTTGGTATTACTCTGGTGCCTGGATGTATAGATGAAATGCCACATAACAATGCTATAAGCCTTAGTGGAATAGAGGTTAAAAAGCTCAAGAGACCAAAGTCACAGTGTAAAGGATTCATTTACACGGTAAATGATTACACGTGTTTATATGCATAACCCATGAGTTCCAAGACTTCTAACACAAAGGTGTTACTTTTCTATTTTCTACGTTACCACCAGGAATAATTTTGCTAAACTCTCCAACACTTCATAACAAGAATCTTTTCCTCCATTGTCCAATAACGCTTTCTCCCTGTCTGCCTAAGCTCTGCAACCCTCTCCCCGAGGTGTTTTCAGCTTTCACTAACAGTCTCTTCAAGGCCCTTCCACCTCCCTCCTAACCCAGGCTCAAACGCAATGCCATGTTTTCGTCATGGGGTAGCTCCCTACTCCCAGGTTCCAGGTTTCTGTATCACTTACTATTACATAATATCCACCCCAAAGCTTACTGGTCTAGTTGTTTTATTAGCTTAAAACAACTGCTTTAGTATAATCACGTATCCTATGGGAAAGGAGTTCAAACAGGGCATGATAGGAATAGAAATTTGAGTCTTCTCTGTTCTGTGATGTCTGGGGCCTCAGTTGGGAAGACTATAGAACTGGAGCTTAAGATTGGGTACTAGAATCATCTGGAGACATAGTCATTCATTGTCCATGGTTGTTGCTGACTACTGGCTAAGTCCTCAGCTGGAAACAAATGAAGGGAGAGAACAGCTGTCCCTAAAGTATACACATACGGCATACGATTCCCTTATGGTCCAGTGACTTTTATAAGCTGAAGTAGCCCTTCAGTGCATAAGAGCACCTGTGATTAGCTCCACCCAGGAAAGTAGCAGCTATAGGAGTTCAGCTAGTTAAGAACAGATTGATGTTCACAGTTTATTATTAGATTTTCTTTTAGACTAGTTCTTCCTAAAATTAGTCTAAAACCAGTGGTATTTCAGTATTACAAGGGAAAATAATCTTTATATTATATTTTTTAAAACGTCAATCTACAAAAAGCTAAGATTTTATTATGCCACATAGATTTAAATGTGATTAAGTATAGGTTTTACACTTGTTTAATATTTGCTAATTATCATTTGTTTTATAGATACTAGTTAACTTATATTTTTTCAGTCCTATAAAAGGAATTTGTCCCCCCACTTTTTTTTTTTTTTTTTTTGCGATACACGGGCCTCTCACTGTTGTGGCCTCTCCTGCTGCGGAGCACAGGCTCTGGATGCGCAGGCTCAGCGGCCATGGCTCACGGGCCCAGCTGCTCCGCGGCATGTGGGACCCTCCTGGCCCGGGGCACGAACCTGTGTCCCCTGCATTGGCAGGCGGACTCTCAACCACTGTGCCACCAGGGAAGCCCTTCAGAATGTTTTTGAAAAAATTAAAGATGCTATAGAAAATTTGGAAGTCAAGTGAAAAATAGATTTATTTGGATAGGATTTTGTAAATTTAATGGACTGTAAGTTTTTATAGTTGGTAAGCAGGCATTTAATATATCATTTTAACAGTTAATGGCCTGAAATATAGAGGAGAATTCCTCTGTATATATGTATAATTTTGAAGAGACACTATTAAGGATTTTGTACTTTTTCCTAAGGACAGTGTGAAGCTAGTAAGAATTTTAAGCAGTCCAGATATCATAATTTGTTGAAAGAGAGAATTCTGATTGTGGGCAGAGAGTAAAGTGGATGGGGTATGGACAGAGTGGACAAAAACGGAAAATCAAACATGGATCAATTACTTTGGTTCAGGTGAGCATTAATGGTAGCTTGGGTATAGATGATGGCAAAGGAGCAGATCAAAGTAGATAGAAATACATTACAGAATCAATAGTACTGACAATTTATTAGGGGTGTAGGGTGTCAGAGAAGACAGTGTTAAGAATGACTGTGAGGTTTCTGACATAAGCAGCTGGGGAAGAGGAGCTGCCATTTATGAAAATAGAGATCACAACAAGAATAGCAGGTTTGGATGCTGGAAATCAACTTCATGAGTTCAGTTCTGGGTCTATGGAACATAAGATGCCTCTGAGGCATGTATTTTTGTAGGGGTTTAATAGAAATTCTAGTACAATCTGAACTATATTTCTCCATTCTCTGCTGGGCGCTTTTCTTCTCCTATGATCACATTGGCTCATAACCTACATTGGTCCATGCTGTGTTATTCTTTGCTTTAATAGGTCAAAAGCATGAAAATATCAATGTATGTTCCCATAAAATGCAAAGTGCTCAGGCTGGTAATATGGAGATAGTGATGTATGCTGAAATGCTGAGTCAGGAGATGATCCAAGTTAACTTTCCTGACATCTGTAAATGATCAGTGGAATAATGACCATTAGCCTTCTAGTCAAGGAGGAGGATATTCTGGGAAAAATGGCTGGGATGGTCTACCAGCTTCAAGATCACAATAGCTAGGAGGATGGTGGTATGGGATGTTCCTCTACTTACTGATAATAATACCTGAATGTATTCCCACATGTCAAAAAATATTACTGTGTATAATAGCTTCCCTTGTCATTCCCCCATGCTTTCATCACATCTATGCTCAATGTCCCTCATGAAAGAGGGCTTCTCTGATCACCTGTGTGAATAGGTATCCCAGCTCATCACTGTCTTCCCTCATCTGCTTATTTATTATCATATTATTTATTGCCACTTGATGTATGTTTACTCATTTGATTTTTCTTTCCCCACCTCTACCCACTCCACTCTAGAATGTAAGCTTCTTTAGGGAAAGGACTTTTTTTAAAAATTTTATTTATTTTGTTATACAGCAGGTTCTTATTAGTCATCAATTTTATACAAATCAGTGTATACATGTCAATCCTAATCCCCCAATTCATCACACCCCCACCCCCCACCACTTTCCCCCCTTGGTGTCCATACGTTTGTTCTCTACATCTGTGTCTCAATTTCTGCCCTGCAAACCGCTTCATCTGTACCATTTTTCTAGGTTCCACATTTATGCATAAATATACGATATTTGCTTTTCTGACTTAACTTCACTCTGTATGACAGTCACTAGATCCACCCACATCTCAACAAATGACCCAATTTCTTTCCTTTTTATGGCTGAGTAATATTCCATTGTATATATGTACCATATCTTCTTTATCCATTCGTCAATGAGCATTTAGGTTGCTTCCATGTCCTGGTTATTGTAAATAGTGCTGCAATGAACATTGGGGTGCATGTGTCATTTTGAATTACGGTTTTCTCTGGGTATATGCCCAGTAGTGGAATTGCTGGGTCATATGGTAGTTCTATTTTTAGTTTTTTAAGGAACCTCCATACTGTTCTCCATAGTGTCTGTATCAATTTATATTCCCACCAACAGTACAAGAGGGTTCCCTTTTCTCCACACCCTCTCCAGCATTTGTTGTTTGTAGATTTTCTGATGATGCCCATTCTAACTGGTGTGAGGTGATACCTCATTGTAGTTTTGATTTGCATTTTTCTAATAATTAGTGATGTTGAGCAGCTTTTCATGTGCTTCTTGGCCATCTGTATGTCTTCTTTGGAGAAATGTCTATTTAGGTCTTCTGCCCATTTTTGGATTGGGCTGTTTGTTTTTTTAATATTGAGCTGCATGAGCTGTTTATGTATTTTGGAGATTAATCCTTTGTCCATTGATTAGTTTTCAAATATTTTCTCCCATTCTGAGGGCTATCTTTTCGTCTTGTTTATGGTTTCCTTTGCTGTGCAAAAGCTTTGAAGTTTCATTCGGTCCCATTTGTTTATTTATGTTTTTATTTCAGTTTCTCTAGGAGGTGAATCAAAAAAGATCTTGCTGTGATTTATGTCAAAGAGTGTTCTCCCTATGTTTTCCTCTAAGAGTTTTATAGTGTCAGGTCTTACATTTAGGTCTCAAATCCATTTTGAGCTTATTTTTGTTTATGGTATTAGGGAGTGTTCTAATTTCATTCTTTTACATGTAGCTGTCCAGTTTTCCCAGCACCACTAATTGCAGAGACTGTCTTTTCTCCATTGTATATCCTTGCCTCCTTTGTCATAGATTAGTTGACTATAGGCGCGTGGGTTTATCTCTGGGCTTTCTACCTTGTTCCATTGATCTATATTTCTGTTTTTGTGCCAGTACAATATTGTCTAGATTACTGTAGCTTTGTAGTATAGTCTGAAGTCAGGGAGTCTGATTCCTCCAGCTCCATTTTTTCCCTCAAGACTGCTTTGGCTTTTCGGGGTCTTTTGTGCCTCCATACACATTTTAAGATTTTTTGTTCTAGTTCCGTAAAAAATGCCCCTGGTAATTTGATAGGGATTGCATTGAATCTGTAGATGGCTTTGGGTAGTATAGTCATTTTCACAATATTGATTCTTCCAATCCAAGAACATGATATATCTCTCCATCTGTTGGTATCATCTTTAATTTCTTTCATCAGTGTCTTATAGTTTTCTGCATACAGTTCTTTTGTCTCCCTAGGTAGGTTTTTTACATTTTTTTCCCTGTAATTCATTTCTAATCTCATAGCATTGTGGTCAAAAAGATGCCTGCTATGTTTTCAATTTTCTTAAATTTACTGTGGCTTGATTTGTGACCCAAGGTGTGATCCATCCTGGAGAATGTTCCATGCGCACTTGAGAAGAAAGTGTAATCTGCTATTTTTGGATGGAAAGTCCTATAAATATCAATTAAGTCTATCTGGTCTATTGTGTCATTTAAAGCTTCTGTTTCCTTATTTATTTTCATCTTGGATGATCTGTCTATTGGTGTAAGTGAGGTGTTAAAGTCCCCCACTCTTATTGTGTTACTGTCGATTTCCTCTTTTATAGCTGTTAGCAGTTACCTTATGTATTGAGGTGCTCCTATATTGGGTGCATATATATTTATAGTTGTTATATCTTCTTCTTGGATTGATACCTTGATCATTATGTAGTGTCCTTCCTTGTCTCTTGTAACATTATTTTAAAGTCTATTTTTTCTAATATGAGTATTGCTACTCCAGCTTCCTTTTGATTTTCATTTGCATGGAATATCTTTTTCCATCTCCTCACTTTCAGTCGGTATGTGTCCCTAGATCTGAAGTGGGTCTCTTGTAGATGGCATATATATGGGTCTTGTTTTTGTATCCATTCAGCAAGCCTGTGTCTTTTGGTTGGAGCACTTAATCCATTCACATTTAAGGTAATTATCGATATGTATGTTCCTATGACCATTTTGTTAATTGCTTTGCGTTTGTTTTTGTAGGTCCTTTTATTCTGTTGTGTTTCCCTCTTAGAGAAGCTCCTTTAGTATTTGTTGTAGAGCTGGTTTGGTGGTGCTGAATTCTCCTAGCTTTTGCTTGTCTGTAAAACTTTTGATTTCTCCATCAAATCTGAATGAGATCCTTGCCGGGTAGAATAATCTTGGTTGTAGGTTCTTCCCTTTCATCACTTTGAGTATATCATGCCACTCCCTTCTGGCTTGTAGAGTTTCTGCTGAGAAATCAGCTGTTAACCTTATGGGACTTCCCTTGTATGCCATTTGCCATTTTTCCCTTGCTGCTTTCAATAATTTGTCTTTAATTTTTGCCAATTTGATTACTATGTTTCTCTGTGTGTTTCTCCTTGGGTTTATCCTGTATGGGACTCTCTGCACTTCCTGGACTTGGGTGGCTATTTCCTTCCCCATGTTAGGGAAGTTTTCAATTATAATCTCTTCAAATATTTTCTTTCATTATTCTAAGTCTTTGTTAAACATTTCTTGCATCTTTTGATCTCTGCCTCCTCTTGATCTTTGCATGCATTCTTTTTCCGAGGTCCTGGATCATCTTCACTATCATTATTCTGAATTCTCTTTCTGGAAGGTTGCCTATCTCCACTTCATTTAGTTGTTATTCTGGGGTTTTATCTTGTTCCTTCATCTGGTACATAGCCCTCTGTCTTTTCATCTTGTCTATCTTTCTGTGAATGTGGTTTTTGTTCCACAGGCTGCAGGATTGTAGTTCTTCTTGCTTCTGCAGTCTGCCCTCTGGTGGATGAGGCTATCTCGAAAGGACTTATTTTGTTTACCATGTATTTCACTTCATAGAAGAAATCCTAGCACATAGTAGGTCTTCAGTAAATATTTGCTGAGTGAGTATTGGTTGAATAATTACTGGATGAGTGGATTACTGGAAACTGGGGTAGAGAACTAGGAAGAGGTGGCATGTAACCTGAAAACCATGGCATACGCATTCTTATTGTTAGAATGCCCTTTGTATGTTGTGTTCATCCTTGTCATACAGAAGTTTCATATTTTACATAGTCATTCATATTTTAAATTTTCCTTTAGATCTTTGGGTCCTAAAATTCATTGATTTATTTCTCATGTCAGTGCAAAAGTTTGTGAATCTCTGTTCTATGACAATGGTCAAAATCTTTTTATTTCTTTAGTAGCCCACTGATTCGCCCCACTCTGTCCTAGTATTCATGCCCCATTTCTGTGCATACCACAGCCTGTAAATAAAAATCTACCAACTCTTCTAAAGGAAGTGGTCACCTGGAAAGTTTTGTCAATTTATGTAATTCTACCCAAAGACCAGTAGATGTCGCTATTGAACAACATCCTGTTTCTTACTCTGCCCTGAGAAGCGCAATAACATTGTCAGAGAAATGCCAGAGTTTTTCCAAAGTGAAATTTTGTGGGGTTTAGCTGCTTCAGTGCCACGGTAAAGGACATCGTCTGTGCTATTTCTTGTTCATGGTGAGAACTGCTTAAGGTGTATGTCTTACGGAAAGCATCTGCCCCACAGCAAGTACAGGTATCCTTGGCTTTTTTTTTTAAAGCCACTTTTAGGAAAGACCTACATTAGTAGCTGTTTTCACTAGACCAAAAAAATTCAAAGAGGATTTATATTTTATGAAAAAGCTGTTTCGTACTAATATAGGTCTTTTGTAAAAGCAAAGTGGTGTAAGGTGAACTTTTGGAAAACGGGGAGGGGGCGATCTGCTTTGCTTTACGCCATTTACGCTCCAAGGTTTCATAGGAATGCTGTACTATCGGATGGTGGGGGAAACCTGTATCTCATTTTCTCAAATGCTGTGGAGTTGACAGCTCAAGGTGCATCTTTCATGAGCTTAAGAAAATGTCTGTTCCAGTTCCAACTTTGGCCTGATTCACAGTTTAGATAGGGTCTTCATTTTAAAATAATGTCTGATTAGGTGTCCACTCCCACTGCTTCCACTTTAAAACTTTTAATTTATGCCCCTCTTTTGAGCCTCTTTTAGGCAAAACCAAAGGCTAAAAATAGCTAAAAGGAGAAGGTATTTGTCAATTTTGCACTCAGAGAGCATGTGGAGCATAGGAAAATGCATATTCTCTGAAGATAAAGTGAAATTTCCATCCTAAATGCATTGCTTTCGAACTATTTGACTTTGGGCAAAATACTTAGCTTCTCTGACGCTCGGTTTCATCATTTATAAAGTGACAGTAAGGAAACTGATTTTTTAGAGTGTCTGCAGGTGTTACTGCTGGGGAAGCTATTACTCTAATACATTAGCTATTGTCTTGTTTTGCAAACCTGTGTTCTGTAAAACATTGTATATTAACCCAGGAGCCCCAAACTCACTCATGGTGGTACAACATTTTGAGAAGTCAGTGTGTTGCGAACTTTTTGTGAGGGCCCAGATAGACCTGATTTGGATAGGCTTAGAAGAAAACATTTATTGTTTTTACACAGAGGGATCTGGTCTAGAAAAAAAGAGATGCCAATGGTTAAGACCTGCTTGCTGCTGAGCAACAGCCGTGTGGTGTGGCAATGGCAACACTACCTAAGTTATCACAGCCAGCCTGGAAACCAGTTGTCTGCGTTGGCGAAAGAACCTGAGAGTTGCCAAAAGAAACGTAGATTCATGCACTTCACTTATAGGAATGCTTTTGTCACTGTACACATGAATCTCTACGGAGACTTTTTGATTTAAAAGAAAGAAAAAAGTGCTTCTAGCCTAAGAGTGAAGGAAAAAGCAAAAATAAAATCTAACGATTAGTGGTAAGAAACCTCAAAGCCTGACATTCCATGGCTGTTTAAGTACTGCCTGTTTGATCCGCCCTAGGACCCTCATTGTGAAACAGCACAATACAACCGTTGATGTTCAGAATGATGAGCCCGTATGTATAATGCATTTTGAAAATATTACCATATAAAGAATTACAGGCGGTAAGCTTCACTTATTTGGTATTTCAGTTTAATTTTCTGATTCTGAATTTTCAGTGGTTTCTTATTTAGGGAAATCATGCTTTCAGAAAGGCACCATAGATTCTTAACAGATTTAAAACTTCTGATTCCTTCATTCACGTTTATATTAATCTAATGTTTCCTGAGTTTATTCCGTATGTGAGACACTATTCAGAATGTATTGAGAGGTATGATCTCTCGCTGTTTTTAACAATCCTTTTCCTTGAGAAGGATAAAGATATCAGTGCAGCTACAATTTATGCAAGACTCTGCAGTATTTTTCTACGCTTTGGGACAACTACTTAGAGCAATCAGAGAGAGCACAAATTAAGTTAACAAATCCCATTATCCCTTACCTTCTCTTTCATGTTTGATGCAACAAATGAGAAAATGTAAATGTAACATATTGTAAATCTGTGACAGAAGAAATACAAAAAGAGGTGAGGGAAATGTTTACCCAACGAAGAAATATGTAAATATGCATATTTTCTAAGTGGGTATTTTCAAAGATAGATGATAAATGATTTTTAATAAAAGTGTATGAGAATGCTAATCCTTTTTTATTAATCCAAACTTACTGTCCCAAATATTTGTATGCATTTCCAGGGCAGCATTAATTATAGTATTTAAGGCCAAATTTATTCCACTGAAAACGAGAGGACTTCTGTTTAGCTGACATGTGAAAATATAAATCCAAATTCAACCTGAGAGGTTTTTTCCTTACTCTTGTTTCTATACTTAACTGTGACTCCTGCATTTGTGGAGAGTTTGAAAACAGACTCAGGTGTGCTTGCTCATCAAGGTGTGATGTATTCCTCAGCACTGGTCCTGCTCCTTTGAGAACTTTCATTTTCCTCAAAATGCTATTGTGGTTATAGCAGAGTTGAGTTCCTTAAGGTTCAAATATATATATTTTATTTTAGTTTTATTTTTTTGCGGTATGTGGGCCTCTCACTGCTGTGGCCTCTCCCGTTGCGGAGCAACAGGCTCCGGACGCGCAGGCTCAGTGACCATGGCTCACGGGCCTAGCCACCCCGCAGCATGTGGGATCCTCCCGGAGCGGGGAACGATCCCGCGTCCCTTGCATCGGCAGGCGGACTCCCAACCACTGCGCCACCAGGGAAGCCCCCCAAATATATACATTTTAAATGATCAAAAACTGAAGAGGAATTGTGTCATTAAGTCATTTTGTGACCATAGAATCTGATAGAGTCACCATCACCAGGAAATAGGTTGTGAAAAATTATGGAAATGCTGAGTCTCCTCAAGAGGTTCCACATCTCAAGATTGGACCCACTCAGGGGTGTTTGCACAGAATCCAAAGAGCAACTATCTAGTCTTGAGATGTGTGTGAGAAACTGATGGCTATTATGTTCAGACTCCAATCTTGTATTATGCGTGCAAGCAAATCTATTAATTACATGCCATGTGCTGGTTGTTTTACATATATATCCCATGAATGGCCTCAACAATCTTCTGAGTAGGTATTACATTCACCGTTTTATAAATGATGGGCCTTCCCTGGTGACGCAGTGGTTAAGAATCCACCTGCCAATGCTGGGGACACGACTTCGAGCCCTGGTCCGGGAAGATCCCACATGCCCTGGAGCAGCTAAGCCTGTGCGCCACAACTGCTGAGCCTGCGCTCTAGAGCCCGCGTGCCACAACTGCTGAGGCCCACGTGCCTAGAGAGCCTGTGCTCCGCAACAAGAGGAGCCACTGCAATGAGAAGCCCGTGCACCGCAACAGAGTAACCCCCACTAGCCGCAACTAGAGAAAGCCCGTGCGCAGCAACGAAGACCCAACGCAGCCAAATAAATAAAATCAATTTATATAAATGATGAAACTCTCATTCAAACAATTAAGGACCTTTTCCAAAGTCACCGAGTAGATAAATGACAAAGGTGGGATCTAAAGGTTTTGAGTGATTTCAAGGCCATGCACTTTCCACAGGTACTATCTGATTCCTTATAAAAATCAACCTGGAATATAACTGCTTCTTAAATCAACCTTGAATATAACAAAGCTCCGTTGTGGTTAATTGGGAGCTCTTGTGCCCAGCATCAGCCCCAGGGAAAAGTTATTTAGGTAGTTGCCTTTCTCCATTTCTTTTCAACACATCTCCCATCTTGCTGCCCACCCAAGTTCCCATCTCAGTGCCCATTATCTCATCTCCACTCCCTTCCTCTTTTGTTTTCGTTTAACACATCCAATAATTTTTTAAAATTACCTATAAGTTATTTTTTTTTAAATAGACATTATTTTTTAGTGCAGTTTTAGGTTCACAGAAAAATGGAGTGGAAGGCAGCCTTCCCATAGGTCCCCTACCCCCACTCATGCATAGGCTCCCCTATTATGAGCATCGCCCACCAGGATGTACAGTTGTTACAACTAATGAACCTACATTGACACACCATTATTACCCAAAGTCCATAATTTACTTTAGTGTTCACTCTTGGTGGTGTACTTTCTATGGGTTCGGACAAATGTATAATATATCTACCACTGTAGTATCATAGAGTTTTTTCACTGCCCTAGAAAGCCTCTGTGCTCTGCCTAATCATTCTTCCTCTTCCTCTCCTCTAACCACTGGTAATCAGTGACCTTTCATGGTCCCCAAAGTTTTGCCTTTTCCAGAATGTCACTCACCTTCTTTTCCTCCAGCGTATGTTGCACTTAACTCAAGCTTCCTCTCCACACCTAGATTTGGGGCATTTCAGAGAGTGACAAATTTTTGGAGAGAAAAGCTTTCTCTTTTGCCTACGAGGCAGCTAAACCTGTCAAGCTGTCACTTTATACATGACAACTAATAATCTGTGGGGAACCGCTTGAGTCCTCTCATCAAGGAAACAAATACCTAGCAATTAAAATATTAAACGCAAACTATGAATAACATCGCAATATTTGTCTCACATTTTCTTGTATGATCATTTTAGAACTCTCATTTTGTATTTTAAAGAATATTTAAACTGCATCTTGAGTCCCTGTGCAATGTATTGATTTGGGCCCAATTTTTATTGTTATCTGCACTTTAAAAATTACTCCCAAAGTTTCAGAACTTTTCTTGTGAGTGTCACATTGAGAAAAGACAAAGCTCTTTATGACTTAAAATATCTACTATGTATTTTAATCGTTTACCGTGTTATTTGTTTTCTCTGGTAGAATATAAACTCCGGGAGGTAAGGGATTCTTATTTGTTTCATTCATCGCAATGAGCTCCAATTCTAGAACAGTGGCTGACACATTCTCAATGACTATCATGAGGCAGTGACTAACAATGACTGTATTGTTGAATGAATGAATTCCCCTTGCTTCCTTCAGTATGACACAGAAATGGATGTTTCTCAATATCTTACTAAAATGGCTTTATCCTCTGTCAGTACTTTAGTTTGTCACTCATCTTTTTCAGATGTTACCTTGGTAGCGCAGTTGTCCTCCCTTACCTGCGGTTTCACTTTCCATGGTTTCAGTTACCCATGGTCAACTACAGTCCAAAACTAGTAACTAGAAAATTCTAGAAATAAGTAATTCATAAGTTTAAAATTCAGAA
The DNA here is from genome assembly GCF_949987515.2 of Delphinus delphis. Taxonomy (NCBI): domain Eukaryota; kingdom Metazoa; phylum Chordata; class Mammalia; order Artiodactyla; family Delphinidae; genus Delphinus; species Delphinus delphis. The sequence goes on from NC_082699.1 coordinate 49,430,974, forward strand.
TTGCTGTTCTGAGTAGTACAATGAAATCTCGAGCTATCCCCCTCCAGCCAGCCTGGGATGTCCCTTTGTCCAGCGTATCGCCCGTTAGTCACTTAGTAGCCGCCTCATTTATCAGACTGTCTGTCACAGTGTCGCAGTGTTTGTGTTCAGATCACCCTTATTGTACTTAGTAATGGCCCCAGAGCACGAGAGTAGTGATGCTGGCAATTTGGAAATGCCCAAGAGAAGCCATAACGTGCTTCCTGAAAGTGAAAAGGTGAAAGTTCTCAACTTAAGAAGGAAAGAAGAAAAATCTTATGTTGAAGTTGCTGAAATCTGCTGTAAGAATGAATCGTCTGTAAAACTGCGAAAAAGGGAAAAGAAATTTGTGCTGGTTTTGCTGTCGCATCTCAAAGCAAGAAAGTTACAGCCATGGTGCATAAGTGCTCAAAGATTGAAAAGGCGTTCAATTTGCAGATACCGCATTCACATACATTTTATTACAGTATATTGTTATGTGTTGTATTTTATCCGTAGGAGTTAATCTCTTACTGTGCCTGATTTATAAATTAAGCTTTATCATAGGTATGTACGTATAGGAAAATACATAGTACGTATAGGGTTTGGTACTATCTGTGGTTTCAGAAATCCACTGGGGGTCTTGGAACGTATCCCCTGTGGCTAAGGGGGCACTACTGTAATGCTTAAACACGTAGAACTAGCACAAATGTGGTATTAATTTACCCATGAAGCCTCCATGTTAACCATTTGTGTTCCATTTATATTTAAAATACTTTCAGGTATTAGCTGGAATTTGACCACAAGGTGGATTGGGAGCACGCAGTGGATAGAATTACCCAAATAGATTTTGAAGTCTCTGTTGCAGTAGCTTCAAAGATTGTCTTTGGCTTAAAAGTTTGGGGCATTATGACTATTTACATGAACTATTTAACTTGGAGAGCATTTAGGGTCTTTTACCCATTGATAGAGGAAGGAATGATAACCAAAGCTACAAATCATCTGATCTACTTTCTGTTTGCCCTTCAGCTTGCTTTATTTACTCCTTGATGTTAGAAGATAGCTTGCATAATTTATCATTTCCAGCATGTGTTTAATAACTGGCTATGCCTCTTAGGAGCATTTGAATCATGAGTTTGATTCGTATACTAATAGGATGTACGATCATTTAGGTGAAAATGTTGCCCCATTTCATCTCACCTTGAAGCCTCAAATGCTGTCTGTTGCAAAGCCTCTGTAGAGCACAATTTGTTCTTCTAATAGTTAAATGAGGAAAAACCTCAGCGTAACAAGCTTTCATGCAAAAGATAAAAATTCATGAATTGGACTGAACTAAAAGAGCCTGTAACTTCTGTGTACTGGTATTACAGAAATTACTTTGTGTTTATAACTTGTCAGTCAGACAATCATTGGACTTTTACTTTTGCTTATGGTATTTGCATTTTGGTACCTAAATGCTTGCATCCAATCAAGTGAGAATTGTTTTGGATCCAGATCTACTTAGCCATCTTTAGGTACTAGCTATTTGCTGAAAACTTGAAAATCCGTATTTTTAGGCCAACTCTTCTACTTTCAAAAATCTTTGTTTTAAAATGAGGAAAATTTCTGAAGAAAAGTTATATTACTTTAGTTCTTGACTTTTGCCAATAAAAAGTCAAAAATTAATATTTATTGTTTATAAATACTTCCAATATAACTTGGCTTCAGCACAAGGCAATGAAACTTATAAGCTTAAAAATGAAATAATTGATTTTACCCTGCCCCTTCTAATGTTCCCTCTAAAAGAAGTTTGGAACTTGAGAGAAATAAAAAAACCTGATGACTTTACATTTTTAATCATCCCTACACTTGGATATTTCCTTTATCTACCTGGTCTTACATTACCTCCTAAGGCTAAGCTTGCCTTGAAGACCTATGAAAATTCTTTTAAAAAAATGAAAGCCATTTTTCTTTAACATGAAGAAGAGTAAAGTATTCACATTTACCTAGAATCCAATTTCAGAGAGCTATTTAGCTTATGAACTCGGAGGTAATACAATTCTGCTTCCCTTCTCTCCCTCCAGACTCCAGTTACATTTCAGACAAATCTGCTTATTTTTTTGAGAGCAGTTTTAGGTTTACAATAAAATTGAGAGGGAGATACAGGTTTCTCATGAGCCCCCACCCCTACACATGTAAAGCCTCCTGCATTTTCAACATCACTCACCAGAATGCTATGTTTCATACGAGGATGAACCGACACTGGCACGTCATAGTCATGCAAAGTCCACAGTTTACCTTAGGGCGCCTCTTGGTGCTGTACATTCTACAGGTTTGGACAGATATATAGTGACATATATCCATCATTATACTATCACATAGGATAGTTTCACCGTCCTAAAAATTCTCCGTGCTTTGCCTATTCGTCTCTCTCTAATCCCTGGCTACCACTGATCTTTTATTGTCTCCAGAGTTTCTCTTTTCCAGAATGTCATAGATTTGGAATCTTACAGTATTTAGCTTTTTCAGATTGGCTTTTTTCACTTAGCAATAGGCATTTAAGTTTTCTCTGTCTTTTTTTTTTTTTCCCCGATATGCGGGCCTCTCACTGTTGTGGCCTCTCCCATTGCGGAGCACAGGCTCCGGACGCGCAGGCTCAGCGGCCATGGCTCATGGGCCCAGCCGCTCCGCGGCATGTGGGATCTTCCCAGACCGGGGCACGAACCCGTGTCCCCTGCATCGGCAGGCAGACTCTCAACCACTGCACCACCAGGGAAGCCCTCCTCTATATCTTTTCATGGCTTGATAGCTGCCTAATTTTTTAATGTCTCAAAACTTTTTACATATTTTTTAATTGCCAAATTACTCCTCCAGAGGGCAATATGATCATGTCAGTGGATATAACAGTGGGACTTAGCAGGAAACAGGATGAAATCAAATGTGATTCAGTAATAAGAGGGTGATGGCTACATCTTTTTCTAATTTCTTTTTCCTTTTCTATCATTCTCACGGAAAAAGTTGCACACAGAAGATCTCATGAGGGGGGGTCATAAAGAAGTGAGAAGAAGCATTTTGTTAGGAGAGTAGTGAAGGAAAGTTAAAAAGTGGAAAACAAAGTTTTAAAGGAAATGTAGTGTTCCAAATACCTGAAAAATTTTCTCTCTTATGGCTTTATTCTCCAGGAAAGTACCTGCTCTTGCTTGAAGGTTCCTATGTTAGGTGTCAGTTTCTCCCGGAAGCTTCCTGACTCTTGAGCTCTGGACCAATGCCCTTCTTATTCACTCCTAGAACATCCTGTATTGCTCAGACCCTTTTATGTCTCACACTGAATTGTTATTACTGTCTGCTGGTCTACCTCACACGCTAGACAGTAAGCTCCGTGAGTGTCTTCATCAGCTTCATATGTGCATGGCCTAGTAACGTATTTGGCATAAAGGGGCTTCTCAATAAGTATTTCTGAAGGAAGGAAAGAGTTAACTAACACATGGATTTAGTTATACACACTATTAAATTAATTTCAAAGGATACCATCAGACTGAGGTGGCTCTAATGCCATGGCATCCTTGTAAGCAAACCAAAATCTAAGCCTGTAAATTCTTCAAGATTTCAAGCTTGGAACTTTAAGGGCAAACAATCGCAAACAGCCAGCTAGGCTTTAAACTACAGCCAGTCAAATGATTTCTTCCTCATTTTCTCTATGTGAGTCTTTCCTCCGGCTCCAACATGAGTTCCTCTAACCACCTCTGTTAGGCACTGCCTGATTGGAATGGATAAATGCTCAAATAAACCCTTAAATCTTGAATATGCCTCAGTTATCTTTTAACAACACACACCCATGTTCTTTTGGCAATTATAAGGTATGAGGGAAGAATTTCTGGTATTAAAAGCTAAAGTTTCTGGATAAAGTACAGGAATATATTTAAATGCATCACTAAGTTAGCAGGAAAGAGTGATTCCAGAAGTTTAGAAAGGAAGAGAACGCTCAAATCCCAAGGGGAAGGGGATGGTTACAGTTACTTCTCTCCTAGTAGCACCTGTAGATTCCTAGCCAGAGCTTGGATTTAATTAAACCTTCCCCAAAAATGGAGAAAGATAAAATCTTGGGGATTGAGCTCAGACTCTCCTGTATAAAACCAAGATGCCCCCAGTGGAACCCAGGGGGAAAACATGACAGTGAAGACTGTGACACTACTTGCTTATTTTATTTTGGCTCTGGGTGGGAGAGAAATAAAATTTATAAACACGCATGCACACACACATACACACATATCTGTACTGTGAGAGTCATCATGGGTTAGTAGTTTAAAGGGATTACTGGCAAAAGCAAATGCAAGTCCTTTCTGGGAGAGGGCATCTTAAACCCAAGTAGAAAAAGTAAAATATAAAATAAATAAAATGCATTCCAAGGAACTTGATTTCATGATTTACAAAAAAGAATCATTTCACAAAAAGCAGTAGTTATATAAATTTAAACTATCAACACAGAACATAAAAGTAGTAATTTTTATTTAAAGGAACCAAATTAGATATTGAAAATATAAATAAGAGGCTGTCAAATATAATCAGCTTTAATAAAAAATAATCTGAAAAGGAAAAAAATTAGTGATTGCTACCAGAGACTCAGTGGATGAATTGCCAACAAATTAATCTGAGATAAAGAATTTGTGCACTAAAGCTAAAGGAAACTACTCAGAATGCAGGACAGTGAGACACTGTCCTGCAAACGAAAATTATGAAAAGATAAAATGAGAAGAAATAATAAGGTCTAACGTACCCTTAATTATAGTTTCAGAAGGGGAAAAATGTATGTCCAAGAAGCAATATGTGAAGATCAAAGCAAAATCTCATCCTTCAGCTTTAAGAGAAGCTAAGAAATAACGAGCAGAACAATAAAAGGAAATCTTTTTTGACCCTGGAATATGACACTGGACAAGTCATATTCCAACTGTAAAACACCAAAGGCACAAAGAAGATCTTAAAAGTAGCCAGGGTAGGGGTGAAGGGATGGAGGTGGTAAGAGGGTCCATTACCTACAAAAGAATGATGATTTCCATATGGCTGATTTCTCAACAGCAACAGTAGAATCCAGAGGATGGTGTATCAGTATCTTCAAAATGCTGAGAAAAAAATAACTATCAATGTAAATTTTTATAAACAGTATGACTATCATTCAAGAAGAAGAATAAAATAAAGGTATTTTCAGGCCAAAGGCAAAAAGTGATCTTGTGGGAGAGGCTCACAGTTCCCAGTTCAGCCTAAAATGGTCAACTAACTCCTCTGCTTGTTTCTTCCCCCTCATCAATTCTAAAGAACTGGAGAGGAAAAGTGAAGAAAGCGACAAGAAACCCCTTGAGTGACAGCTGGGGACAGGAGGCTCTTTTGAGCTAGTGTGTGTACAAGGGTTTTGACCCAGGATAGGAGGCCACCTGTCAAGGTTGTAAAAACATGTACATTTTTTAAAAATAGGAAATGAAAGAGATTGTTGGAAAGCTGTTCTTGCCTCTGCCAGCTCTTGCCTTGGGAAACAGTGCATGACCCATACCTGTCTGACTCAGATTTCTCAGCAGGTCCCCTCAAGGTTAAAATTAGGAAGCTCAGAAGTCATTTGCATATGAGATGCTGAGAAAAATGGGTGAAGAGGAGTGATTGTAATTTTATGGTTCATAAAGCTCTCCATCTATATTCCTTTCTATTGCTGCCTAACAATATTATCTTTAAACCATGCACATTTCTTATCCTTTCATCATTTCTGTGGGTCAGGAATCCAAGCATGGTTTAGCTGGGTCCTCATCAATCCAGAATCAAGGGTGTTGGTTCCTGCTGAGGTCTCATCTGAGCCTCAACTGCACAGTATTCCATTTATCCTTCCGCCATGGGCTGTTGAATCAGTTCAAAAATGATGAGTATTTAGTTTTTTTTCTACCTTTCACTATTACTAACAATATGGCAACAAACGCCATTGTCCATATGTAAATACAATTGTAGAATAAATTTCTGCGTATGAAATTATGAGGTCAAAGGGAACATGCTTTTGTATTTTGATAGATAATAGCAAATTTTCTTTTGTGTAATGCCCTTTGTACCCTCACTGGTAATGTATTAAAGCATCTATATTCCATAACATTTTCATAGTGGTACGTCAGGAAATTTTTGAATTTTTCTCTATCTAGTAAGTGGAAAATGGTACCATAGTGTTTTTGTATTTCTTTTAATAAGTGAGATTGAACACTTTTTATATTTTGTCTTTCTTTTTATGAACTGTTTATCTTAGTCTATTTTTCTATTGGTCTTTTAGCCTTCTATGTACTGTTTTCTGAGTTCTTCTTTTGTTAGAGAAACTAGTTACTGTCTGGATATGAACTGCAATTTTTTTTTTTTAACCTATTTGTCATTTTTCTTTTGACTTTAATGTTTTTGTGTGGAGAAGTTTTTTGCTCTTATGTATCAAATCTATAAATCTTCTCTCTTATGGCATATTGATTTGAGTCCTATTTTGAAAGTCTTTTACCAGCCCAAGGATATAATTTAGTTAATTCATATTGCATGTATGATTTCATTTTTATTATTTAAATGTTTAATCCATCTGGAATTTTTGCTGGGATGGAGTGTGAAGTATCGGTTCAAGTTTTTTTAGAAGGTTATCCAATTGTTCTAACAAGATTTAAAGGTCTTTAATATTTCTTAAGTTTATTTCTAGGTGACTTATCTATTGCTATTGCATGTAAGATTTTTTTTCCAATTACATCTTCTAATGGTTTATACTAATGATTTTTAATATCATTATTATTTTTAATATAATTATCAAAATCATACTTTTTAAAATGTTTTATATATCTATATACCTTACTGAAGTATCATATTTCATGTAGCAGTTTTAAAATTGTTTTTTGTGGTTTACTCATGTATATGATCTGCATACAACAAGAGTTTTAATTTCTCATTTCTGAGTTTCCTACCTGTAGTGTTTTCTCTTGCCTACTTTAATTATTTAGTAACTCCAGAACAATGTGTTGATGGGGGTAATCTTGTTTTGTTAATGATTTTAAGTGGTATTTGCCATTAAGAATATTGGCCTTTAGATTGGGATAGGTATCATGTTAAGGAAAAGCCTGTATATTCTTCGTATATTAACTGTTTTTACCAAGAATTTTTATTGAACCTTGTCAAATGACTTTACAACATCTATTGAGATGATCAAGGTTTTTTCTTTTTTTCATTTATATAATACGATTAACTTAATAGGTGACTTAATGTTGAACCATCCTTGCATTCATGGAATTAATCTTACTGTTTTGAGATGCATTTATTCTTTTAATGTGCTGCTATATTTTATTTCCTAGTATTATACTTAGGGTTCTTTTCATTGAGCGGCATAAGTGATATTGGTCCAAACTCTCTTGGTGTCTAACATTATCACACTTTGGAATTAATTAATGTTACATTCACTTTACAAAAATATTCTGAAAGTTTTTTTTCTCTTACTATTCTCTGAAGAAATCTAAATAACATTGCAATTTATTGATTCTTTGAAGACTTGACAAAGTTTCTCTGTGAAACCATCAGAGACTTGTGATTTTGGTGGTATGCTCTTTGACGAATTGATCTCCAGTGAGAATCAGTCTATTTAAGTCCTCTAATGCCTTAAGAGTCACTTTTTGTAAATTTAAAATTTCCTGGAAAATTATATATCCATCCTTATTTTCACATTATTTTGAATAGAATTATGTAAAGTAGTTTCCTATGGTTTATTGAAATTTGAAGTATCATTTCCTTTTTGAGGTCAGAAAACTGAAGCTGAGACAATATTTAGTTCCCATCTGCACAGTTAGGAGGAGACAGAGCCTGCTTTTAAAATCAGGTCGTCTTACTCATTTTTGCATCCGTTCTCCTCAACCTCATTGCATATCCACCCAGTTTCCAAGCAGCTCGTCTTGACAGGGCACTGAAATGTAAAGTTGTTGTCAGAGGGTGATAGAGACTCCTTAAGATAATGCTACTTTTGCTGTGACAGTATTATGAGTTCTGTCAAATTTCCTCACTGAAGATATATTCTGACCATCCTTTACTGAAATTAAGCAGCCTGAATGTAGCTAAGGGGACACTAATCAAAATGACATCCTGTCATATATTGGGCTAAAGAAATTGATTTCTTCTTTAAATTAAAAAAACATCAAATTAGACTCTCTTGCTTTGTTGCAACCTTTGCAAAAGAGTATCTGCAGGTAGAGAATACAACTCGATACTACCAGCTCTAAATTTACTTAAGAAAAAGTATCCCACAAAAATATTTGCTAACTTATGTTATTCCTCACACAGAGTAGAAGGGTTTATTGCAATCAAGGTCTGATTAAAAATAATAATTATAAGTAATATATAATTTGGAGGAGGTGTTCTTGGAAACAAGAAGGTTTATAGCATGGATTTTTTTTTTTTTTTTTCCCTGATATGCGGGCCTCTCACTGTTGTGGCCTCTCCCGTTTCGGAGCACAGGCTCCAGACGCGCAGGCTCAGCGGCCATGGCTCACGGGCCCAGCCGCTCCACGGCATGTGGGATCTTCCCAGACTGGGGCACGAACCCGTGTCCCCTGCATCGGCAGGCGGACTCTCAACCACTGCGCCACCAGGGAAGCCCTAGCATGTCAATTCATTTAAGTTTTTAGACTGACATAAAAATTGATTCTGGGATAAAATTGAATATCTCTTATAAGTGAAATGAACTAACCAAATCTGCTCTGCTACCAGTGCCAGACAATTTCCAATCCTGCATCCAGGAGCTCTGAGCACAAGGTAGATTACGTACAGTGCTCTGTCGGTCTTGTGAGCTTGAACTTGCCAAAGGCCTGAGCATCGTTTGTCATGGACCTAATTCATGGGGCCGAGGACAGTAACCCCACAGGGAGTCTACATTATCTGTCCATTGCTTACCTCTCCAGCATCACTGTAGGCTATGCTCCTGCTTGTTCACTAAGCTTCAGTCACTCTGCCCAGCTTTTCAATTCTGGGACCACGTTATATTTTACTTGCTACAGGTCCTGGTCTTTACTGTCTTTTTTTCTCTGGCATAATCTTTTCAAAGGGCTCAGTAAGGCTGACTCTGTCATTATTCAGATCTCAGTTCGAATATCACTTTCTCGACCACAGCTATTATTGTCCTGAATACAGGTTAAGTAACAGTGATCTACAGTGGGCACTGTACTTCTAGGGAGTAGTTAAGTTCAAGGTAAATGGAGTTTTGAATATGAAATAGAGGGTATGAAAATCCCTGATTTTGTAATGTGTTTGGAATGAGAAAGATTTCCAATTGAGAAGAAACTGTTTTAGGCTCTATAAGAAGTACTGGGTTCTTTTACAGAAAAATCAATATCTTAAAAACTTGCTATTTTAAAGCATGAATTTAAAAGGCTTATATAAGACAGATAATATGTTTAGAAAAAACTTGATATTTTATCATTTTTGTTACAAATATTTATCATATTATTACAAATATTGTATTACAAATATTACAAATATTGATGCCACATTACATTATTCATGTGTTTTAAAGACTTGCATCGAAAATGCACTTAGCTCATTCAAGGAGATTTCGATGGGGACTTAAAAGGGATCTTATTCATGCAAATATGATGCAACCTAGCAAAAGATTGCATCATATCAATATATAGTATTAGCTATTTTACTAAAAAATAAATTACATTATAAACACCATTTCTTTTTGTCAAATAATAATTCTACCACCACAAAAATTATTATGAGGTGCCAAAAAAGTATGCTAGGGTCATCATTCATAATATTAATGTAGTCTTCTAATAGAAACGTGAAGTATATACAGGAGAGAACTGGTGACTAAGATAGCGTTGTACTGAAACAAATCATAAATACACTAAATACTAAATGATGTTAGAGAAGAGGCTATCATGTGAAAAGTTTCTGTGTAAGGAATTAAGTCTTGGAGCCCAAGAGATAGTAACATGGACTAGACTCCTCAGAGAATATTTCATAGGATTGTTGGGACTTAGCAAGGGCTACTGAAGGAAGATGAGACATGGATAAGATGAAGAAGGAGGAAGTTTGCTTCCTAGATTTTTTAGGGTTTGCACCTTTTATGTGTGCGTATATTAACAACGTTAAATATTAATACATTCCAAAATAGATTTAAAGATGTTTTGTTTATGTTATATATTATTTAGATATTACATATTGACTATCCATTATGTGTACACAAGTACACATGAACTCAACTCATGACTTTTTTCTAGTTGTAAGAAGCGACTAATTGCTCAGTCTGGGAGGCAGCACAAAATTCAACTTGTTCAAATTGTCATCTAATCTCTTGTGCAAGTCACTAGGCTCTAATCTGAGTTCTGCTTTCCTATGGGCAAAGTGCCGGTAGCAGCTAATCTCCTGTTTCCAGATGCTATTTTTTTATTGTCTGTATTTGGACCTATGCTCATATCCTTGTGGTTGGCAGAAGTGAGATAGCTGGACAAATGGGACTTTATCACATAGCAAAAGAAAAGTGTTAATTAACTAATGTTCTAACTAAAATGCATAGATATTATCATCTTGTAAATATTTAAACAGTGCAGTTCAAGGATTACAATTTATGAGTAACTTTGTAACATCAAGGTTAAAGAGATTTCTAAAATACCAAACAAATAAGTGCAGATTAAGGGTCACAAAACAGATGAAGACCAAATCTTTTGATATTGTTAATATTTTAATTCTAACACTTTTGGTATTTTTTCCTACTAATAATTCAACCAGGAAATACATTTACCTTTTTACTTTATAATAGTTTCTTGTTCTGTACTTTAAATTTTCTGCCTATATTGAAGTGGACTTTTTTGTTCCAGTATCTGATAAAATAGAGATTATATACCCATTTCCTTTATCTCACTTCCAAAGGATATATTAATGTGCGCTGTATAGTTTTTCGATTAAAGCTAAACTGTTTTAAAACCACTGAAGTGTATTTTAAAAATAAACAATGTTTTAAACAATGTGCCATTGTAGAAAAAGCTTTTTCTTAATTGTATGAAAATGAAATTCAGATCTAAACTTGTAATAATATGTACATTCCTTTATTATTGCACTATGTGATTGAAAATTTATTTAATACCACAAATGAAATTCCCAAATGATCAGTTATTTGAGGGATACTTTTCTCTGAAAATGGAACTCTGTTGATAATATCTTTGGTAATTTGTAAATATAACAAGTTCTTACTAATTCCCATTTTTTAAAAAAGGTTTTTTCTGCTGTCCTTGACGATAATTACATTGTAGCATTAATATATATCAGCAGGCAAATTCAGTAGTATTTAACCTTATTTAATAAGTATTATTTAATGGAACCTGCAATGAATCACTCAGTACATGAAGAAATACTTAGTAATGGGAATAATTGCCTACTCCATCACTTTTTCTATTTCCCTTCACATGTATTTGAAATAACCTTTAAAGGATGCAAACATTGGGACAGTTGGTTCTGGTTTATGTGGTGTGGGGCAAAGGAAGACCCCGTAGTCGAGAATGAGGGAGATATTGTGCCAAATCTTGAGGTAAGAACAACGTGGCCTGTGCCGAGAGAACTGTAGTCGTTCCATGTTCCTAGAGCACCAGCATCCTTTCCATGGTTCCTGAATTTTTGTTCCTAAGTCTGGAAGGTTTTATAGTGATTATACTTCAGAATCTGACAAATCTGGATTCAAATTACACTGGTCGTCTGACAATAGTGATCTAACTCAGGGCAAATTATACATCTTTGCTAAGCCTTCCTGGCCTCATCCATAAGTAAGGTTAATAATGCCTGATTCCTGAGGTGACTGTGAGGAATAAAGGGAATAATGTGTATGAATATTGTCTTTTAGTAACGTGTTTAGAACACAATACATTTTCAAATAATAGGTTTGTTGACCTTATCCATGTTAGTATTCTATACGGTTGATGCCTGTGTCTGGGTATTTCATGGGTTTGTTAGAGGATCCCGGTAATAGATCGTGGTCATGGATTCTCATACCATGTAAACCACGAACCTTTTCTGTCTTTCATGGCTACAGCTGATATCCTACCAGGTAAACATGTGGTTATAATTATTTTCTTTTTGAATTTTTGAATTTTATTTTATTTATTTCTTTATACAGCAGGTTCTTATTAGTCATCAGTTTTATACACAACAGTGTATACATGTCAATCCCAATCTCCCAATTCATCCCACCACCCCCACCCCCAACCCCACCACTTTCCCCCCTTGGTGTCCATACGTTTGTTCTCTACATCTGTGTCTCAATTTCTGCCCAGCAAACTGCTTCATCTGTACCATTTTTCTAGGTTCCACGTGTATGCGTTAATATACGATATTTGGTTTTCTCTTTCTGACTTACTTCACTCTGTATGACAGACTCTAGGTCCATCCACGTCACTACAAATGACCCAATTTCTTTTTTTTTTTTTACAACTTTATTGGAGTATAATTGCTTTACAATGGTGTGTTACTTTCTGCTTTATAACAAAGTGAATCAGTTATACATATATTCCCATATCTCTTCCCTCTTGTGAAATGACCCAATTTCATTCCTTTTTATGGCTGAGTAATATTCCATTGTATATAGGTACCACATCTTCTTTATCCATTCATCTGTCAGTGGACACTTAGGTTGCTTCCATGTCCTGGCTATTGTAAATAGAGCTGCAATGAACATTTTGGTACATGACACTTTTTGAATTATGGTTTTCTCAGGGTATATGCCCAGTAGTGGGATTGCTGGGTCATATGGTAGTTCTAGTTTTAGTTTTTTAAGGAACCTCCATACTGTTCTCCATAGTGTCTGTATCAATTTATATTCCCACCAACACTGCAAGAGGGTTCCCTTCTCTCCACACCCTCTCCAGCATTTGTTGTTTGTAGATTTTCTGATGATGCCCATTCTAACTAGTGTGAGGTGATACCTCATTGTAGTTTTGATTTGCATTTCTCTAATAATTAGTGATGTTGAGCAGCTTTTCATGTGCTTCTTGGCCATCTGTATGTCTTCTTTGGAGAAATGTCTATTTAGGTCTTCTGCCCATTTTTGGATTGGGTCGTTTGTTTTTTTGATATAGAGCTGCATGAGCTGTTTATATATTTTGGAGATGAATCCTTTGTCCATTGATTCATTTGCAAATATTTTCCCCAATTTTGAGGGTTGTCTTTTTGTCTTGTTTATGGTTTCCTTTGCTGTGCAAAAGCTTTGAAGTTTCATTCGGTCCCATTTGTTTGTTTTTATTTCCATTACTGTAGGAGGTGGATCAAAAAAGATTTTGCTGTGATTTATGTCAGAGTGTTCTGCCTATGTTTTCCTCTAAGAGTTTTACAGTGTCCAGTCTTACACTTAGGTCTCTAATCCATTTTGAGTTTATTTTTGTGTATGGTGTTAGGGAGTGTTCTAATTTCATTCTTTTACATGTAGCTGTCCAGTTTTCCTGGCACCATTTGTTGAATAGACTGTCTTTTCTCCATTGTATATCCTTGCCTCCTCTGTCATAGATTAGTTGACCATACGTGCGTGGGTTTATCTCTGGGCTTTCTACCTTGTTCCATTGATCTATGTTTCTATTTTTGTGCCAGTACCATATTGTCTTGATTACTGTAGCTTTGTAGTATAGTCTGAAGTCAGGGAGTCTGATTCTTCCAGCTCCATTTTTTCCCTCAAGACTGCTTTGGCTATTCAGGGTCTTTTGTGCCTCCATACACATTTTAAGATATTTTGTTCTAGTTCCGTAAAAAGTGCCATTGGTAATTTGATAGGGATTGCATTGAATCTGTAGATTGCTTTGGGTGGTAGAGTCATTTTCACAATGTTGATTCTTCCAATCCAAGAACATGGTATATCTCTCCGTTTGTTGGTATCATCTTTAATTTCTTTCATCAGTGTCTTATAGTTTTCTGCATACAGGTCTTTTGTCTCCCTAGGTAGGTTTATTCCGAGGTATTTTATTCTTTTTGTTGCAATGGTAAATGGGAGTGTTTCCTTAATTTCTCTTTCAGATTTTTCAACATTAATGTATAGGAATGCAAGAGATTTCTGTGCATTAATTTTGTATCCTGCAATTTTACCACATTCATTGATTAGCTCTAGTGGTTTTCTGGTGGCATCTTTAGGATTCTCTATGTATCGTATCGTGTCATCTGCAAACAATGACAGATGTGGTTATAATCTTGAAGGGAGCTGTGCAAATCTACAACTCTTACTAGAAAACAGCAATGCTGTTACCTTCCCTTTGAATTTTACTGTTTCAAAGCACTTTCACATAAAACCTGTGAAAAATATATTAAAAAAAAACACTACCAAAATTAGTCCCCTTGATAGATCAGTAAATTAAGAAAGATCAGTAAATTAATCAAAGTCAACATAGTTTAGCTCTTACTCTCACTCAGTGTACATTAGTCATATCCCCTTATGAGAAAACATAATAATTATAATTATGAGAAACAATATTATTTGGATTTATACTTCTTGCTTGTTAGTATGTCTGCTGCCAACCTAAGGTAATACAGAGTTATGCCAAACCATCCTATTAATGTGAAACAGGTCACTGGTAGGTAGTCATCTCAAAGTGATCTCAGATGTAATGATATCAAAGACATGTCTTCTACAGATGTGCGCACCAATGCTAAGTGACAAACACAAGCAAAACCCTAAAATAAAGACGAGGAAACAAGAAAATACACTTTGTATTTGCTTTAAACCAGTGGAATATCTCATATTTCCACTTCAAAAAAATGTTATGCAACTTCTGTTTGTGTGAGGCACTAGGCTAAGTAGCAATAGGACAGACAAGTGTGACTGTCTTAAGCAATATAGAGCTCTTAGGGATTTAGTTACAAAACAGATAACTATAACATGTTATATAAAATGTTTATAGTTATGTAGCTTATAGTTTTATAAACATGCTGTAGAGCAAGTGCCATAGCGTGAAGGGAGGGATCTGGAAATTCAAATGAAGAAGAGATCTGAGTCGGGTTTGGGAAATTAAGAGAAGTTTCAGGATAGAGTTGATATTTAAGATGGTCCTTAAAAGAAGAGAGTATTTCTACATGTGGAACTTGACAGAAAGGAATAGCACCCCAGGACATAGAAGCAAAAAAGAGATGCGTTGGAGGAGACAGTACCTTGATTGGGTAGAGCATAAAGTAGGAGAACCATGGAAAAGGAAGCAGGACATGACTCTTGAGAGAATATTATGGAGGGTCTAAAAGTGAAGAAACTTCATTCTTTTTTTCTTTTTTTTGTAATGGGATGTCAGTACGTGTTTCTGAGAAGAGGTATGATGGTGTGGGTAAATAACAATCTCATCTATTTGACGATCACTGAACCGATCTTTGAGTCTAGATGCAAAGGAGAAAAGGAAGAGCTGCTATGAGGATATTTTGGTAATGAGAACATAAACCAGGGCCATGCAAATGGCAATGGGAAGGCTAGGATCAAAGCCTGGAACTTTGGAGAAGTAGTAGTCATAAGGCTTCATAAATATCTGAATGAAGTGGTGAAGATGGAAAAGAATGGAAGATGAACACAGGCTTCAAGCCTTGGTGATGACAACATCTTCTCATGAAAAAAAAATAGCAAATGGAGGAGGAGCTGCCACCCCTCATTGCACTGACCAATCGTGTTCACTCTGTGCATCTGACCAGCTAGGCCAGGATCTTCTCTTTTGTCTGTCACCACTTTGTGCATCTCTCCCAAAGGTTCAAGCATCTCTAAAATGTGAGGACTTTCCTAAATTGAGGAGGAGACTTTGTTAGTCAATGTTATGAGTAGGAGTGATCTGAAAATATGTGCTCCAAACGGGAAGTCCAGAGGAAAAGAGGATTTGGAGGAGAATTTGATGAGTTTGGTTTTGGATGTGTCAAGCTTATTTTTTTAGTAATATTTGGGGAACTAATATCTTTCCAAAAAATTAATGTGTTAATTTTACCTTAAAGGCCAGGTGGCTCAATTGTTCAACTATTGCTATGAGAGTGTATGACTAGCAATTGAGTAGGACCAGGTACACCAAAGTAAGAGTGGAGTCCTGTGATGCCTGGCCAGAGGCAGGAGGCCATCAGCACTGCATCCCTACTTCACTACCCCAAAGTCTCTAAGTCTCCTTCATGGACAGGCTGGTAAATGATTATTCTACTTTTAGAAATCATTGCCAACTGCAAAATGAATATTTGGATCTCAGCCTGTTTTCACACATGATTTAACAGAAAATACTAGGGATTAATTTCACAATCAACATATTACCATAAAAGAATTATTGAGAAGAGAAAAATCTGAATTAGATCTTTCCTATTGTATGACATCAACAAATAATGTATGTATAAATTTCAAACTATGTTCTGAGGAATGGTTGAAAATATTTAATTTTCACAAATACAAAGGCCGACATGCCTAAAACATTTATCCATAATCCTCAATATCAAATATGTTTTCAAATAGGCTCTTTATCCTCACTGATTATCTATCTTAATAAACATAAATGTTCATTTAAACTTGTAACTGAATGTATATTAAAGAAATATCACCTGTATGTATTTTAGATAGGGGTTCTTGTAACATTTCATTTGGACATGTTCCACTGCTAAAATCTTTCAGTACTCCTGGCCTGTAAGATACCTTGGAGTTGTCAGAGCTCTTTGACATGGTTGCCTCTTCTGAGCTGGTGTCCTGGCCCATCCTGTGCTCCTTTCCAGGATTTTGTCTTTCCCAGGATTCAGGAAGCTTTAGGAACTTCAGGCCTGAATTTGTGCTTTCAGGGAGCTTTGCGGCATGAAAATTACATCTTTTGAGCAGAGCTTTCTCTCCTCCTCTTCTTCATCTCTTTGATGCATTATTTAGGTATCTTCAGTTAAAAGTGACAAAATCTTATTAATTTAAGGGAAAAAAGGGGAAATTTTGGGACTGATGCTAGAGTATTTAACAAGTGACCAAGCTCCAGGAAGGGAGGTGAAGATGGCCCTGAGGAGCACTGGATCCTGGTACTGGTTGCCAGCAGAGTCGTTGTGGCCACTCCATGTGTATTATCACCAAATGAGCACTTCATCTCTCCTTTCTGCTCATCAGCCTCCTTTGTCTCTTTTGCCAATGTCCAGCTTTCTCTCTATTGAGAATGTGATTACTGATACCTTTTGAATTCTATTAATCAGTTGGTTTTCACTCTTGGTCCATTGTCATAACTGATCCTCCTCACATTGCAAAAAGAAGATAAGGCTGATGTGATTGCCTCATTTTATATATTAGAATTCTGATTGCAAGCCTATTAAGCAACATATCTAAAATAGATCCTAGATCTTCTGACTCATAGTCAAGCTTCCTTCCCACAGCACTTCCCTGTACTCGGTATAATTTAGATTGAAGATCTTCCTCCCCACAATCTCCTAACCCCTGATACTCCAGGGAGCTGTGGTCTCTCTAGAAGTGTAAAGCAGTTCTTCCTACTCTCAGGTCTTGAACATCAGATGACTGAAATTGTCCTAGTAGTTACTGGGTGTTGGAGGGAGAATTTTCATATGACAGGAAGAAAGTATACACTGGATGGTGTAGGTTCATGTTTCCCATCTCTCACAACCTTCTACATAAAAATTATGAAGCACTCAGCTTAGTGAATCCTATAGATACTCTTCCTGATGTGTGAGTTTAATTGCATTCCTCCAGGTGCCCACCTTGGCATCTAATTTGATTTGTACAATGAGGCTTTCCTTAAACAGTGTTCCCTGAAAGTCTAGAGGGAAGGACACTTGACTATGGACTAGGAAAAGTACAAATTCATTTGATAACTACAAATAACATCGTTTAGACTTCATGGCTAGTGAAGAGATGATGGAAACCAACCATGTATCTAAGTGAGGTGAGGACCTGAAGAACAATGAGGTGGTAGGACAAGACCCATCCCAGACCTCAAGCACTTTGAAACTCATGATCTCTGACCCACACCATGTGTGGGGAACAGAACACCTTGGAAAGAATGTCTGGCACCATCTGGACAGCTTTCCGTCTCAAGTAGGTAAATATTTTGGCTTATCCCAACTCCTGTTTTCTCTCACATTTTGGAATGTCGTATGTCAGATTCAGCCTCCCAAAAGACATTAACCTGACTATCTTTGATCATCCAATGCTGACTTCTGCAGAAGGACTTGACAGGTCCAACTTGGGTCAGGAACTCCCTATTAAACCAATCAACCATATCGGTGGTGAGGTGTGGCTTGATTGGCTTGATTTGGATCAGATGCTCATATTTCATGGCATTGGTAGGGGCAAGGGGAAGGGTTAATAACGACATGCTGTGTGCTTGCCTCTATGCTCAGGCTTTGAGCTCTTTGAATGTACAGACTGTGTTTTATTCCAATCCCCTAGCATAATGCTAGGCACATAGTAGATGCTGAATGAAATGTTATGACTTGACTGTTGATTGTACACTTTGCATTTGGGTTAATGTTCCAGCAAACATAAGAGCCTATTAAACAGTTTCATGTGTATTTCAAAGACCACAGACCTTATAATGATTTAAATTTGTATACAACTTAAGGCTGAGCCCCCAACACTCTCTCCAAGGACTGTATACCGAGGCCTTACTTATGTAGTTATGCTCCCTGATCCTGTCATTTTAATTGCATTCCCCCAGGATCTCAGCTGGACATCCAATTTGAAGACAAGCAACTCTGATGAATTTTAAAATCTATCTTTCCTGGTCAGTCGATGGAACTATTTTTTTCTTTTAACAAAGAGAACTTTTAGATGTTTCCAGAAAATGTCTTACTCTGCTTATATCTTCTTTCTGAAATAGTTCGTATATTTTATGCATTAATCCTGGGAACTACCCATTGCTTGTTTTCAATGTTTCTGATATGCAATTTGTCATTTCAATACTTTTCATGTTATTTTTTTCCACGTGCTATTGCCCTTCTCTTTCAAGCCAAAGTATTTACTGGCAAGAAAATAGTCACTCTGTGAGAAGACAATTCAGTGAAAAATCACAATTGCCAATGAAATTCAGTTCTTCCTCCAAGCCTGGAGACATCTCAAGGTCAAGTGTGAGGAGAAGCCAAAGAGCTCTTTTGTATAATTAAATCCTGTATAATTATATAAGAAGCCAAAGTGCTCTCTTTTATGCACTTCCTATTTAGGATGACTCAACAAGTAGAGTTGTTTTCCATAACCAGTGTACATGTCATTTTGAATTAAAACCCTACCCTTTTTGTTTGGCGTTATTTGCCAGGATCACAGATAAAAATCAAGCATTCCTTTAGTTTATGTAAATCACCTGCTTTCACTCTTTTCAGTATGTAGAGACCTATAAACTCCAAACAAGGAATTGTCCATGAATTTAAACTTATGAATAACCTTAAACAAAACAACAAAATAGGTCACCCTTCAAGACAGAGTCAATTCTGGAGCAATATAAAACATTGAGATTAGCTCTCTGCAATCACAGTTACTTCCATATTTAGTACTAGCCATGTGTCAAGCATAATTCATGTACTTTTCTCACTTCCACTTATGCTGGCTATATCAATTAATATTTTTGTGCCTCCATTTCATCATCTATAATGTGAAAATAGTAACTACCTTATAGGATTGCTCTGAAGATTAATTTTAAAATATGATGTTCTTAAACTAATCCCTAGCACTTAGGAAGCACTCAGGAAGTATTAGTTCTTCTTACTGGATTCTAGGGGAAAAAAATGGTATTAGACTTCCACCACAGTCTAGAAGAAGAAGTAAATCTAATTATTTCTACTGCCTTTACAAAAATTTGCATAGGGTGATGAGTGGCAATCAAGATCTCATAAATTGATAATTTTTCTTAAGAACATTAACCTCCTTCAATTCTATGTCCACCAAGCAATATTTCTGAGTTGCTGCATATGATTGGGCTGCACAGCTCTAAGGACATCATTTGCACAGTAGTCTATGTGAATGGGATCCCTATCAGTTGTTCTGTGTACAGCCTGCACACCCCTATGTGGCAGCCCTGCTTCTCATGTACTTATTTAGAACCCACCCAAGGGCAGAATGAGAATTTCTGGAACTTTCAGATTCATGATTTCCTTTCATGTGATTCATTACTTCAAATTCTTACTGTCTCTAAATGAATTGATCAAGTCACTAAATTTGAACATCTGAGTAAAGAATTATTGATCCATAGTGATACCACTTAACAATAATAACCGAGGTCCACCTGAACATCAAGCCAGCTTCTCTCCATCACTTTTTTGCATAGAGTTATAGCAAACTTCTACTGAGCACTACTTCTGTACGTGCCCTGGGGTAGGTCAGGTCCTGGGTTGATAGAGGTGAAGAAATTAAATGTGAAAGCTACTATCTAAATAGTGTTATCATCCTAGGTTAAAAACATCTGGCAGACTTGTATCCAATTGGGACAGATAATTGTTACCCTTCCTGTATCTCTTAATGGGGGTGCAATGGAATTTGGGGTGAGTGATTCTCCATCATACAGGAATGTCCCCTATTAAGGAATAGGATCCCTTGCCTTCGGGATATAAGTTCAGGTAGCAAGTTTCAATCATTGTGGCAACCAACATGACTCTAATAATTCTCCAAACATTTCAGTTGGAGAAGGGATGGTACTGTTTATTTTATTGTTGCTGTTGTTTCTGTTTTCCTGAGCTCCTGCCCTCCACCTCACTGAGAACTACTGGGCTAGAAATTCATCCAGATTCTGCAGTAACTTAATTCTAGAATGTGCAGAGAAAAGGGGGAAATGATGTTTCTTTCTTTGTATCTTCCCCTGAATGCTTTGATAATATGGCTGGATCATATTGGGATAGTTTTTTTTTTTTTCTAATAAAGAGTTTTGTCACTGTTTTGAACTTCCTTGGTTAATGTAATGCTAAGATGTTTTATCTGCATTCAGAATTTTCCATCTTTATTATATTTCTTTATTATATAAAATCAATAAATGTAATGTCAAATATTATGTGATAGAAAATATAAGGGATAGTGTTGATTGGTTTTTAAGCCCATTTAATTCTGTTACCAACAGACAATGCTTACTGAGGGCATACTATTATTTATTGATCATTTACTTGCTCTCTAAGCAAAAATTTTTTTAAAAAACTTTTAACATAGGACCTTATACCAATGTCTTCGTTGCCTTTTGACGTTTCATTTTCTTTTCCTATAACCTTTTCCTTCCTTTACCACAATTTCTTCCTTTCTTTTTTGCTTTTCTCAATTTTTTTTTAGTAAACTTTAAAATAGTATAACTTTTAGGGATTTCCTTGGTAGTCCCGTGGTTAAGACTCCATGCTCCCAATGCAGGGGGCCTGGGTTCCATCCCTGGTCAGGGAACTAGATCCTGCATGCTGCAACTAAAGACCCGGAGCAGCCAAATAAATAAATAAATAAACATAAAATTAAAAAAAAAGTATAGGGGCTTCTCTGGTGGCGCAGTGGTTGAGAGTCCGCCTGCCGATGCGGGGGACACGGGTTCGTGACCCGGTCCGGGAATATCCCACATGCCGCGGATCGGCTGGGCCCATGAGCCATGGCCACTGAGCCTGCACGTCCGGAGCCTGTGCTTCGCAACGGGAGAGGCCACAACAGTGAGAGGCCCGCGTACCGCAAAAAAAAAAAAAAAAAAGTATAACTTTTATTTAAATATATGTGCCAAACTTAGAAGTGAGCAAAGAGGAGTAATCAATATGAAATATTGAATATTTCTTATTGAGTCAGGAATCTTGAGATAAAACATGTAGTCTTATTTTGTTTCAAGAGTCCAGTCTGTCAAATGGTGATAATAATATCTGTACCATGATTTTTTTCAATGGCATAAAGGACTAATCCCAGTATTGTGCTTTGACCTTTGAATATACAAATTCTGTATATGGTAAGCTTACTTTTATAAAAATGAGTTTAACTAAATTACATTAAACTTCTCACCATAGATTGTATGACTCAAGATGCATGATTGCTATGGCAGACACAATTTAATGTACAAACTATGTTGAAAGATATGCATACATAAACTCTAATTGCCTCATGCCTGGCTTTGTCGGTTTTCTAATTGCTTGGCTACTGCTGAATGAGCAGATGCTTAAAGACCATTAATTTTTTTCTGCTATTACTTTCTAATGCTTTTCAGGCAAGCTTATAATCTTCTTGTCTAAATGTTTCAAGTATTAGGAACCATTGCTGAAGTTGGAATGGTAACATAAATAGCTATGAAAATTATCTCAGTAAACAGATATCATTGCACTTACTAGCATCACAAGCAATTTTGTTCCAACATCTAGGGAATGTCAGTGACCAAAAACTAAAGCACATTGTATCCATGTATTCTTTGCATTCAGGTCCCAGTATGCTAAGGAAACAGCTCTAAGCTTTCATTTTAGCTTTCTGTTGGCCTTAAGAGATGCATTAACTTTGCAGCTAATTGCATGTATTTTTAAATTACTCATGCAAGCTATTGAAATGATAAGTTAGCATAGGGACTATCACATATTACCAGATAGCAGTTTCTTTGTTATTTTTCAGCTTGAGATGGGCTGCAGCAATTTTCAAAAGGCCTTGCTTCTCTGTGAAGGGTATTGCTCTATACATCTATATCTAATTTCCCACCTTTCATCTAAACTTTATTCCCAGATTGGTTTGTGTTCTTTTTGAATATGTCCTGTGGTTTAGAATTTTGGAAATTAGCTCTTGCTGAGTATAGAGTAGGGATGTATTTAAAATTTTACTTTTTAAAAAATTTCTAGATTCCAGACAAATCATAGAGAAACCAAAAGTTGAGATGAGTAACATTGATGCTTTTCCTAAACATCTACATGATAACCTTTTAGAAATGGGTGGCTCTGAGTGAAAATTCAGATTTAAAAAAATATTGTCAAGCATATTGGTGCGCATGTTTCCATTCTCTTAAGTTTACCTGCTACTTGGAAGTTGTTTAATAAGCATTTGCTGAAGGAAAACAAATCAATGGTTAAGAAATAAGTCCTGGATTTGTACAGCGTTTCTATAACTGACTAGCTGTGGGACATGTGACCATTTATTTAACCTCACAAAACCTGTTTCCTCATGTTGAAAGGATTACATGACCTAATGCTCAGTGATCACCTCGCACAGCCTCTGACACACTAGTGCTCAACAAATGTTAGAAAATAGATAACAATAATTATAATACTCATAATAGTTCACTCAAAGGGTAGGTAGTAGGGTAGGAGTTCGTGCTTTCTCTCCAGGGCTCTGACGTTGACATGACTCAACTCTAAATGATTTCAGTACATGAGCCCCTTCACCCTAAGTTTCCAGCTGTTTAGAAAGGGAATATTACCAGCCCAACTAGGATCAAGTATCTACCCTAGAGTCAGTCAGCATGGTCGAAAGGACAGAGCCATGTAATACTATCGTAAGGGCAGGAGTCTTCTCCTGTGTTGCAGCACCATTCCCATCAAAACCAGGAATGATTGAGAACATGGTAGCCACCTCCAAGTATTGTCTAGTTCTACTGTTGTGTTATATTGTTGTTGATTTCAGGTTGCAGTCTAATATTTTATTTGGTATTAGACTCATTCTTATTTGATGTTCTATTTCTGTTAATGACCTGAAGGAGGTCACCTATTGACTTTTGCAACTCATGCCATGTTGTGGGTTGGTACAGGGAGGGTTGCAGAACAAAAGAACTGGAAAAACAAGATTAGAATAAATTTTACTTTAATGAGTTAAGGAATCAGGCAAAACAATGGGTTATCACAAAGGGGTAGTGGTATCATTAGGGAGAAAAATATAAGGTGGATTAGACTCTATTATAGAATGGGGAAAAAAGGTTTATTTTCCATTAGGTTTCGGTTATTTTTATGCTTATATGAAATATGGTTGTTCATGGTATTCTAGGAAATTACTTCAAATAAAATAATGAAGCTAAACTGTGAAAACAGATCAGTGAGAACTGGGAAGCAACCCGATGATTCAACCTAGTTCCTTGAGTAATAATCAAAGAAATCAACTTTGTTCAATTTTCTGTCTTCCAAACATGTCACAGATCAAGAAATGTGTCAAGACCTGTATTTGAAGTTGAAAACACTCTTGCAGAAAAGTAGATAAAAAGAGTTACATTATGAACCCCAAACCATGATTTTATTCCACTAATGTGGAATTACTTTTTTTTTTTTTTTTTTTTCTTTTTTGCTGTACGCAGGCCTCTCACTGTTGTGGCCTCTCCCGGTGCGGAGCACAGGCTCCGGACGCGCAGGCCCAGCGGCCATGGCTCACAGGCCCAGCCGCTCCGCGGCATGCGGGATCCTCCCAGACCGGGGCACGAACCCGCGTCCCCTGCATCGGCAGGCGGACTCCCAACCACTGCGCCACCACGGAAGCCCTGGAATTACTTTTATGTCAAAAAATAAATTCTTGAAAGTTGTGAAAAGTTCAATGAAGACTGAAAATTGTATTTTTCAAGTATAAACTTGCATTTGGCTAATTCAAATCAAAATAGTGTATCACTTTATTATAGTTAGGCAATTGGCCATGATAGTTAATTGACAATGATAATATAGTTAAAATGGCTAATTAATGACAAGCAGAATATAAAAAATGTGGACACATTTTAAAAATATAAAATAAGTGTAGGGAATTCCCTGGCAGTCCAGTGGTTAGGACTGGGCACTTTTACTGCCAAGGGGTTTGGTTCAATCCCTGGTTCCCTGGTTGGGGAACAAAGATCCCACAAGCAGTTTGGTGCAGCCAACAAACAAACAAAAAAACAAATAAATAAAATCATACATTCACAAACTTTAAAAATAATACAAAAAACGTATTTTGCTTAATTTGTAAGGATTGAAGTCAAACAAGGTTTAAAAATGAGATTAATCATTTTGGTAATGAATTTGTGGAGTTCATGAAAGTACAAACTGTAAATAATAATAAATACTGAGTTAGCACTTTCTCTCTGCTTAACACTGTGTTAATCATGCTTATTTCTCTTACACAACCCTGTGTTCCCATTTTATGTTAGAGGAAAATGAGGCACAGAGAGGTTAAATAGTTTGCCCTAGGCCACTTTAGTACAGGAAAAGCTGCTATTAGAACTCAGGTTTCTTCATAACCTGTGCTCTTAGCCTTGTATGATGGGATTATTCAGAGTATACTCAACCAAATTAAACTAATGCATGTCCAAATAATCTTGCCTGAAATCTTGGCAAAAATATCTTTTGGCGTTGGGAGATTAACATTTGTTCCAAAACTACATTTGAATGCTTCAGTCTTTTCTTTTACACCAAATTCAGTTTAAAGACTGTTTTGAAACCTCTGTGTTAAAGCATGCTGAATTTACCCGTAAAATTATCCAAGAACTGATTGTTATTGCAATGTCTGTCTCTGGTTTTGTCTCAACCAAGGTCTTTTGCTGTAAATATGACAGACCTCAAATTGGTGACTCACACATCCAATATGATTACAACTCAATCTCATTCAGCTGCTACAGATCCTGGAAACTATGCTCCGATGCTCAGCTGCTATTCAGTCTTGACATGAATGGCCAAGTGTTTCAGTGAGGAAATCAGGATAGAAAAAGAGTTAAACATTCCCATTAATTCAGAATTTCAATGCAATTTTTTGATAGACTATAATAGTTGCTACACATCTATATAATTCTCAAGGCTCAAAACGGCTTTTTACGTTTCTCTAGTCTTCAGATTGGTCAAACTATGTAAAGATTTTGATCTATTTCTGTTACTAAACCAAACTTGCACCTGCTCACTGATGTGCAGTAAAGCCAGGCTACTGACACTGGGTTGTGGTGAAGGGAAGTGCAGCATTTATTGTAAAGGCGCAAGTACAAGGAGGATGGGTAGCTCGTGCTCTAAATCCTGAACTCCCGAAAGTGTTTCAGCAAAGCATTCTTAAATTCCAGGTGAGGGAGGGGGTTAGCAGGGTACGTGATCAGCTCGTGCACAATTCTCTGATTGGTTGATGGTGATATAACAGGGTGGTTAACGTTATCAGTCCTTAGGCGCCAGTGGTCTGGGGGCTCATGATCATCAAGTAGTTAATTTCTTCCATTTGGTGGTGATTTTAGTATCTGTAAAACAACTCAGGAAATGAGCATCCAATACTATCTAGGTACTTCAGAGAGGATATGGGGGAGGCATCTGTCCCAGGAAGGCTCCATAGGGTCCTACTCGGTTACATTTCCATTCCTGGAAAATCTCAAAACTCCGGTGAATCACGGAGTCCAAACCATACACCATTTATTTATTTTTAATGTTGAGCCTTCTTTTAATTTATTTATTTTTATTCTTGGCTGTGTTGGGTCTTCGTTTCTGTGCAAGGGCTTTCTCTAGTTGTGGCAAGCGGGGACCACTCTTCATCGCGGTGCGCGGGCCTCTCACCATTGTGGCTTCTCTTGTTGCGGAGCACAGGCTCCAGACGCACAGGCTCAGTAGTTGTGGCTCACGGGCCTAGTTGCTCCACGGCATGTGGGATCTTCCCAGACCAGGGCTCGAACCCGTGTCCCCTGCATTAGCAGGCAGATTCTCAACCACTGTGCCACCAGGGAAGCCCCATACACCATTTATTTTAAGTAAAATTTAACAGTGTAAAATTCAAGCACATGGAAGGATATATATATATATATATATATATATATATATATATATAGTTTAATATGTTTGAACTGAAATGTCTTTCAATCTCAGGTTTTCTAATTTTTATTTTTTGGTGGCAGAAATATTTTATTTAATGAAATATTTCAAAGTTTCCTTTATTTTCCTTCCACTCTCTTACATGCCTCCCCTAAGGAAGAATAGTTCTTAATGCAATTGGCTCAGAGCATGTTTGCTCATGAGCAGGTTCATTAATGGCTGCAGACATGTGGTTGTTCTCTCTTCTTTGTCTTCTCTGTCCTATGTATCTGAGCTAGGATACTAGGTCTTTTTGCCAGCTCAAGGGTGTTTGCTTCTCATCAATTCCTCCTTTTCTAGCTGGAGTGTGGGGTTTGGGTTTAAAGGAAATTGGGATGCCTATTGCTCTAGCCCACTTTCTCAGTGTTCTGCAGCATGATTTAGGGGAAGATCTCCATAAAAATTATGCTGTTTTGCTTCATTTTATGGATTGTTTCCTATGGGTGCGTGTGGGGAGAGGGTCCTCTAATTTGGATCCTTTATTTCCTGAAGGCCCTGGCTTGATTTACCATTGAACAAAACAGTTTTGAAATTTGCTTTAGCTTGAGTAAACTTTAGACAGGCTTTTCTGACTCTAGGCCCTGGCCTCTCTTTTCTTAGAGCATTTACTTTAAGAAAACTTATCATTGTAAATTCTTTCTCTGTCCCTTTGAGACATAAATCTTTTTAAAAGTCTCTTACCAGTTTTACAACCAAAGAATGTCTTTCTTAAGGACCTGGAAACCATCTCTTTGAAATGTAAACATAAACGGAGATAACATCCTACCTCCCAGTCTCTATAACAAAACACAGATGGCCTAAACACAGAAGAAAAAATTTGCAAACTCAGGAATAACTCAATGTGCCCAACACATCCTAATATCAACCTCCCAGAGAGGTTGTCCTCCAGTGCTTTCCACCAGCTCACCCCAGTGCTTAAAATCCCTCCTGCCTTTTGCTTTAGTAGAGTTGAGTTCAATCTCTCTCTCTTATTGCAACATCTTGAATTAAGTCATCCTTAGCTGTGTAACTTTGTCCAGTGCAATTTTTGTTTTAACACCAACTAACAACATTCAAATCTTACATTATATTATGCTGTTCTGGGTTCTGTGAGGATAGGATGCTCTAGTTCCATCTCCATATTGTCCCTGGAAGCAACCTAGAGGAAGTTTTCTCAACCCCAGGATCACACAGAACATAATTTGAAAATTGCCAAATTCCAACTTCCTCAAATGAGAGGGGCTTATCAAAGTTCTCCTAATTAGCCATCCCCACCCCATATAGGCTATTATCTCCATCAATCTTCTACTCTCTAGATCTTGGGACATTTTTTAATAGGTATTGTTGATGGAAAAAAAATGCACAACCTAAAAGTTGAGAATTATGTTTTATTCAGTGGACTTGCTGAGGGCTTAAGCCCAGAAGACAGCCTCTCAGATGACTCTGAGGGACTGTTTCAAAGAGGTAAGGGAGTAGCCAGGATATATAGGAGGTTTTTTGTTTGTTTTTGCAAAAAAACAAAAACAAAAGGTAGTTGGAACATTAAAAGGTTACTGTTAATTAAAGAAAACCAGATATCTCAAGTTAATGAATTTCACACTTTTCCATGTTTGGGAAATTGCAAGAGTCTGGGCTCATTGCAGTCATTCCTCTGATAGGCACCTCAGCTATCTAGGGCCAGTATCCTGTTTTTCTCCATCCTGAACCTCCTCAGGGTAAACAGCCTGGACAGCTGCAGTGGCTGATGGCTTGATGACCACAACATCCTTTGTTTACTGATATGGCAGGTGACATTCTTACATTCCTCCAGCCTCTTCTTCACTTGGTCTCTGTTCTGACATACTGTGGAAATCTCTACAGAAGAGAGATGGTCACAGTCAAGATGTCAAAGTTGTCAAAGGTGGTAGAATATAATAGTGGGGGTGTTAGGTGAGCCTAGAGTTAGTATTTAAACTCTCTGGGTAGGTCTGGCAAGCAAGCTGAGTCAGAGGCCTAGTGCTGTCTCTTAACATAAATTGACTTATTGGGGAGGAAGGAGAAAGGTTTCTGGTAAAGTAGAGAACAACAGGGTATGTGTTCCCTAGAGTGGTCCAGGATGTCTGCCTGAGTTCTAGAGCGAACTGTGGGCAGAATCTCAAGGAAAAATGGGGCCTCTTGGGATACAAGCCTCAAAAATTCATAATGAGATATTCTTCATGAAAAAGTATTACAATGTGGGGACACAAGTTCACGAAACTGGAGTTCTTATTCTTAATGTAATAATAACATAAAAGGCTGGAATAAACTCAGTTATAGTGGTAAGAAGCAATGATTCCGCTGAGCAGCTGGACAAATGAATTTTTATAATGAGACTTGTTATGGCTTGACCTTTAGTGAAGATGGACAGGGATACAAATGTATTTGTTGTACATGGGGCTTACTTTCTTCTCAGCTAGTATTCCCAGAATGTGTTTTTTTGTAACACCAGTATTTCTAGTCAAAAATGTTGGGTGACAAAGCATGCTGGAAGCATTTATTGCTCAGATATGTGGATATGTCACCGAACGCAAGCTCATGTGCCCAGTCAACCAAACTGTCAGTTTGGAGCAGAGAAAGGTTTATTGCAGGACCATGCAAGGAGGTGGGTGGCTCATGCCCAAAAACCCCCGAACCCTCAGAAGGGTTTCAGCAAAGCATTTTTAGATGCCAGGTGAGTGGGTGTGGGTCACAGTGTATGTGACCAGCTCGTGCAAAATTCTCTGATTGGTTGATGGTGAGGTAGCAGGACAGTGTCACAGGTGTTAACGTTATCAATCCTTAGGTGCCAATAGGTCTGGGAGCTACATGCTCAAGATCACCAAGTAGTTAATTTCTTCCATTTGGTGATAGTTTTTAGCATCTGAAAAACTCAGGAAATATGCATGAGATACTATTATCTGAGTACTTCAGAGAGGAGCTAAAGCAGAGAATATGGGGGAGGGGTCTGCCCCAGGAAAGCCCCTTTAGGTCCTTCTGGGTTACAGATAAGCACAATGCCAACTTAAGGAAATATGGTGGACAGACTCTAAGCTTCTCTCAAGATCTCTGTCTCCAGATGTTCATGACCTTATTTCTTCTTCCACTGAGTGTGGGACCTTTGGCTTGCTTCTGTAGGGGAGCAAAATTTGCCACCCCAAAATGTCCCTTTGGCTCATGGATTATTTCGAGCTGAAAACAATCAAGACTCAGGAAGAAATTTTGACCTTCCCCCTAACTGCCTAAAAGAATGTAGATAAGAGGACCTGCTTCAGGAAGGAAGTTATCACCACAGGTAACTATAGTGTGAACCAGGTGTTGGACAGGGAGGAAACTAGCAAAGTCTGTTGGTTAAAATTCCTCTTTGTGTCCATTGTCTCTGCTTGGCCCAGCAAACATTTGTTTACTAAACATTTGCTCTCCATCTGCATGTGAATTGCAGGCCTCCCCTTTGAAGTCCCAAATCACTACTGCCAATATTCTCTTTTGTCTTTAGCTAAGGATGGTATTTAAGATGAGAGTTTTGACCATTTTGACAGGTTACTCAGTTCTCCTGGGTCTTTCCTGTGTATATATGCTATTACACTTTTGTTTGGTTTTCTACTGTCATCTGTCTCATGTCAAATTAATTCTTAGACCAGCCAGAAGAACCTAGAAGGGTAGAGGAAAATTTCTTCCTCTTTAACACTTGGAACCAATAGAATGTGGCAAAGGTAATAGCATGTTACTTCTATGATCACATTATACTATGTAAGACACTACCTTGCTAGCATCTGGAGTAAATCTCTAGAGCCACTCCCTGCTGGTTTGAAGAAGTAAATGACCATGTTGGAAAAGCCACTTGGCAAGGAACTAGGAAGGCAACCTCTAGGAAGTTCTGGTAGCCTCTAGAAGCTGAGGGTGGCCTCCACCTGAGAGCCAGGAAGAAGCCAGGCCCTCTGTCCTACAACTGCAAGGAAATTAATTCTGTCATCAACCTGAGTGAGCTTGGAAGTGGATTCTTCCCCCAATCAATCCTCAGGATAAGAATGCAGCCTGGCATTTCTAACATACAGAAATCGTGAGATAGTAAGGGTATAGTATTGTTTTAAAATGTTAAGTTTGTATTAATTTGTTACACAGCAATGAAAAATGAATACAGGAACTGAGCAATTCTGCAATAGAGAAATCTGTGCTAATTAAACACTTCTAAAACTTTTTTGGGAGGAGTAAGTTACATTTGGCTAAGAGTTTACAGTTGTATATTTAGTGCCTAATGCAGTACGTATAACACCAGTACTTGGGTGAATAAATGAGTAAATATGATGCATTCTTTAGGTCCTCAGTAAGAATGCTCACCAATAAAATTCACTCTTCCTGGGAAATTTCTGTTTTTCCATAGTTTCAATTATACCTTATACTCTAGTGGTTCTCAAATATATACCTCTAATAATCTTTCTTTTGCTATACACACACACATACACACACATACATATATATATATATATATATATATATATATATATACACACACACTTTTTTTTTTTTTTTCAACTACCAGTATTAGAAGTCTCCACTGGACAATCTCATAGGTATCACAAACCTAACATTTCCCCAAAGGAAATCTTCCTGCCACCTGCACAGCACTGTCCACCTGGTCACACAAAGCAAACCCTGGGAATCGTCTTAGTCTCCACTCTCTCACGTACTTTTCATGTACATATGTTCACCACGTCATACTGACTGCAATCTCTTGCAGCCTAGTTATCTGCCTACTCCATGGCTGATCCTGAGCAACTTAAAGGAGAAAAAAAATGGTCTTACTAGCTGGTCTCACTTGAAATTCTTACTCTGTCTCATGCATATGGGCTTTAGGGGAGATCCTATGCAAGTCCAGTCTTCATACCCAGAATTAGGGGAGCTCTTCCTTCTGCTCTCTCCTCTCTGGAATTCCCCCCTGACAATCTGGAGGTTGGCTGTGATTTCCCAGGTCCTTTCCTTAGTTCCTCGGGTCAAAGAGATGGTGATCTATCAGAGTTTTATCCTCCCAGGCTGTGGCCCATCTTTAGGGCAAAGTTACATAGAATTCAAAAAATCACCTCTGTGCCTGTTACTTCTTCAAATGTAGATTCCCCTCACCTACTTGCCTGCTTTGGTTTCCTCTTTAGAATCACTAGATAGTGGGGGGGGGGGGGGTTGTTTTTGTTTTGGTTTTTTTTGGTGTCTTGTTCAGAATTTGTAGTTGTCATCAGTGTCAGGGTTGGTCTGTGATGGCTTACTTTATCATGATGGAAGTGGAATTCTGAGAGATTTTTGAAAAACTAATTATGTCTGAATGTTTATTTTTCCTATGTTTTTATTTATAGTATTATTGTATTTTATTTAAAGTATTTGGTCTACCTAGTTTCTAGTTGTCTGAATTGATTGAGATAAGCTTATTGTCTTACAAGACATCAATTTCATAAAATGGTGACTAGAAAAACAAGTGTATTCTATATAATATAGAGAGAGAAATAGTTTTAATATCCTTAGTCATATTTTGTCTTCTTAGTCTGTCAAAGATTGAGAAAATTAAATAATCCATTATTACTGTGTTTCTTATTATCTTCCCTTATATTTGAGGGTTTTGCTTTATATATTTTATATAATATTTTTAGAAGCATAAATATTCATGACATCTAGATCTCCATTATGAATTTAACCCTTCATCAGTATAAAGTTATTATATAACTTCCTTTGATATTGATATTTTCAGCCTTTCTTTTTGTTTGCGTTTAGTTGGTGTGTGTATCTATTTTACACACACCAAGTTAAGATTTTATATATATATATATATATATATATATATATATATATATATATAAAACTTTTGTGGATTTTTTTGTTTTTATTTATCTTTAAAGCAGATCACTGGTCAGGTACCTATATAGCTGGGTTCCCCCTCCTCAGATCAATCAGTTTGCATCCTTTGATTTTAAACAGTGTTTGGTTTTTTTCTTCCCGCTGGAGCAGTAGTTATAAGACAATTTGTATTATGGTTTATTTAATTATATTTTCATTATTCATCTTTTATTATTTTCTTTCCCAGTTTTTAGAAAGAGCTTAGTTTATTTTCTGCTTTGTAATTTAGGAAGTATATTATAACTTAAAATATTGTTTATAATTTTCAATGTATATTCTTTCTACATTGCAACAGGATGTAACGAATCTCTTCCTTAATGAGATATGAGAAAATTAAGATATTTAATCTTGCCATTTTTCATCTCCTTCCTTCTGGGGGGTTTGTCACACTATATTATAGGATTTTGGTCCCCATAATATTATTATCATATGCAGCTTTTCTTCTTAACAACTAATGTATATATTATTATGTATATAATTTATAACATAACCGTTTAATGTTAATTTTGTGTTCAAACATAAACAGAGCTAAACTTTCATAAAGTTTACATTTTGATTATTTTTCATTGCACTAAACTATATATTCAAGTAGATTCATCAGGATGTACATACACATGGTATATTCCTGAATCTTCACATAATCGAGTCTGTTGTCTTTGCCTTGACAGGACTGTATGGAAACCTAGTATGTGAACATTCTGTATAAAGTACACTTTCATATAACAGCTATTTTTGCTGACAGTTTAAAGCAAGACTAATTTTTTCACTCATAGGTGACCTTCTGGTCTAGATATATGAAGGATTCTTTCCTTATTCTTAAGAGATCAGTAAGTTCATTAAAATGTTTCTGAGTGTTAGCTGGTCTTTAATATATTTTTCTCTGTATGATAAGCCCCATGAATCCATAGTTTTAGGTTTCATTCAACTCAGGGATAGTTTATCTTTGAATTTTTGTCTGTTGAATTTCTTCTTGTTTCATATTCAAGCATGACTGTTATCTCAGTGATGGATTTCCATTATATTCTACAATTTTGATGATCATGTATTCAATCACATGCTTTTAAACTGTGTGATATTCTGAAATCTGTTATCCATTCAGAGGCTTTTACATTGTTACTTCTCTTTTCTGCCTCCAAAGCAGTTTTAAGATCGTCAGTGTCATTTTCCTCCTTAATGTATTTTATGCTAACTTCCCTTTCATTCCAGCATGTTTTTTTTAATCATCTCATTGCCATCTCCATTGCACAGAATCAGTATTTTCTTTAATTTCCTTTAAGAAGGTAATGTTATCCAATATTTCCTCTGTTATCTGGGGGAAAAAAAATCTTCTTTAAACACAGACATTTTTTATCAATCAAACATAGCATACCGTGCTATTCTTGCTTTCCTTTTTGCTCCATTTTTCTGCATATAGACTTTCTTATTTTTTCCTTTATTCATCTTAAATTGTGATTACAGTTGACCCTTGAACAATGTGGGGATTGGGGAGCTGACCCTCTGAGAAGTTGAAAATCTTCATATATCTTAGAGTTGGCCCTCCATTTATGCAGTTTCTCTGTACCCACAGTTCCACATCCACAGATTCAACCAACCGCAGATCGTGTAGTACTGCAGTATTTACTATAAAAAAACAAACTGTGTATAAGTGGACCTGCACAATTCAAACCCATGTTATTCAAGGGTCCGCTACACTGCTATCTGGCTCTAACATTTGTTCTTTAAATTCTGAGAATGGATACACCTGAGCTACCTTATTCCCCAGGGTCCATTTGAAGTCTCCTGTTAGAATTTGTCTGGAGCTTAGATATTGGTGTTTGTGTCATTTCTATCATTCAGGCACAAAGGTGAGAGGAAATAGATGTGATGTGAGCAGTCAGTCAGGATGCTTAAACTCTGTCCTCCATCCTCATGTATTCTTAAGGAGGGGGTTGAGGGCCCTTTGGTGGATGCAGCAGCACATTCTCCTTTCTGTGACATGCTTTTATCTCAACTATATCAGTGACTCTCAGCTGAAACAATGGCCAGTCCACTGCTGGACTTTCAAGGACAGCTCTTCAAGTGAAATATTCTCCACATTCCCCTGGCTTGCCAATGAGCCTGACTTTTCAGGGCAGTGATGTGATAAGTCTTCAACACTTTTAAAGTGTGTGGGAGGAATGCATGAGAATCCATGTCCTGGATTGGGTGAATGATCAAAACATATGGCTTTATAGATTGGGTAAGGAGAAAAATGGGAGCATGGACCAAGATCTTGTTTCAAAACAAAGAACTAATGAAATTCAAAGTGTATTTGCATGAAATGGAGCCCTGCATCTTTTTACTATTGTTTATGTGTGGTAAAAATAATGAGAATGAGATATACTTTATGATTACATGTTATGAAACTCTTATGAGAGTGACAGATATTTGAACACAAACCAAAATAAGCTTTTATTGTAAAAAACTTTCCAATTTAGGGTTTTTATCTTTGGATGATGCCTCATTTCAACTTCGGTTTTTAAAAAGTAGCAGGATAAATAAACATACAACAGTTTTCAATTGTTAAAGGAAACTTTAAAATTCTAACATATCATTACTTTCTAGAGATGACAATCCAATTTCTTATGCACTAAATTCAATTAAAATTCTCAGAAAAGAAGAAAGGATGCTTGGAAGATTTTGAGGTGAATAATGAAATAATTTGATAGTCCTTAGATGCAACAAGGCAAGAATCTTTAACAACAAAAATATAACACTCAAGATAAGAACAGTCTTATGAACCTATCTAATTTATAATTTCTCAAGACTTTCTGGTAGAAAATAACTTCTAAGACTTCAGTGACCTGAAATTATTGCCGCTGGAAGCATTATCTCAATATTCCTCTTATTCTTTTATTTACATATAATATCCACAAGCTTAGTACCTTGCTTATTATTTAGCAAAAAGACAATGTCAGACTAATCACAGGTGTTTTTTTTTTTTAAGTTTCTGTATAGAATTTACATTCCAAATATCATTTAGAAGGAAAATGCAGCCAACATCCTTGGAAAAAAACAACACTGATTTTTGGATTTCTATCTAAATTTCAAGTTCCTCTTTTATTTCCTAGTATTAAACCTAAACTCACACGCTTAACATTAATCATTAGTATGCCTTCACATCCCTAGATAGTTGTTAATAATTTAAATAAGTAAACTTTGTCTAATGTGAAAGAAAACCACTTGTTCAAGGAAATGATGAGTAGGTAGAAGCAACACATCTTTGAACTTCTGAAGAGTATTGTCTCTGAAAATAATACCCAACGATGATGACAGCTGGGTCCATTTTCTACATTAGAATCTTCTTAACTCTCTACCATTGCTACCATAGATAAAAGACGTTATGAAAAATGTAATGTTCAACTCAACAAAATATTTTTCAAGGACGATCTATTACAAAGTAATATCATATAATAAATTATGAAGCAAACTTTAGAGTTTCTACTACTTTAGTGTGTCTCACTACTTCTCTTGTCTATTAGGGCAGCCAATCAAGAATTTATTGAAATTGTTTAAGCTTCCCTCATGGAGAGAGGACCTTTGTAACTCACTGGACATCTCTGCATTTCAGTCTGCCTGTTGTCACATAGGCAAGCAATCAACACTTTTATGTGGATTTTAAGCCATAATTCTGAAATGATCAAATGAAACAATCCATAAAAAGCACTTAGTGTAATGATAGCAAAGAGTAAGAACTCCATAAATCTTAGTTGTCATTATGAATTAATATCATTCATCATCATCATTATACTGTTATCTCTTGCTAGATAAACATTGCTAAATACATGAAATACTAGGAAAGCTTCTACTTATTAGATTCCTTCAAATTCTTTGAATGCTGCCGACATCTCTCTCTACTTGAAAAAAGTTGTCTTCTCACTTCTCACTTATTCTGTTTTTTAAAATATTTATTTGGCTGGCGCCGGGTCTTAGTTGTGGCACACGGGATCTTCATTGTGGCATGCAAGATCTTTAATAGGATCTTTAGTTGTGGCATTCAGGATCTAGTTCCCTGACCAGGGATTGAACCCAGGCCCCCTGCATTTGGAGCACAGAGTCTTAATCACTGGACCACCAGGGAAGTCCCTCTGTTTCTTTACATTTCTGCTTATCCCTAACCCTGTCTTCGTCCTCCTTCATTTCTCTTTTACTCCCTTTTCCCCCTCTCTTTCTAAATGTAAATGCATTTATCCTTAACTTGATTTTAACGTAGACGTTATATGCCTACTATTTTTCTCTACACATGCTCTGAATTTTATATTTGGAGCAGTTTGCACAGAAAAGCAACCTATACTAAGTGACTCTTCTTTCTCTGAATATCCCCTAAAACTGAGAATTTCCCAGTGTTTTGAAAGTCAAGTTTTTCATCTGATGATTTGTCAGTGGTCCCAAATTCAGTGACTACAGGTTTAGGAGGGCAAATTAATGAGTGAAGCTGTTCAGGTACTTCTTCCAGCAAACTGGAGAGCATGCAGCCAGCTGCTTCTCACCTCCAACCAATTGTTGCCCAGAGGAAATGTGGGCCCAGTTTTGCCAGATCATCTGATTTTTTTTCCAAGAGAAGAAGGAATTATGAAAATCTGTTTTGGTGAAATCTTCAAATGTTTAAATGTTATTAATCAATTTACAAATTTATAAAACACCCCACGTGGTGCTCAAAATATATAAAAGCTTGGCAAATAGGTGTGGAAGAGGTGTTGAGCTGTCCACTGAATAACGCTTTTCCATTCTGTTGTGCAGAATTCTTGCTGGGAAGTGACTGCCCATCAGGGATTAAGTTTCCCAGTATCTTTTGCAGTCAGATGAAGCCACAAGATAATGTTTTAGATAATTTTACATTTGTGGGTTCAGTTGTCACACAGTTAGCCTCTTCTTTAAGTAGGTTTGGGGGATTTTAAAAGGTGAATTGAAAACCAGTATTTCCATATTTCCACTAATAAAAAGTACAAATGTTAACATGAAAAGACAAAGTTTGTTTTTTTTTAATGGCAGTGTTTTTCAGATAAAATGTATTACAGAAACTTCTAGATATTGTCATTATAATATTTGTATTATAATACTTTATTCATGTTACTTTGTAGTTTGAAGATCACCCAAAGGAAAAATACTGTCTATTCACATTTAGATATAATCCAGTTGTTGATGGTGGAATGGCTCTTGTCTTCCGCTCACTCACCTTATGTCCTCCAGCTGGAATAGACTGATCTTTTGGCATGGAGATGGGCAGAAGGAGAAGAATAGGTTGATATAGGAAAACAGCAGCAGCAGCTGAGGAGGTGTAAGTTGAGTCTCTCATTCCCACTATTACCTGTCCCCGATATCCTCAATATGGGTGGAACAGACAACAACCAGATTTTTGGAACCCCTGCTGCAGTCTCGCAGTTTCCAACCAGCCACAGAACCCAGAATTACTCCCACCAATATTTAAACCAAAAGTCAAATCTGCCACCAGGTGGCACTAGACCATACACAGGACATGGATCCATTGGGATGGAATTTCTTAGAGGCTAGCTGAGTTCACCCCAGTCAGCTCATTAACCTTGAAAAAAAATGCAGCTCCTTATTTTATGCCATTTAATCATGTTGTATCCCACATATTGCCTTATGGCAGGAGTGTAAGGTATCAATACTTTCCAATACATTATCTCATTTGATATAACAACCCTAAGAAGTAGGCCAAGCTGGTATATTATTGTCCCTTTGGATGAGGAAATTGAGGCACAAAGATTAAATGTGACACTGAATAAAAGAGTAAACAATAATACTGATTGCAGGTTTTTTTTAATTCAAAAATTAATTTTTAAATGGAAGTCTTAATTCTTCTACTCTAAAAGCCCTGGGTAAAGCAATACGTCTTAACTCGGGTACATGATTTTCATGGCAGCCACAACATTAAAGCACACATATGTTTTTCTCTTGTCATGTGAGTAAAGCAATCCGTCTTAACTCGGGTAAATGATTTTCATGGCAGCCACAACATTACAGCACACATATGTTGTTCTTTTGTCATGTAACACAAGCTCCAGGACCATGGAACAGTACTTGTCCTTGGCCTGTTAGGAACCCGCCTGCACAGCAGGAGGTGAGTGGCGGGCTATTGAGCAAAGCTTCATCTGCCACTCCCCATTGCTCCCCATCGCTCGCATTACCGCCTGAGCCATCCCCCTGACCCCCTGTCCGTGGAAAATTGTCTTCCACAAAGCTGGTCCCTGGTGCCAAAAAGATTGGGGACTGCTGACGTAACATCCAACAGATAAGGTGCCAAGATCTTAGAACAGTTGCTAGTGGTGTGCTCTTTATACTATGTAACTCAAATAGTCAGTGTCTCAATCAGGTCACAGGCATCATAATAACACTGTGTCATCAGCTCAGAGGAGGGATCTTGTTTTACTGTTAGCTATATAGTAGCAGACAGACATAGATCCAATTTACTGGATAGCTATTTCATATTATAAAATATAATTTTTAAAGAAGCTACATGCATAAGGACTTATTCTAATTTTACACTAACTAAAGTTGGATTTTCTCTCTTTTCAGCCTACTCTAATTCTAATAGAATTAGATATAGTTTAAAGATGAATTAATAAACTGATATCCATACTGTAATTTACAAACTATGCTCATAACTCAAAGCTGTCATGCTATTAATGGAACCTACAATAACCTTATTTGACTTTGACCTTTTTATATCCAAGAGTTAACATTTAGCATTGATTAGAAAAGGAAGAGTTGGGCTTAAAATCTGTACTATGGTGAGATAGCAGACTGCACTATTTAATTATGTAACAGCTAATGAAAAGAACTATGAATTTGGAAGGAAGATTCAGATGCCTAAGAGTTCCATTAATTTGAGCAAGGTAAATGCATTTGTTTTGAAGACTGAATAACACATTTGTTGAAGGGTTCTAAATTGGAGGGAGAAATTAGTCTAATAATAGAGATTTGCACTTCAAACACTAATCTAGAAGAAACAAAAAAAATAGGCAAATAGGTTCCCAATTCTTCATTAATTATTAACTCAGGGGGTTGATCCCATGAAGTTCCAGACATGAACAATGAGCACTCATTTCTATCAAATCTATAACTTGTTTATTGGCAAAGGAAACTTTTTCTTTAAGAAGGCACTGAACACATTTTAGACTTCAGCAATAACTCATGAGAAAAGGGAACTTTTGCAGCTTATCAACATTCTCATTTAATATTTCAGTTGTTTGAAGCCAAAGCTTATCTTTAATGTTAATCTAAAATATTAATCTTTGAAAATGGATATTTTTAAAAGATACCACTGAGAATAGAAAAGCGACAAAATACTACATGTACATTTCATTGATTCTAAGATGGACTTTTTCACATTTAATAATACATCAGAATGCATCTTCAAATCAATGATGTGTCATAGTGTAATTGCCTGCAACTTTTCTCCTTTCTTGGTGATGGAAAAAATACTTAATCTTAAAATTAATGGCTTTTAGATTCAATGAAATGTGTGATCTGTCTTCTGCTTCTCTCTGTTTACACTGAATGGATATCTCTGCCCGACCTGTATTGTCTGGGCCTCTTTTTCCTTGTCCTTATAAATGTATTTTAAAGAATCTCCTACTTTCCCTAATATTGACATGAGTATTGAGTGTTGTGTGTATGTATATATGTTTTATATATACATACTGTATAAATACATAATTTTATAGTTAGACATATTATTATGGAATACGCTGAAATTAGGGAATATGAAGTTATCTCACCAAGAGGAAGAGACAGTTGAGAGAAAGTCCTCAGTATAAGGGTGGGAAACTCATACAGTATTTACATAGTCATGTTTTGGTTTTTACTAACAGCTTACTGCACAATGACCTTGAGACAACCACCTTGACAATGACCAAAAACAAAACAAAGGTTAAAAACTTTCTTGAATATCATGTTCTAAAAACTTTTCATTCGTCTCATATTTTTTTCTCAATTATATCAAAATGATGTTAGTAATAATGCCAGTTTCTCTAAACTAAACCCCTTTTGCATGTCTTATTTTTATAATGTAAAATGATCATATAGTAATAAATTTTTCTGTACCATTGTGGTAAGCAATTATTTCTCATAAATATATATGAGAAATAAATTATTTCTCATATATATTTATTGTTAAAATTTGGTGATTTCGTTTTTTGCCATCACTTGTATTTCAAAATTAAATTGCAAATGCTGCTGGAACAGTGTCAGTCATAGAGAATTATGCTATATTTTTCCCCTGTAATTTCTCACTGCTTCTGATAACAGTTGAAATAGTATTATTTAACAGGCTAATTGATTTGAAAGATCCAACTCTTCAGCCTGTTTGTAAACAATGTAAAAATAAATAATCAACCCATTTTAAATAGTAGTCAAACTAGTTATATGACATTTTCTAGCTATTATTTCAATATTCACATTCTAGCTATTATTATTTCAGTATTCATACTATATTCAAATTATTTCAATTTTTACATTTCAACTATTTTGACTGTATCTTCATACATATTTATTTGACTCTCCCTTTATTTCCCTCACAAAATTAAAGGGGCTTAATATTTTAAAAACATACAATTGGTAACAGCTTTTAAGGTAAAGAAGATAAACTTCTTTATACACATGGACTTTGGTCATGATGAAGGGAGATAAATGCATTTGGTAAAGGGATGTGATGGTTGCTGTAACTAAGCATTTGAACTTAGTTCTGTGGTTTTGACACTCAGGCTCAAAAAAAAAATACAAAGAAAAATAACATTCATATTATCTGATAAATGTATGTCTATCGGTCCTTCAAAAGATAGAATGCTTTGAGTCTGAAGTTCAAAGTAGATTCATCGATTAGTTTCTTATATAAAGGTCAATGAGTAACATCACAAAGTTGCACATGTAAATAAAGCAGAACTGGTACGTATAAGTTACACTTTCTTATCTGGACTAAATTAGGTGAAGTGTGTAAAATTCATAGTGTTTACAACTATAATAGTTTGAAGGTCTTTCTCTTTTGTAAGTTCTTTCATTTTGTGGAAGAAACATGTATCTGTTGAATATCATAACACAGATATTCCACATAATTCTTCAAAATGGTCTTTAAGTATAGTGTTCTTATTCTCACTAAAATCACAGTATGGAAGTATCATCATTCATTATTCAATGGTTGTCACCGAAGTTGAATATATGTGTATATAGGTATGTGCATACACACACACCCCCCCCATTCACATTCACGTTGCTTTCATCAATGTGTGCAAAGGAGTGATTCCCTTTTGTTGAAATCTTAGCAACTGAAATGTGGCTAGTTAAAAGTTAAATCTCTCAGCCCTTTCTCACTTGACAATAGTGAGTAGAGAGCCTATTGAACTCTACAGAACAATAGAGATCTTCTGAGTCTTTGAGGAATTTTTGGTCTGAAATAAAATGCTTTTCACATGGATAATTCACAGAGGAGTAAATCTCTGCCCCTAAAGTTCTATGGCTCATCAGTTCTTGAAAGTTTCAAGATTTTTAAAGCCCAAAAGCAGTGGAGAAGCTGTCACTTTCTGTTATTTTCAGGTCAAGCCTTAAATCACTGCTAATTCTGGTGGACTTTCCAATTTCAAACCATGTCCAGTACAAACTTTTAGCTTTGAAAGAAATTATGAATTTCAAATTGCACGATAAATTCATGGGGTAATATCTGCTTCCAAGATCAGTAATAATGGAAGAGGTTTCAGGCATGAAGCTCAACGGGATCTTAGAGCAAATGAATGACTGCACAATTTAACCCAAAATAAGACATTTGCACAGCCTGAAACATAGTATTTAACCAGCAGCCAGCAACCTTATTCTAGACACTGGCAAGGATTAAGAAGAATATCAGGTTCTTATACAAATTAAATTGACTGAGACTTAAGCCTCCCTCCAGTCCAAGAGAAAACTACAATGCTAGAGAGAAAAAATGAATTCAATTCAAAAGACGAAGCCATTATTTCAGGGTATAGGAGTGCTCAGGTGCTAAATCCTGATCTCTTGACAACAAGATTTATTGCAAGACTGTCTAGACAATGGTGCTAAAATACCTAATATACTTATTGCTCTCTCTGCTTTTGGCTCAGAAATCAGGCAAGACTGAGTTTCAAGGTAGAGACATCAGTGAAGTGATGGAAAAGGTAGGGACTGATATATTTTAAAGAAAAGTTAGTTTTTCTAACTAGGTAATAAGAACACAGTATCACAGTTGTGCCCAGGGCACATAACAAAAGCACCAAAAGAGGTTAACCAGATTTGGTTTAGATTTCCTGTTTAATAGCATGAAATTAGGAAATATGTAATTCAGGTTTGGTGCCTCAGCTCAAGTATCATCAAAAACTTAACTGCCTTCTGATTTCCAGATCTGCTCTTCTTAACGCAGAATTTTTCTCCTCATGCTTGCAAGCTATCTACGCATTTTATCCGTATTGCTGGTAGGAAGACTCTCTTTTTTTATTTATTAACAAAAGCTGTCTCCAACAACTCATCTAGAAATATAACACATGACCATCCTTAACTGCAGTTGAGGCTGAGAGATTAAATTATTTTC
This sequence comes from Delphinus delphis, assembly GCF_949987515.2. Lineage (NCBI taxonomy): Eukaryota > Metazoa > Chordata > Mammalia > Artiodactyla > Delphinidae > Delphinus > Delphinus delphis. The sequence continues at coordinate 49,474,040 of NC_082699.1, forward strand.
TCTAGGTATATTGATGTCCCAAACAAAACTGCAGTTATGTTAGCAAGAAAGAAGAGTTAAATGGGTATTGGGTAGATACCTTCATTTTCTGCTATGAATATCTCATATATATTTACCATGTATGTTGATATTTAGATCACAGGAAGTCCAGGATGACATGAATAGAGAAATTATTGTAGAAATCCTACCTTTAGGATATGAAGTAAAAATGGAATACTAAATCTGAGAATCACTTACCTTTATTATGGAAACAAAATAATAAATAGTTTGGGGTTTTTAAAACTATTAAAGAAAACACAAAGTATATGGATGTAAATGAAGTTATAGACTTCATTCTTAATTCCCAAAATATAAAAGAAGAATATCACATATCTCTGAATCATTATGCATCATACATTGTTTTGATAAAAAAAGTAAACTTACAAATTTTAATTGTATTTTCTTTTGGAGATAGACATGTCATATCATTTGAGATCCCTTCTGAGAGGTAACATTGAATTTTTATGGTATGTGGAAGAGACTGTGGGAATAAAAATTCTTATCAATCAATTACATTGCTCAGAGAGATGAAATTGGCATTTAGATATAGCTTTGCATTAGCCCTTTCAAAATAATTATATTCAGGTTTCTACCTCTACCTATTAAAATACCATCACAGAATATATTATTTGCAACATCCCAATGCAAAATTCAAGCTTGCCAATTTTTGTTCAAATTCCTTTAATAAATTTCATTTGAACTGAACACTTCAGCTCTCTTTAACCAAGGGAGAGATTTCCTATTTTATTGCCCATGTAAATTTACAACTTACTTTAGCTCCATTCTTGTCTTTCAGATATGGCTATGTTATTGTGAACACATTTTCTTAAGAAACAATCAGAATGTAGTAATTTTATACTTTATTTTCTACATTACAGAAAGCATCATAAAATATCTTAAATAACATTTTCTTCTAGCTTGACTTCAGATTTTTTCTTATCAAGAAGAATTATATCATTTCTAACCCTCTTCTCATTATGAAGCCACATGGATGTGAATTGTAAGTCAGTGCAGTAAAAGATGAGGATAAAAGAGTCTGAGATTTTGTAACTGTGCTGAAAGGCGGGTTTTGTTGTGGTTTTTTAAGTAGTCAAGCTGTTGATTGCTTCATTGCCGTAGAAGTTTCATGGCTCCAATTTGGTTTGCAGTGTGATTGAGGAAAAAATTAAACAGGAAGAGAAGAAAGACAAGTAATAGTATTGCATACAGACTATTCATGATGAAAAGTCATGTTTTAGATATGGCTTTTACTGTAGTGGGACCAAGAAAATGCACAGTGGCATTTGATAACTTCTCAAGGCTACATGTGTGATCTAAAATTCAAATGTTTAAAGGTACCTTGGTGTAAATAACAAACTAAGTCTTTTTAGAACTTTGCAGGACTTGAAGGACATATAATTCCTCTCTGCTTTCCAGAAGACTGGATAGGAGACTGGAGACAGAGGGAACAAAACTTAGGCAACACTATTTTTAGTCACTTTGCTATAGAATAAGAGACAACAGAACAAGATTTAATCTTGTGCCGATAGTTTCTTTCCTCAGAGATGGTATCTGTTGATTTATCTTTATTGTCTGGTTAGAAGAGACCCTGGCAGTACAACACACAGGAGAGCTGACCCACCCAGCTGTGGATGCCAAGGTGTTATGATACCAGACAAATAGGAAATATGGCAGGATTGTTTCTGCTGACAGTAACAGAGTTGGTGAAATAAATGTTTCAGAACATAAACTAGTTAACATAAGGATTACGCGGCAGTATATACAAAGGATATAGTCCATGAAGCAAACAAAAAACACTCTTATCTGGTGTGAATGGTGTGTTTGGCAAAGGAAAATTCTCTATGTGTGTCTCATGATATTTTATATAATTTTTATTAGAGTATAGTTGATTTACAATGTTGTGTTAGTTTCAGGTGTACAGCAAAGTGATTCAGTTATACATATACATATATCCACTCATTTTTAGATTCTTTTCCCACATAGGTCATTACAGAGTATTGAATAGAGCCCTGTGCTATACAGTAGGTCCTTATTAGTTACCTATTTTATATATAGTAGTGTGTATATGTCAATCCCCATCTCCCAATTTATCCCTCCCCCACCCCTTCCCCCAGTAACTGTAAGTTCTTTTTCCTACATCTGTGACTTTATTTCTGTTTTGTAAATATGTTCATTTGTACCAGCTTTTTAGATTCCACATATAAGTGATATCATATATTTCTCTTTCTCTGTCTGACTTACTTCAGTCAGTATGACAATCTCTGGGTCCATCCATATTGCTGCAAATGGCATTATTTTGTTCTTTTTTTATGGCTGAGTAATATTTCATTGTATTTATGTACCACATCTTCTTTATCCACTCCTCAGTCAATGGGCATTTAGGTTGCTTCCATGTATTGGCTCTTGTAAATAGTGTTGCAATGAACATTGGGGTGCACGGCCTCTCACTGTTGTGGCCTCTCCCATCACGGAGCACAGGCTCTGGACGCGCAGGCTCAGTGGCCATGGCTCACAGGCCCAGCCGCTCTGCGGCATGTGGAATCTTCCCAGACCGGGGCACAAACCTGAGTCCCCTGCATCAGCAGGTGGACTCTCAACCACTGCACCACCAGGGAAGCCCCCATGAACCTTTTTGAATTATGCTTTTCTCTGGATATATGCCCAAGAGTGGTATTGCTGGATCCTATGGTAGTTCTAAGTTTAGTGTTTTAAGGAACCTACATACTGTTCTCCATAATAAAAAGATGATTAACATCACTACTTATTAGAGAAATGCAAATCAAAACTACAATAAGGTATCACCTCACTATGGTCAGAATGGCCATCATCAAAAACTCTACAAACCGTAAATGCTGGAGAGGGTGTGGAGAAAAGGGAACCCTCCTACACTGTTGGTGGGAACGTAAATTGGTACAATCATGATATTTTTCATCTGACTGACCAAAAATTTTTGTATCTAGGCATTTCAAACTAATATAACCTTATAGTTTTATTGTGATGTTTTGAATGAGATTGTATATATAAAATGCTTATCCCAGTCCTTGACGAATAGTGAACATTCAGTAAATGGTAGTTATAATTAATATTTCATTAAGAATATAAATTATATATATCTTTAAAAGATTTTTCATACTTAAACTAATTGTTTAAAATGGTTCCTCTTTCCTTTTTGTTTATTTTTCTATCAACTTCATTGAATGTACTTTCCCTACAATACAATGCTCATATTTCAAGTGACCAGTTCAGTGAGCTTTGACAAACATATACACCATGTAACCACTACCCCAGTCAAGATACAAACTGTTCTTACCACCAGAGAAAATTCTTTCATGCCCCTTTTCAGTCAATCCTACACTACTAAAACCACTGATTTTATTACTATCACCATTTTGAAGTCGTAGAATTTTAAAGTTATTGGAATAGTATTGTACTTGCGTTTCTGTGTCAGACTTATTTCCCTTGTTATAATATTTAGAGACTTATTTATGTTGCTGTGCTTACCAGTAGTCTATTTTTATTGCTGAGGAACATTCTATTGTATGAATATTCCACAGTTTAGACATTCAAATGTTAATGAACATTTGGGTGATTTCCTGTTTGGAAAATGAATATAGCTATACGAACATTGATAAATCTTCTTAGAGACACATCTTTTCTTGGGTAAATACCTAGGAATACAAATGCTGTGTCATTGGGTAGGTATATATATACTTAACTTTATGAAAAATTGCCAGTTTTCCAAAGTGGTTGCACCATTTAACTCCTATCATCAGTGTATGAGAGTTTCATTTACTCTAAGTTGTTGTCAGCATTTTGTTTTGTCAGTTTTTTAATGGGTGTAAAGTGCTATCACATTATTGTTTTGATTTTATTTTACTGATGACTAATGTTGAGTATCTTATGAGGTACTTACTGGCTACTCATATATCTACTTTTGGTGAATTTTTTTTTTTTTCGTCTTTTGCCCACTTTTATTGGGTTGTTTTTCTTAATATACATAGCTGCATGTATTTGAATAGGAGTGCTTTGTCAGAAAAATGTTTGCAAATATTTTCTCTCATTTTGTCACTTGACTTCTTAGTGCCTTAACAGCATATTTTGAGGAGCATAAGTTTAAAATTTTTGTTTAATAATTAATGTTTTTTGTGTCCTGTGTAAGAAATCTTTGTGAATCCTAAGCTCATTATTTCACAATCTGTTTTTCTTTCTATACTAGAATTTTGAATTCCATTGACTTGAATTCAGTTTCATTGATCTTCCTGCTATTGTGTTAAATATGCTTGCAATTTAAGTAACAGGTATCCAAGACCTTTTGTTTTTCAGCCCAACCCTCAATTTTCTATGCTGCCAAGGGGATAGATAGCTAAAATTGAATTGTATCAGGATTTGGTTACAATAGTTTCCATAACATTTTGAGAATGAATTCAGAGGACTCTGAAACTAAACATTATAATATTGCTAGACCTCAGAACTTCATGACCCTGAGCCTGATAGATAGACTGTGGACCTGCAAGACTTGGAAGACTATGAGACCTTAAGATTCTGAGAAAGTGTAGCTGATTTACAATATTAGTTTCAGATATATAACATAGTGATTCAAAATTTTTAAAGATTGTAGTCCACTTAAGGTTATTATAAAATATTGGCTGTATTCCTTGTGCTGTGCAATATATCCTGTAGCTTATTTGTTTTATGCATAGTAGCTTGTACTTCTTAAATCCCTACCCATAACTTGCTCCTCCCCATTTTCCTCTCCCCACTGGTAACTATTAGTTTGTTCTCTATATCTGAGTCTGTTTCTTTTATTCACTTGTTTGTTTATTTTTTAGATTCCATGTATAAGTGATAACATAGAGTATTTGCCTTTCTCTGTCTGACTTATTTCACTAAGCCTAGTACCCTCCAGGACCATCCATGTGTTGCAAATGGCAAAATTTCATTCTTTTTATGGCTGAGTAATATTCCATTGCATCATATCACATCTTCTTCACCTGTTCATCTAGTAATGGATATTTAGGTTGCTTCCACATATTGACTATTGTAAATAATACTTCTGTGAACATTGGGGTGCATGTATCTTTTTTAATAACTGTTTTTGTTTTTGTCAGATATATACCAGGAGTGGAAATGCTGGATCATATAGTAGTTCTAATTTTAGTTCTCTGAGGTTTCTAAAACCCCCATAGTGTTTTAAATAGCAGTGCACCAATTTACATTCCCACCAACAGTGTACTAGTGTTCCCTTTTCTCTGCATCTTCGCCCACATTTGTTATTTGTGATCTTTTCGATGATAGTCATTCTGACAGGTGTGAGGTGATATCTCATTGGGATTTTGATTTGCATTTCTCTGATGATTAGCATTGTTGAGCATCTTTTCATGTGCCTGTTAGCTATCTGTATGTTTTCTTTGGAAAAATGTCTCTCAGGTCTTCTGCCCATTTTTTATTCAGGTTGTTTGTTTTTTGATATTGAGTTGTATGAGTTGTTCATATATTTTGGATATTAACCCCTTATCATTCATATCATTTGCAAATATTTTCTCCCATTAGGTAGGTCGTCTTTTTGTTTTATCATTGGTTTTCTTTGCTGTGCAAAAGCTTTTAAGAAATAGAAAATATGAACTGTCTTAAGTCTATCAAAACTGCTGTGCAGTCTTGGGGGATTTTAGTGGTTTCCATAGTGTAGTGGTGTTTTACAGACATCTTTCCATATCACAGGCTGTGAGATTTCAAGACCATGAGGCTGTGAGACTATGAGGTCTTGATGTTATGAGACTGCATACAACAGGGTCTGGAACGGAGGGACTGAGAACTATGATACTCAGTGACAATGAGAAGGTGTGACAAGAGTCTCTGAGATTTCTAGACCTCAAGATTGTTACTTTGAAACAGTAACTTTTGGCTTTCCAGCCATTCCCAGCCTCTGATTACTCAGCAGGATTTCTTTATAAATGCATTACATGGCAGAGAAACTTATCTTTGAGTCTGAGCTTTTTCCTATTAAAAGCCTGACACACTAGCCCACAGGTTTGTCAGAAGTTTGCCTGGTTTCTCCTCATCCAAACCAAGATTTTCATTTTACCAAAAACCTGTCTCTCCTGTCCTCTCCTCTTACCACAGCTTCAGCCATGTGTCTCAGGTTTGAAAGTTTCCTCCATCTGTCCCCTTGTCAATGCAGAAAGTCTCATCCCTCTGAGTTCAGTGTTTTTAGGTTTTACATTTCTTTACACTCACATCTCTTTAAAGAAAATATGTATTTTTTGAATAAAATGTTTACATTTACTTTGAAGTATGCAATAAAACTAAATGATTTCTACTAGTCAGTGTAACTTTGCCAAAGCAGAATCACCAACTTCTATTGGGGAGTTCCAGTCAGCTACAGCAGTGACCCCCATGAAGGAACACCAAGGAGAAGCCTGGGAGACCCCACTCCACAAAGCCTCCTTTCAAGAGACCCCACCTCATTTTTCCTATGTGCACCCACACAGATTTAGGAGTGTGGACATGCTCCCTATTTTCATATACTTGTAGTTTCTTCTTTAGTGCAATAAAAATAAAATTGGCAATTCACATATATGACAATACAGATAATATTTAAGGCTTTATATGTATACAATATCTATCTTTCTATGTTTCTGAATATATAGATTTGTCTATGCAATAATTTCTTATTGTTTCAGTGGGAGTAAAGGTATTTCACATCCATCTTCATCCCAAATGGTAGTGGAAACTAAGGTTTCCCAAATTTCCAGGTGTTTTGAGAATGTGTCCATTGCTCCAGTCTTTCATAGGGAGTCCCCTGATATTAGTAGGTGATACAGATTTCTTCAGAAAATATGGCAAACCCTTATTGGATATTTCAGTTGAGCTTTCCTTGTCTATGTGGTGAAGGGTGACTGATTAGTGTGGTCAATCTGTATTTTAAGCATAAAAAATTTTAGCATTATAATTTTGTTCTTGGAATTCACATCTACTTTTAAATTGAGGCTTGCATTTTTCCTACTTTTTTCATTTTAACTAAGCACTGGAAAAATAGCAATTTAAAACTTATGTGTAGCATGTCATCTGGGAAAAGAACTATCCAGGCAGAGCGTTACTGTCCCTTAATTCATTTAGAATTATGTTTTCATTTTCAATTGGATGTTGAAAATAGAGCTATCTACTGTAGCTGCCATTGTACTACCTTTTAACCTTGTGTATAGCACAACTCATGAATGGGTTACGCCTTGAAAAGCTGTGAGTAGGAAATGAGTACCGTGTCATGGAGAAAAGAGAAGGATGGAATTACTGCACAAGGTCAGAGGTGTTAGAATAATTACTGGCAGGAGGAGACTTCAGAAAAGAAATAGGAGAAAAAGGGAGGTCATCCCTGGGTTTTCTTTATAGCAGTTTTTCATTTCCCAACATGGGACATTTTTCGTACATCTCTTTCTGATGTGACAAAATATGAGAGGCAGGTGTCCTCAAGATGCTATGTTAAACAGTTCCACTGCCCTTCTCTCTCCACTTTCAATGTTCATAATAGTGACACTGAAGGAAAAATATTACAGGTTTATCTTGGATTTCTCCCAGGTATTAGTCCTAGAAGCAATATGGAATATATAATGTCCTAGACAGACTTTGTTTTAGTGTGTTGATTTATGTATAGTCTTCTCTGTTTCTGATTAAAGTTTCTGAAGAAAAATCCCACGTTAAGACAGCTACCAAGAACAGACCCTCAATCTTCAATATAAAGGTGTTATAAACAAAGTCTAATATATTAAAGTTCTTAACATTTGGGATTTATACTCCTAAAGTTAACCTATATGATAGATACTTTGACCTTGAAATTGACTAGAGAGTAGGTTAATACACCGTGAAACCTCCCACCACCTCACTCATGTTTAGGGGAGCACACAAACAGACACAAATGAATCAGTCTTCTTGGGATAAATGCACTTTTTTTTCTACGGTACAGAATTTTCAACATTCTACAGTTTGAATTTTTCATGAAGAATGGGCATAAAGAAAAACTATTTGAATTCTGAAGTAGATAATTATTGTAGTATACATGACTACAAACACTTATTCAAAGACATTCTCATCCTTTTCTTCCTTTTTATGTGTTTCATTTGTATTGATATTCTTTTTAATTGTATCTTATCCTTGAAGGATAAAGATAATAGCACAGATATCTCGTAAATTCTCAGTTAAAGTAAATGAATTTGAGAAAAATGGAAGATGCTTCCTACTTGCATAGGTGATAGGATTTCATTGACAAATATTTGGTGAGTCAGGTTTTAGTCTGAAATATTTTGACATAAGGTCAGACAACTGATGCTTCAAATGAATGTAGTGAAATCTTACTTTACCTCTTCAAATGAATGGAATAGGAAAGATCCAAGATCAAAAATATGTATTGGGACTAAATGAAATAACAAGATGGAGTGACAAGTATCAGATGTAGTCTCCCACTGAGTCGTCAACAACAGGAACAACAACAAAAAGATGATACAAGAAGCAAAGTTGTTCTTAAAGATACTGGACATCAGACAATGAAGGATAGTGGTCTTGAGAAATGGGAAACAAATGAGGTGAGCGCTACATTTAGCAGTACAATAAGCCCCAGCTATTGTCTTGACTTCGCAGTCCATGACACAAAAAAGGGAACCCAGGAGAGTCAGGCAGACTCCCTTACTTGAGGAGATTGTCTAATGATCCCAGAAGACCAAGTTCTTAGAGTTGATAAGACAGAGTCACAGAGAGGATAGAGTTGCACAGGCAGAGAACTCTGGAGATCAGCAGAAGATCCTTGTTTAGTAATCAGAAAATATGAAAAAAATTATCAAACCAGAATCATATACCTAGTAGAAGTCTCTTTCAAAAAGAAAATTAAAATAAAGATCTTTACAGACATACAATAGCTCAAGAATTCATCACCATCATACCCACACTGCAAGAAATGTTAAGGCAAAAATATATAGACTATCGAGCAAAAATTTAAAAGTCAAATAATAGAGCTGCAGATTTGAGTGTCCATCTCTCAGTAAGTGATATAGATGTGAACATTGACCTAATTGATATTTGTAGAAAACTTTGTCAAACAGCAAAAAACATACATTATTTTAAGCATACATAGAATGTTTCCCAAGAAAAACTATATACTAGGCCAAAAAATGTGTCAATAAATGTAAAAGGATTCAATTCACACAAAATAAATTTTCTGAGCATAATAAAATTAATTAGTAATTTAAAAAGAAGAATCACTGGAAAATACTCAAATATGTATAACTAAATAATATTGCTAATGAAATACAATGGGTCAAAGAGGAAATCCAAAGGAAGAGAGAAAATAGTTTGAACTGAATGAAAATTAAAACGCAACGTCTCAAAATGTGAGATGCTGCTAAAGCAGTAGATAGAAGGAAATTCTGGGCGCTGGATGCCCATATTTTTTAAAACTTTCTTAAATCGGTGTCAGCTTCTACTTTAATAAACTAGGGAAAGAACCAAAAAAAGATCCAAAGTAGCACGAGAAAGGAAATAATAAAGGTCGCAGTGGAAATCAATAAAATTGAAACAGAAAATAGAGAAAACAAATGAAGCTTAAAGATGATTCTTTGAGAAAATCAATGAAATTGATTAACTTTTAACCAGAGGCGGCGGGGGGAGGGTGTAAATTAGCACTATCAAAGATATAAGGAAGTCACCAGCTGCATTAGCCCTAACAAGAGTGTTAGCTTTTCCTTTGAAGCTTTAAAGCCAGGCATTGACTTTTCCTCTCTGGCTGTGAAAGTCCTAGATGGCATCTTCTTCCAGTATAAGGCTGTTTGGTCTACAATGAAAATCTGTTGTTTAGTGTAGCCACCTTCATTAATTATCTTAGCTAGATCTTTTGAATAACTTGCTGTAGCTTCTACATCAGCACTTGCTGCTTCACCTTGTATTTTTATGTTGTGGAGACAACTTTTTCCTTAAACCTCATAAACGAACCTCTGCTAGCTTCAAACTTGTCTTCTGTAGCTTCCTCATCTCTCTCAGCCGTCACAGAATTGAAGAGAGTTAAGGCCTTGCACTGGATTAGGCTTTGACAGAAGGGAATGTTGTGGCTGGTTTGATCTTCTATCCAGACCACTTAAACTTTCTCCATGTCTGCAATAAGACTGTTTCAATTTCTTATCATTCATGTGTTCACGGGAGTAGCATTTTTAATTTCCTTCAATTTGGATTCACAACTTGGCTAATTGTTTGGTGCAAAAGACCTAGCTTTTGGCTTATCTTGGTTTTTGACATGCCTTCCTCAATAAGATGAATCACTTCTAGCTTTCGATTTAAAGTGAGGGACATGCAATTCTTCCTTTTACTTGAACACTTAAAGGTCATCGTAGGGTAATTAATTGGCCTAATTTCAATATTGTGTCTCAGAATAGGGAGGCCCAAGGAGGGGGAGAGAGATGGAGGAATGGCTGGTCAGTGAAGTAGTTAAAACACACACGACATTTATCAGTTAAGTTCACCATCCTTAGCTGGGTGCAGTTTGTCGTGCCCCCAAACAATTACAATAATAACATCAAAGATTACTGATCACAGTTCACCATAAGATTAATAACTGCAAGAATTACTGAAATGTGACACAAAGTGAGAAACGCTGTTGGAAAAATGACACCTATAGGCTTGCTAGACACAAACCTTCAGTTTGTAAAAAAATGCAATAAAGTGAAATGTAATAAAACAAGGTGTGCCTGTGTTTGATGTTGAAAGACTGAATACTTTCCCGCTAAGATCAGGAATGAAACAAGGATGCTCATCCTCACCACTTGTGTTCAACATTGTTTGGCAATTCCAGCACATGCAGTAGTCAAAAAGTAATGAAAGGTATCTAGCTGAGAAGGAAGAAGTAAAACTCTTGTTTTTCATAGATAACAGTAAGCTGTAATAGAAAAATCTGATGGAATCTGTAAAAACCTGCTAGAACTGATAAGTGTTCTAGCAAACCACAGGATATGAAGTCAATATACAAAACAATTTCACTTTTATGTGCTAGCAGTAAACAATCAGGAGTTGAAATTAAATAACACTATTTTCAACAGCATCAAAATAGGAAATATGTGGGGGTAATTCTGACAAAGATGTGCAATACCTGTACACTGAAAACTAGAAAACATTGTTGAAAGAAGTTAAAGACCTAGATAATTCAAGAGGTTCACAGTGTTCACAGAGGAAAAGACCTAATACTTTTAAAATGCCAATTCTCTCAAAATTTACATATAGATTAAATGCAATGCCAATCAAAATCTCAGACAGCATTTTTATAGATTTATAAGCTAATTCTGAAATGTATATGAAAATGCAAAGAATCTAGAAAGTAATAAACAACCATGAGAATGAAAAACGAAGTTGAAGAATCAGCACTGCCTGATTTCAGTCTTAGTTTGAAGCTACAATCTTCAGGAAAGTATTAGTATAATGATAAGCAGTTTTATAAATGGGATAGAATAAAGAGGCCAGAATTAGAACCATAATTACATGGAATTTCAACCAAGGTTACAAAGTCAATTCGTTGAAGAAAAGATAATCTTTTCCACAAGTGTTCCTGGGATAACTGGCTATCCATGTGCAAAAAAAAATTCTATCTACATTTTATATCATACACCAAAGTTAATTCAAAATGCATCATGAACCTATAAGAAAAACCTAACAGGCTAAGACTTCTAGAATAAAGCATAGAATAAAATCTTTGTGACTTTGAATTAGGCAAAGACTTCTTAGATATGCCACTAAAAGAAAATTCTACAAAATAAAAGATTGATATATTGGACCTTATCAAATTTTCAAACTTCTTTTCCTTGAAAGACACCATTAGGATAATGAAAAGAAAAAACAGACACTCAAAAAATAATTACAAAGCAAATATTTGATAAAAGCCTAATGTTATAGACTGAATAGTGTTCCCCCAACATTTATATGTTGAAGCCCTAAGCTCCTCAGTGTGACTGTATTTGGATATAGGGCCTTTAAAAAGTGATTAAGTTTAAATGAGGTCATGAGTGTGGAGCCCTAATGCAATATGACTGGTGTCCTTATAAGAAGAGAAAAAGGCACCAGGGATGTGCATGCACAGAGAAAAGTCCTTGAGGACACAGAAAGAAGGCAGCCATCTGCAAGCCAAGCCAAGAGACCTCAGGAGAAAATAATCCTGTTGTTTCCTTGATCTTGGACTTTCAGCCCCCAGAACTGTAAGAAAATAAATTTCTGTTGTTTAGGCCATCAGTCTGTGGTATTTTGTTATGGCAGCCTATCAGATTAACCCATCTACTGTCTGGAATATATCGATATATAGAACTCCTAAAACTCAGTAATAAGAAAAACAATCCATTTAAAAATGGGCTAAAGATTTGAATAGAAAATTCACCGAAGAAGATGTAAGATGGCAAATAAGCATATGAAAAGACCCACAATATCATTATGAAAATGCAAATTAGAACCATAGGAAGATACCACAACAAATCTATTAGAATGGCTAAAAATTTAAAAGACTCACTATACCAAGTTTTGGAGAGGATGTGGAGAAAATGGGACTTTCATACAGTGATAGGAATGTAAAATGGTATAATCACTTTGGAAAACAGTTTGGCGGTCTCTGGAAAAATTCAGCATACCCCTATCAAATGATTCCTGTCTTAGGCTGTTATTTCTCCTGATTAAATACTTATGTTCATGCAAAGACTTAACACAATTTTTCATATCATCTTTGTAATAGCCCCAAACTGGAAACAACCCTAATGCTCAATAGCAGGTCAATGAATAAACAGATTATGGTAAAACCATACAATGGAAAACTATTCTAGACATAAAAAGGAATGAACCATTGATAACTATAACATGGGTGAATGTGAAAAATGATTCTGAGTGAAAGCAGCCAGAAAAAAATGAAAGAGTATATAGTGTATGATTCTATGTATATAAAATTATTGGAAATTCAAACTAGTCTGTAGTGACAGAATACATAAATGGTCACTCGGGAGCAGGGAGAGTGCACAGAGAGTGGCAGGTGGTAAGGATGACAAAAGGGCATGAGGAATCTTTTGGATATGATGGACATTATGGACTGAATGTGTCCCCCCAAAATTCACATGTTGAAATCCTACCTTCCCAGTCTGATGGTTTAGAAGGTGGGCCCTTGGGAAGTAATTAGGTCATGAGGGTGGAGCCCTCATGAATAGAATTAGTGTCCTTATAAAAGAGACCCCAGAGAACTCTTTTGCTCTCTTTTCACAAGATGGTGTCAGTCTGCAGCCCAGAAGAGGGCTCTCACCATAACTCAACCATGCTGACACCCTCATCTTGAACTTTCAGCCTCCATCTTTCTCCTTCCTGTGAGAAATAAAATTCTGTTATTCATAAACCACCCAGTCTATGATACTTTGTTACAGCATCCTAAACTAGGAGAATGAATGGATATGTTCTTAGTATGTGATGGTTTCATGGGTTGAACATGTTAAAATACATCAAATTTTTTATGTAACCTGAAATTTATTGTATATAGATTATTCCTCAGTAAAGCAGTTAAAAATTAAATAAATTAAAAATGCATTGGTGCATATTTTAAATGGAAGTTACTTTCAGTTGTTTACATTTAGCAAAAATCCTAATAAAGTGGCTTCCTGGCAAGCATGAGATGTTTAAGCAGACCCTCCATATATTAATTAGGCTGGTGTTTCAGAATGATTGTGCCCATTTTATGAAAATGCAGCTTTTTGTTTTGTGACATGAATTAATGTTATTTTATTATCCTCACTGGGGACTCAACATTATAGTTTCCTTCCAAATAGTAATTTGGGAATGTGTCCTCACAGACTCTGAATATCTTTGACTAACTCTGTCAATTCAGTATGACCTTGACTACTTTAATAATCTCTTTGTCTCTACTTTTTCAATTCACCTTAATGTTTCACATCATTTCTTCAACCTGTTCCAGACTTTGTGACTCTTCCTCAACTGAAATGGCTTTATCAAGGTTAATAGGGAGCTACATTCTGCCACAGCTAATGGTCAATTATCTGTACTCATTTTAGTAGACCTCTTAGCTGCTTTTGACATGGTTTATCGCTTGCTCCTCCTTGAAATATTGTTTCCCCTAGGTGACATCATATTCTGCTTGTTTTCTCCCCCTCTCTCCTTCTGTCTTCTTTCCTGACTTCTCCTCTCCATTTGACATCTGTGTTGGAGTATCCCATGACCCAGTCCTCTTATTTTCTCTATCTCTTCTCTTAGACAAATTGATCTCATTTCATCCTGTTGCTTCCAACATCTTCTGTGTATTGATGACCCTCAGATTGTTTTTTTTTAATTGAGTCTAGTCATTTTCTTCCTCCTCTAGGTGACTCTGCATGTGGGAACTCCAAGTGGTTTCAACCACTTCCAGAGTCCACATGAGGAGGTTAAGCACATAAGAGAAGCCCTGCACTATACAGTTTATATGCTAAGCATTTTCACATTCATTGTCTTTTCAGTCCCCTCTCTCTAAAATGCTGTTATGTAGGCATTATAACCATTATTCTCATTTTAAAGATTAAGAAACTAACAGCCAAAGATTAAGACTCACTGATAGTCACACAGTCAATCAACAGACTAAGTTTACAGAAAAGCCCATTTTTAAGCACCTAGATTGTTAGCAATGTGAAAGTGAGGACTGTCCAACTCTTCATCATTATTCTTAGTTGCAGGAGATAAGAGATGTTTAATCAGTGCTTGAATGATTGAATTTATTTGAATTTTTGCTATTAAAATTCTTTCTGAAGTACAGTATCAATCCATTTTGCTGATTGAAAACATATCCTCAGATAACCAAGGCTCTTAGAATGCATCTCAATCAAATTCAGATCATCAATTTTTATACATTTATGAAATACAAACCTGGAATGATTGAAAACTAAACCCAGAACATTTTCCCAAAGGAATTTAAACCCAGAACATTTACCAGAAGACATTAAAATGAAATTAAATCATAATATTTACTTGTTTTCTTGTCATTTGCTTCATTTCCCTCTCTTAGAATGCCAAAAAATTAAGAGCTCTAGTTCATGTATCATTTATTTTCATAGCAACAAGTCACATTGTTATATCATATTAGCACTTATCAGTTTCATAAAGCATAACATATGGTGGAATTAGGTGACTGTAAAAAAGAAGTGACAGCTTGCTGGTCAAATCTAGAGGACATACGGGACTAGCAGTAGCTTCACATTTAACTGTAGTCTAAAACAATTATTATAAAACTAATTTTAAATATTTGGTATTGTACTTTAAATGATAGCAGTAACCAAAATAAATTTCAGTGGGCTTAATGAGTAAAAGTATTTTTTTAAATCTAGATATGAATAAGGGGAAGAGTTCTTAAAGGAATTGGTTACATTTAGCAACATTAGGGAAAATGTATACTATTCTTTGAACAAAAGCTTCCTTACAAGGCGGGGATCCTAGGAAAATGGCAGTGGCAATGGTAGCATAGATTTTAGATTTTTACAAATTCAAAATAAGAACAGCAAAACTACACAGTAAAACTAAATCACATGGATAGCATGGAATGAACAACATGGATGAATCTGGAGGGCATTATACTAAGTGAAATAAGCCAGACAGAGAAAGCAAAATAAGGTATGGTATCACTTATATGTGAATCTTAGAAAATAAAAAATAAAAAGCTGACTTCATAGAAGCAGAGAATAGTGGTTGCCAGTGGGTTGGGGGAAGAGAAATACAGGGCAGTATAGGTCAAAGGGTACAGATTTTCAGTTGTAAGAGTAAGTTCTGAGTATATACGTGAATACATATGTGATTATATATTCATGCTAATGTACAGCATGGTGACTATAGTTAATAATACAGTATTGTATAACTGCATGTTGCTGAAAGTAGGTCATAAGCATTCTTCACACACACACACACACACACACACACACACACACACACACACACACACAGAATATCAGATCATGAGCACACCTAGTTCATTCTCTTGACCAAAATGTGAGACAACATAAAATTATTCATTCAGCCATCCATGTATTTATTAAACAAACCAAATGAACTAACAATAATCTCTCAATCTCTCTCTGTCTTTCATACACACAGTCACATTTTATTTTTGGTATCCCTATGATTGTGAGGATGCAGAGATAAATGGCACATATCTTGATCTCAGAATGAATGTAATCTACTGGACGTCTCCAGAGAATTATATCAAATACATAATCAAAAAGCCTTCCAAGAGAGGATCAGAGCTACATGGAAAATTTTAAAAACCCACTCATACAAAACAAACAAAGCTTTTATTGGATTTATTCACTTTTGAAGGGTTCATCTAAAGTCTTATTGAATAAACATTCTTATATTGTACTTTTCTTGACTCTCAAAGAAATAAATTTGTGATTTCTGTTTTTCCTTCTGAGGTTGGGTGTATGGAAAATTTTTCAATATAATTTTGAAGATTCAGTAGGATTCTGTTCTACTATGTAATTTTCAAATGAAAGTAAAGATTAAGGACATATTAAGCTAAGGCTAGCCCATATTCACATTATTGAGATTTCTAAGCAAGGAGGGTACTAGAACCGTTAATTTCTCCCTCTGTGTTAAGATGAATTAGTTCAACCTGAGGAGGGTTTCCCAGGAAGAACTGTTGTCTTCTGAACACTTTATTGTATAAAACAATTAAAGTAAGCTAAGCCTTTAGTTTAGGAGTCCATGAAAATTGTATTATTTAAAGTCCCAAAAAGACAAAGCATTTCAAAGAAAAAATTAAAAGCTTACTAAAATACCACCAACCAAAAGTAACTCCTTTAAACATTTCACAAATACCATTCAAGACTCTTTTTTATATATAAATGAGTTTATACATGTAATCTTATATGTATACATAAGTATTCATCTATATTCATAGATAAATGTTAAATACAATTTTAAATACATTAAAAAACGTTTAAATTAATAGAAAAAGAACTGAAATAAAACTGAATGACCTGCTTAACTTCTAGTACACAATTCTTTACTACAAAAGAATAAGATTTTAGGTGTTGGGGTGGTCAAAGTTATAATTGATAGATGAGGAAATTGACACTTTTCACTTCCTTTGACCCACATTGTTTTAAGATGGATTTTATAATGTCAAAGTTTATAAAAATTATGTTTATTTTTATTATAAATCCCACACTATTAGTTCTATATTTGAATGGATTCAGTTTCCATCAAATATCTTTTTATCATACCCAACAGGTCAAAAGAGCTTTAAAACATCTTTTTTTAGTTTGTAGTAGGAAGAAACATTCATACAGGTGTGGACTTACTAATTTAATTTATTCATCCAAACATTTATTAAGTGTCTGTCATACACCAGACACTGTGCACTGGGGTTCCAATGGTAAGCAATACCAGAAATTATCCCTCCTTGCACGGCTTATGTCATAGTCCAGGACAAAGGATATGACAGATCAAAAACACCAGGATACACTTGGCCCTCAAGAAATGTTGATTTCCTTCCTGTCTTGATCTTTCTCCACTCCTAGTCCATTGTGGGAGATATATTACTGATCTCCCTTCTTCCAATCTCTTAGGCTCTCCTCTTAGCATCCATCAGTAACTTGGTTCTCACTTCTGACCCTTTGTCTTGCACTGAAGTCTTTATAACTATTTCTGATGCAGGGACCTAGTCTTGTCAATCTAATTTTCTCTACCATTTCTCACATCCTGTCTTATAATACATATTTTTGAACACATCAGCAAATTGTGGTGAGGGAATCTCTTACTAGCTCATTAAATGGATAACTTTGCGAAAGTAATAATTTGTTAGATGGTAAGGGAATTTTCCAGATGCTAAGTCAGCAAGGTGAGACGTGCATAGCTTAATATGGCTTTACCTGGGAATAAAGATAGTAATAGTCTCTAAGATTTATTGCACTTACTGTTTGGTAGACAGTATCCCAAGCAGGCAGATTATCGTTTTATCTATTTAGGTCTCACAATAATCCTGTCAGGTAGGTATTTATTTTACTAATGGGAAAACTAGAGCAGAGTTATTTGCCCAAGGTAACAAAGCTAGTGGTGAAGTGTCACCTCCAATGATGAAGACCATAAGAAAGAAGACCATTAAAAAATTTTGTAATAATTTCTGAGAAGACAATTTGTTAGCACAGAATCACAAACTATAGGGGCTTGAAGGGGCTTTAGAAAAAGTATAATCCAACTCCTGGATTTTACAGATTTTAAAAAACACTTCAGATCTTGATAGGTACTTTGCCTAAACCAACATCTCGAATGAACAGAACTTGAGCCACTCCCACCAAAAGCTAATCCCTCCACTGAGTTTTGGATATCATCTCTACTTGACTCTTTGAGGTCTTCACTTCATCACTTAGTCCTTTTTCCCCTGCCTCTGTGGTCTTCTTTTCTATTCTGGATATCTTTCTACAGCATGAAATACGTTCTAATAGCTCTCATCTTTAAAAATCCCTCTAGCCATGGCTTCATTTCTATTTCTCGTGGCCCCCTACACCCAGAATTGCAAACCCCTAGCCTTAGTTTTTACTGCTCAACTGAAAAGTAAGAGTGTACTCTCTCTGATTGCTAAGCTGTTCATTGTTCGTGCTAAACTCAAACCCACCAGCTGTACTTTTATGGACGTGCAAATCCATAGGCATCTACTTCTGAGAAGTGAAAACAGAACATTTGCTTTGCCTCACACCACATTCTTGTGTACTTATACTTTTTTACTTCAGACCAATCTAAGTGCCTGGAACATAGAACACTGTTCCTGACTCTCAGAAAGGTGCAAATAAAGGGTTCCCTTTATTGCTCCGCTTTGATGATCTTTATTTCAAGACCATTATACCTCTGTGGTCATACTTGTTGAAATGTTTATGCACTTGAGATTGCTACCTCCTCAACCCTAAGTTCCTCTTCAACCCATTCCAATCCGGTTTCCAACCCACACCAATCTTCTGAAACTGTTCTCATTACAGTTTCGAATACCTCCATTTTACCAATTTTAATAGGAATCAAATAGGAATTTCTTGGGCTCTTGTAGATTTCTAAATCTCTACAGCTTTTAATAAATTAGGTCACTCTCTTTAAAACATTCTCTTCTCTAGGTGTTTCTTACACCGGGAGTCTTTAATTCTAGCTCTGCCACTTTCTCGCTGGGTCATTTTGGCAAATTATTATATTTAACCTACCTGAGACTTGATTTTCTATCTTGTAAAATAGATCTAAAAAATATCCTCCATTTTATTCAGTTTCTCTAGAAATACTCAGTATAGTTTACGGAGTAATATTTATTTCTCTTTTATGAATTAAATGCAGCAGGCATTATAGTTCTGCATTGACAGTATGTATCTTTAAGAGATCAGAAAAGAATACTATAAACGTAAGGTCATCGTATATCCTATGTCTGTCATTTGTTTCTTTATAACAACAGGTCCAAGTTCTGATTAGTCCAATTTATTCACAGTAGAGACAATTGTAGAACTTATATGAGAAAGGCATCCCCCCATAAACCTTGATAAAGGATATTTAACAAAAAAGAAAATGGTTATTAGTGATAGAAACTACTACTTAATCAAAGCTTACTCTTAGCATTCTGATTAACCTTTCAAAGCCTTGACACACTACCATGACATTAAATAGTATAACTTTGCTTCTCCTGCTCGCAAGATAAAAGCCATTATAATTTGTAAATGGCCATCTCGTTTGGTTTTGAAGATCCACCTGTAATTACATTCAGCACGAGGTTAATTGGAAAACTGTTTTCCAGATTCAACTTGAATTTTTATGTAATTATTCAATTCATATACATGAAATCAATATTAAGGAAGCAATTTGTTTGAATAGACTTCTGTCTTTATGACTGAAAAACACTGTGCTCAAAAAATCTTTGTAAATAATGTTACTTGTGGGGTGCCGGGGGGGGGGGTGGGAATCAGCTTTTGGCTCCACTCACAAAGTATATAATTTACCCAAGGGTAAAGATGCTCCTCTAGACTTTTCTGATGTACAAGTGTGTTTTTCAACTAAGACATTACCAAATTGTCAACCCGAACAGGTGTCTATTAGAAATACAAATGCTAATTTAAGCCTTATTTCATGGTGTATGTGGTAAAGAGAGTTCTATACATGGAAAGGACAGTCTTAGTTAACCCTCAAACACGAACACACTGCCCTCTTGTAGTTTGTACCAGGTGAACACACAGACTGGCTTTTGCCCATTGCACTGCCGGGGGTATTCCATTGTCCTGGTGCTCTGGGACCCATTTGTAGCTGGAACCATAAGAAAAGTTACCACTCAGAGACCAACATGATCAGTCAGAGTGTCTCGTCACACCCCTATGAGTAATTATCTTTGGCTAAATTTCTCCTGTGTTGCTTAGTTATATTTCAAAATGTTTTTCCAGAGCTGGAAGTGGCTCAAGTAAACCTATAATCTAAGCCCTATGAAAATGATTTAGTTACGCTACTAACATGAATCTATAGCTAAACTGTCCACTCATTCAATAATTTATATGCAAATAGGTCAGTCAGAAATTATTTATGATGTACTTATCACCTGTAATGTGCTAGGCCAGTTATTATAATAAACAGTGAATTAAATGTACATCTAATCTAACATATGCAGGTGGTCCTGGGTCATTTGAACCTATATATTTGAAAGACGTTATCCTTATAATTTCAGGGCATTATTCACAATCGAGATGGCAAGAAAAATTAAAGATATTTTATTACCTTCAAAACTCTACTGGGCTTTTGAAATAGACCACTTTACCATGGTTGAGGATTAATATTGCACTTCAAAGGCTCACAAACCAAATGATGGCTTCTTTTAAAGTATGTCGACATTCAAGGAAAATACCTCTAAGTCATAAAGTAACTCAGATCAAATAATTTGCTTTGAAAAATTATTTATGAAACTATCTTAAAATGTTTTGAAGAGCTGGATCACTTGTTGTCGAGGAGAAAGGAAAGGGCACAGCAAGAGGAGATTTCTCCAATGAAAATGATAGCAATTTTTTTAAATAACAAGCATAGAAGAAGCGAAGAAAAAGTAAAATGTCCAGAATTAAAGATCTCGTGCTGCATTGGCCGTCATCACTTGAGTCCGTTTGATGAGTCTGACACTATGTTAATCCACAGAACATACCTACAAGGTAGGCATTGTTTCCCCTATTTTATGGATACGAGAATAGAGACCAAATTGAAGTGTAGATCAAGATCACAGAGAGAAAATAGTAGGGCTTGGAACCAAGCTGAGTTTTTTACCCGACCACATACTATTTCTAAAACGCTAAGTTGCTGTCTTTAAAGGTTACCTGAAGCAAAGCTCAGTGTAGGAAAGATCTTGGTATCCCATGAATATCACATTCTGGGCGTTAATGACAGAACATGGACTCTAAAGTAGAAATACATAATAATTTCTCACTGTTATTTGCGAGCTAAACTACCCCTCGATCCCAGTAGGCCCTAGTATGTTTATTTCTGTTAGAAATATTCTAAATATTAAATATATTTGTGCTATTCTAGCAAAGTCTAACATGAAATCCAGATGGAATAAAATGTATTGAAGAGAATAAATATCTAAGGCAAAATTCCGAGAATTGAAAAAGATTACTGAAGAGTAATATAGAAACGGTCATGTAAGAGCACAAAGTTAAATCTAATAGTTTCATAGTTACTATAATTTTCACGCATTATCACAGTGGTATGTCTTAGGTCCATCAGCAGAATTTTAAGTGAGTAGATTGCACAGAATGGCAATTGTCTAAAGAAACCTTAATATGTGATGGATATCAGCAATGATGGGAATTAGAGAGGAAGAGCAGCATCTCATGGGAAGCTTCCTCGCGTGACATTTGAGATCTTCTATAATGGTGACCTATAAATTTGGAACAACCTAACAAGAGAAATGTTCCAGAACATCAATAACTAAACTTACAGTGTAAACATAGCAAACAATCTGATGAGGTGCTTCCAGAGCAGAATAGTTCTGACTTTGATACAAACAGAAAGTGAAGAGACAAAGAAGAGATCTAATATGATAAGATGACTCCATAATCCCTGAAGCAAATTGTAATCAAATGCAGTTCAGAGTGACTAGAAAGGTGGCCACCAGATAGAACATAGTCATCAACAATAATATATATTCTAGTCTAAAAACTGATATAAGGGTCTGAGGAAAATGCAATGCATTACGTCAAAGGAATACCAACAGTATATAAAAACAAAAATCAGTAACCTTTGCTGTGACTCGTCTCAGTCTCCCTAGTCTCCCCTTCCCATCTTGCCCTGATACACACAGAATTTGACCTAATTTTTGCGAAAAATGTCCTTCATAATCCCACTGGAGCACATGAAGACACCCTCAGCTCAGAGAAATAATTAACTGGATTGACATCAGTGCATAAAGATGTGTTGCCTATACAGGATCTAGGGACGAGGAAAAAAGAAAAGAACAAATAAAACGTCCATATTAGACCTCTGATTTTCCATTTACCCCTTTTTCAAATCCGTGACCATCTGAAATACTTGTCTTCAGCACATGTGGGAACTAGTGGATAAGAAAGTATCTAAAATTCAGCAGAGTCTTGTCTGTACCTTCTTACTGTTTGAACTAGTTTTGATGAAGTAGAAGAAAAATCAGCATATTTTCAGGTCAGAATTGTTTTAGGTATATTTCCTCAAGCTCAGATTTGTCTATCAAAACAAACCTCACACTTGCCAAAGCAGAAACGTTTACATACATATGCATATGTGCACTCACACACACAAGGACACAAGGTTTACTTGTTTGAAATCGGCTGGATAGAGAGAGCCGTTACATACATATTCTTTTTCAAGGACAACATAGAATGGCACATTTTGTGACACTGTACTTATTAATAAGCCTAAAGTGAAATCCCCAATGTTTTGTTCCTTTGTGTCTACACTCATTAACAAACACAAAATGTGCACTAAATGGTAAAATATGGAATGGTGATAGTTGCAGCAAATGGCAGGTTCTCCTTTCCATATGTTTTAAATTTATTCATCCCCACTCAGACGTTAGGGTTTTATTATGTTAGTATTTCCCAAACAGGTCAACATTTTAGAGTTCTGTGTAGAGATTTTTGTAGATATTGATACCCTGGTCTCATTCCAGACTGTTGGAATCAGAACAGCTGGGAGGTAGCCTGGGGCAGAAAACCACCATACTATGCGATTCTGTGGCCAAGTTTAAATCAAACCTGTAGGACCTTATTATCACTTAATATTGGCAAGTATTGTCATGAGTTTCGGTGTCTTTGTGATAGTTACTAAAACGCATGCCACCCTTCACCTGTGCTTCCTTGACTAAGATATCTCCTCTAGCTGTTTTTTGTCCCTTGGGACATTTAAAAGTGTATCTTCTGATCTACTGCCCCCAGTACTTTTCTCATTTCTGCTCATCTTGCCTCCCAGTGGGATCTCATTCAAGCTTCAAATCATATCATTTTATTTCTACAGAAAAAAATCTCCTGAGTCTATGAACTTGTGGTAGTGAATCCAGAGGATAAATCTAGCCGTTCCCTACAATAAAATTATGTATTTTATTGAACATATATATCACAGAGATCTAAAATGAGCACTCTCAGGCTTCAGTCCTCCTAAACAGAAATGGATCGGTCCTATATTTTTTAAAAAATATATCACATGCTGCTTCAGGTTCTGTTTCTGTTCAGCTGCCATATTTATTGGTATAAAGGCCTAGTATTAGGACTTAAACCTTGCCAAACTAAAGTGAAAATTTAGTTCTTTTTTTTGATGAAGATCATACTCAGTCCTCACTCCCTACCACCCCACCTCATTTAAATGAAATGAGTTTTGCTACTGTTTTTCTCCCCCTGTGGAAAAATTATAATAGAGAAAAGCAAAGGAGGGAGAAAACAACCACTGAAAATTTGACATACAAGAATAACTTCTGTACAATTAGGCTTGAAGTGCATTTTAGGAGAGCAGTATCTATCTCAATCTTTCAACAATGGAACAAATTTTTACTTTCCGAAAACTATCAATTCAGTGAGTTACTGAAAAATTTTCTCACCACATTTGCTGATGTGTTAAAAAATATGTATTACAAGGAAGAATGTGAGAACTGGTGAAGAAAAGTAAGTTTGATAAGACTAGATTCTTTTATCAGAAATAGCTACAAAGACTTCGATGCAAGATCTAGGGTCGTAAGTGAGAACCAAGTTACTGATGGATGCTAAGAAGAGGGCTTAAGGTATCAGAGGAAGGGAGATCAGAAATGGAAGTCCTAAAATGGCACAGGAGTAGAAAGAGATCAGGACAGGAAAGATATTGACATTTCTTGAGGGCCAAGTATATGCTGGTGTTTTTGACCTGACACCTCAGTTTACCTTTGTTCCCTGACTCTAATGTAACCTCATTCAAGGAGGGATACTTTATGGTTTTGCTAACCATTGGAATCCCAGTGCACAGTGTCTGGTACATAGCAGCACTCAGTAAATGTTTGAATGAATAAATGAAATTAATAAGTCCATCCCTGCATGAATCTCTGTTCCTACATGTGAACTAAAAGAGATGTTTTAAAGCTCTGACCTGTTGGATATGAAAAAAAAATAGCTCATGGAAATTGAATCTAAAATTCAGATTTACTTGGTAGCCTGTATTTTATCTGGCAATCAAAGTGAGACATCGGCAGTATCTACTATGATAGAAGAATATTCGAAAATAGCTGTAGCATCATAGTATATTGGCATTATGCAAAACACAGCAATATTATTAGGCAGTGAAGTATTATCAAAGAGGATCACTGGCAGACACCCAGCAAAATTCTTAGCAGAAGGGTAGAGGGGAACAAGGATCCAGTTATGCAATTTAGGACCTGAAATTCAACCCCATGGAAAACTTCTGTAACAAATCATTATTTTTAGAACTTCACTCTGAACAGGGACCTAGACTGCAGGATAAGACAGAAACTTGGTCATAAAATTTCCTGTTTTCAAGAAATAGGCTACAAGCATTGGACTTCCCTGGTGGTGTGGTTAAGAATCTGCCTGCCAATGCAGGGGACATGGGTTCGAGCCCTGGTCCAGGAAGATCCCACCTGCTGCGGAGCAGCTAAGCCCGCGAGCCACAACTACTGAGCCTGTGTGCAACAACTACTGAAGCCCCACGCACCTAGAGCCCATGCTCTGCATTAGAGAAGCCACTGCAATGAGAAGCCTGAGCACCACAACGAAGAGTAGCCCCTGCTCGCCGCAACTGGAGAAAGCCGGTGCGCAGCAATGAAGACCCAATGCAGCCAAAAATAAAAAAAAAATAAAAATTCTTAAAAAATAAAAATTAAAAGAAATACACCACAAACATAGAGTATGAACAATATCTAGAGAGATTTGGAGCTAAAATATTCATCTAGAATTCCCAAGTTCATCTTGATGAAAAACAAGTCAGGGGATAAGTCAATCTAGCTAAAAGGCCAGGAAAACTGCCTTGACACAAGGCAGGTGGGTGTGGACATGAACTTAAGAATAATTTTTCAGGGATGTAAGCTTTAATTTCAGCCATATTTGTGTCCTCCTTTATATTTATCCAGATCACATGTGGCACTCTAACTGGAAGGAAGCCTGAAATGTGATTTCAAGGTGTCCAGCCTCTTCAGTTTGGAAAGGCATTCTTGTGGAGGATTGAACTGGGTGGAAAGTGAGCCATTGGACAGTAACTGCCACACTTTTGCTGTATTCTGTTGCCACAAACTTAGTCCAGGCTTTCAGCATATCAACAACAGATTACACACAATAGGTCTCTTGTCTTTTTTTTTTTTTTTTTTTTTTTTGCGGTACGCGGGCCTCTCACTGTTGTGGCCTCTCCCGCTGCGGAGCACAGGCTCCGGACGTGCAGGCTCAGCGACCATGGCTCACGGGCCCAGCCGCTCCGAGGCATGTGGGGTCTTCCCAGACCGGGGCACGAACCCGTGTCCCCTGCATCGGCAGGCAGACTCTCAACCACTGCGCCACCAGGGAAGCCCTTGTCTCCTGTCTTTTCTCTTCAATCCTGCAACTAATTCACCTTTAAAACCTCACTGCAGTATCTCTCTCTGCTCAGATCATTCTTTTTGTCTGAAATATCTTTTTTTCATTTTTCTTCCCATCTAAATAACTTCAGTATTAATTTCACTTACATTTGCTTATTTAGGAGGCTCTCAGTCAGGACTGCATCTACGCTTAATTTTTGAAACTCTTTACATCTTTTATCTTGACATGTGGATACTTCCTCATGCTGATATAAGACCCCTAAGTGCACAGGTTGTGTTTTATTATTTATTGTCCACCTGGTACCTAGCTCAATACCTGAAACATGGTCTGTACTTGAAAAAGAGATTCAACTCGTGAAATGCATTAGTCTTTTTGTTTCAATGGTGTCCCCTCAATGATTCGCATATTGACAGGTTTCATTGTTTTAATGTATAGATGCTATAGATGTCCCATCCATGTCCCCGTGGTCTACTTCTGCATATGGTTCGGTTTGGGCCAGTGACTTCCTGTGTCTTTCTGCCTAAGGGTATTCTCTGCTGTCAAGCATGCTTAGCACTTCTGCAGGTTCTGAAGGATTAACGCCACAGTAGAAATCTTTAACCAATGAGGAACAGAAGTTGGTGAATGAATATTCCAGCTTCCTCTTACCTCTTAAAGGAAAAACTCTAAGGCATGTTTCCTACAATCTCATTACAGCAGGGTTATAAATTGGCCTTTTTCTATGCTGCTCACAGAGGAAACCTACCTAATAAAGCACTCTCTATTGCCTGTCCTCCCTGCCTTGTCTCACTTCCATACTTGTACAGAGTGCTTCCTGGAATCATTTCCAGAATAAACTACTTGCACTCAAATTCTTGTGTAAAAGTATGCCTTGTGAGACTTCCACATAAACCCAATTAATAATGTGCTCATTCATAATTTTTATTAACTCAGTAAAGCATCTCCACAGAGTTTAACCCAATGCAGGGCTTTTCAAGACTGTGCCTGACACATAGTAGAAATTTAATAAGATATTCATTGCCTTCTTCAACTTTTTGGTGATACTTTATTCACTTAGATTAAATAAGATAGGTAGTTGAAGATAAGTCATTGCATTTTGCATAGTCATTTGTTGTGGTTTGTTCTGACACAATGCATACTTGCATTTCTTAGTACCTAAGTTAATGAATTTTTAAAACATCTTTCTTGTTATATTCTATATAAAACTTTCCAACTATTTCCAAGTTCTTTCAGTTTGAATATTCTTGGAAATGAAATTCAAGTATCAAAATCTAGTGTAACTTAGTAAAATTGTGAGTAAGAAACTGATGAAAACATTCACATCAAACTATTTATCTACTGATACACTATGCATGGGAACCCTAGGCACTGATGTAACTTTCACTCTTGGAAAAAAGACAAATGCGTATTTTTCCTAGAAGAAAATGGCAGAAGGGCCTTCAACTTAGGCAGTGTACTTTCTAGCTTATTATTATCACTGGTAATTGCAAAATCTGTACAGTGAAGAATAAATTATGTGGAAGAGGCAAAAGTTAGCACTATTGATTTTAGTACTATTAGTATTTGAACAATATTTTATCAGTTAGTAATTGTTTCAGTATTCACAATTTCCAGTCATTCTTGCAATAACCCTGGAGGTAAGTAGGGTTGTTATCATTTCTATCTCCATTTTACAAAGGAAGAAATGTAGCTCAGAGTAGCTAAACACCTTGACCAGTGTCACACAGCTAAGAGTTAATGGACCAAAGCTTCAACTAAGGTCTTCTGAATCACTCTGAAGCTATAGCATACTGTCACAGTAACGACAAAGAATTTTGCATTTTAGTGAACCTTGAAATCTCTTTTAAAAGTCATTTCTATCCCTTAAAGAAGAAAGAATCTTAAAAGTTGGATATAGTAGCCTTTAAAGCTCTTTTGAAAAGTTTCCATTTCACATACCTGCTGACCTATCTGCATTTTCCTCACCATAAATCAGGCTTGATTGTTTTCTTTGTTTAGTTATATACTGGTTTGTTTTATAAAAGGGATTTAAGGTGGCTCATTCATCTTATAGTCGCTTTTCTATTAACCAGTTGCCTTTGAATGTAATGCTAAAAAGTCTTAAAAGATTTTGGATTGGAGAGTCCTGTGAAGATGGTATTTCCAATCTAGCAGTATAGTGTCCACCACAGTAAAAAGATTCAAGGAAGCAAGACTCATTGGTATCATAACCCAACTGTTCAGTGATTTATTGAGTGAATAGTTGGGCTGAGATGGTAGCCATGAAAATGAAAAACAATGGTGAGGTATAAGAGAACTTACAAAGGGAGAATCAACAGGGCAGATCTTGATGACTGAATGTATAAGAAATAATAACAAAGAAGTCAATGAATAGTAGAAGACTTCTGCTTCATCAGTATTTAGAAAGCAAGTTATCTTATCCTGACTAACTTTGGGTATATCTTCGACGTGCACAAAACAGAATAAGGTGAAATGTGTATAATCCTGTGTACGTAATATTCTGTTTAGTGGTTTTGTTGAAGTGGAATCTAAATTTAGTCTTGTTCCTGTCAGGAAATAAAAAGAAACAGAAAAATGTTGCAGGTTTTATGGAATGCTAACCACTATGTAACACAGCTTTCTACAATATCTGAATCTAGAGTATTTTGTGCATTTCATTTTTTTAGCTATTTTATAGCTCTGTAAGGTGTAGAAAACTGATATTGATGCAAATTATTCCTGTCTATAGATATGCAAATGTATTTTTTCCAATGAAGGTGTATTGATTCCCCCAACCCTTGAGAAAGAAGCCAGTTTTGCATCTATTAACACACCAATTCAGCATTGCTTTATTGCCTGTATATGTGTCTTCTCTTTGGCTTCTCCTCTGAAACAGTTTTTAAGGCCTTTGCTCATCCCCTCATTAATTAATGTTATAATCTTTGCTCCATGTTCATTTTGTACTTGTATGAGTGTTATGGTTTTGCTGTTAAGTTAAACAATTATCTTGTAACACAACTTTTTTCAAATCCAATGAATTATTATTTCCTCTTGATAACATCTAAGTTGAGTACGATGGTGATGGTGGGGAAGGAGAGTTATGCATGTTGGATAGTAACTCAGTGTCAACTTGCTGTGCACAAATAGGGTAAATTACATTTAAGAAAGGATGAATGAAGCAAATGGCTTGTACTGTTGAGTGAAATAAAAACGCACAGTGTGAGAACTGTGAGTTTCAGTTTTACTTGGGGATTTACCGAGGACCAGGGCCCAGGAGTCAGGCTCTCAGATAGCTCTGAGACATTGCTACCGCTCCAGAGGTAAGGCGGGTTGTCAGCATATATGTGACTTGAGAAGTAGATGTCTGCATTAATGATTTTAGTGCTTTTCTAGGTATGAGAAGATGCAGGAAATTGGGTTCATAAAATTTTCTCCTGAAAATACCTAACTATCTGAAGGCCTGTTCTCCCAGTTTTTCTGAGAGCACAGTGCCTCATTCTTGATTTTCACCCTGAACTCTTTCAGGGGATGTTGGAGGTCAGCAACTGCAGTGGCTAGTGGCCTAATCCTTGTAGAGCCAGAGGGCAGGCGACATTCTTTAGTTGACAGCGCCAAGGAATGGAATACTTGGTTCTTACTCCACATCAGCAATTACACGTTAGAGAAACAGAGTTCAATTATTTCGCCCTTTGCTTGCTTCTATACCTAAAATAGTAACTTGCTGAATGTATATATTGTGTGTATAATAAGGTCGCTGTATGACACAGAACTGGTTCAATGGAAAAAAGTTCAATTAAGTGGATGATTGGCTCTTGATAAAGACTGTAATTTTAGATTCGATCTTAGCTACAGCCACAAAGCTAAACCTCTTTGAAAGACTGCTTTTATCACAGGACTTTGGGTGCTTCACTTTCAATTTGATCTCAAGTGGAAGTGGGAGCTTGTTCCAGTTTTTTTTTTTTTCAAAATAAGAACAAGGAACCAAGATGATTCATTTTACTTTTTACCTTCTGTGAGTCATGCTGTGGTGCGTAAGCAACCTTCACCGTGTGACGTAGCCTCAGCTGCAGGTTGCTGAAGTCCAGACCTAATTACTATCTGTCGAAATGCTATTGAACATACTTTAATGGTTCTGCATATGACTTTAGACTGCCATTTGCTAGTTCTAAAAAAATGAGCTTTTAAAAGTCATACCATTAATATATGCACATTGTATTATAAACTAGTTTATGACTGATTTCACTCCATTAAGTATTTAGTTATTTACTTATAATCCCCAAGTCTCCTTTCTTTCATGACATCTTCCACATGTTTTAAGGTAAAAAAAGAAGAATTTGACCTTACTGTATCTGTATTATAGATTAAGTAATATTTAGTAGAATGTCAGTTGCATTTGTATAATAGTATAATTCATTTCCTTTCACGAGTTTTGGGAGGATGAAGGAGCCCTTTTCTTCTTAGCTCTGCTTTCTTTTACCATAAGCAAAGAGATCTTCATTTCTTTCCACAATGGGGAGAATATAGAAGAGAATCCTTGTTTCTCTTTCCACCCCATATTTCCTGCAAGGTTGAAAGAACAACTAATCTGGCTGGTAATGGATTAATATCCACTTGGTCCTCTTAGAAGTAGGTAACATTACTGTGTCTCAAAAGTAAGAACTCTTACACTCTGTCTTGCATTGTTACGATGAGCCGGGGCTTCCTCTCCATTTCTCCTGGAGGCAAGCCTAGGCACCCAATAGGTTCTCTTGTATACCTTAGTCTGATAGTGACTGGGTTTCTGAGGAAGCTTGGAACAGACCTTGCATCTGGCTGGGTAAATATATTTGGCATCTGCTTTGAAAACTCAGCTCTTCCCACAGATGGAGGTCAAAGGGTAGATTTGCAATAAGCAGTAGCATGTCCCTACTTTGGCCTCAGATTCCAGACATGCTCTCCAGTCTAGATTTTTCAGAAAGCTCTGTACTTTAGAAAATTAATGAACCATTACTTACAAAATCTGTACATTAATCTCTATTTGGCATTTTGTATCTGTATCTTCATAAAAGAACCTAGAGAAAAAGAGGGGTGATAATTGAGATCCAAACAGAAATATTCGATTTTAAAGTATTTCTGTGTACATAATAAACTCGTTTATTAGAATCAGATCTTTTTTGCAGTATTGCCTCACTTTAACATTTACCTGTATTGATTAAATGTACATTAGTACTCATTAATGTTATGACTTGATATATTTACTCTCTTAAACCTGTTTCTTAAAGCTGCTCCCTGGGCTTCCCTGGTGGTGCAGTGGTTGAGAGTCCGCCTGCCGATGCAGGGGACACAGGTTCGTGCCCCGGTCTGGGAAGGTCCCACATGCCGCGGAGCGGCTGGGCCCGTGAGCCATGGCCGCTGAGCCTGCGCGTCCGGAGCCTGTGCTCCGCAACGGGAGAGGCCACAGCAGTGAGAGGCCCGCGTACAGAAAAAAAAAAAAAAAAAAAAAAAAAAACTGCTCCTAGCATTTCTGTTATTAAGCTCTTTTAGGTGGAAAATGATGCCCGCATTATTCTGTAGTCCAGCAATATGAAAATTTGGAACCTTAAGAAATGCTGATAACGATAAACTAATCATTCTAGGCATACCCTAATGGACATGCGAGTATTTTATTTTGAGTCACCTTTATTAAAAAGTTTTTATACTGTCTCCAGTTCAAGGTAATAAATTGAGCACAAGAACTTACCTCGCATCTCATAAGAGACCTCGCTAAAAAAGACGATGAAAGTAATTGAAAAGTAATGGTGAGGTGAAAGTAAGATGGGCTGTTAGTGAATCTTCCAACAAATCTATGGAACATCAAAATCAAATGGGGCTTCCCTGGTGGCGCAGTGGTTGAGAGTCCGCCTGCCGATGCGGGGGACGCGGGTTCGTGCCCCGGTCGGGGAGGATCCCACGTGCCGCAGAGCGGCTGCGCCCGTGAGCCATGGCCGCTGAGCCTGTGCTCCGCAGCGGGAGAGGCCACGGCAGTGAGAGGCCCGCGTACCGCAAAAAAAAAAAAAAAAAAGAAATCAAATGACATTGTTGAAGGATGAATCAGCAAAGGAAGCCACAGCTTAGAAAAGATGTTATGGGGACAATGGTAGAAAAAGGAGCTGATCACTCGAGTAGGAACAGAGAGAGACTTTAGAACAGGATTGGTAACTCTGGCCCATGGACCAAATCTAGTCCACTGTCTTGTTTTATAAACATATTTTGTATCAGAACACAGCTACTGGGCTTTCCTGGTGGCGCAGTGGTTGAGAGTCCGCCTGCCGATGTGGGGGACACGGGTTCGTGCCCCAGTCCGGGAAGATCCCACATGCCGCAGAGCGGCTGCGCCCATGAGCCATGGCTGCTGAGCCTGCACGTCCGGAGCCTGTGCTCCGCAACAGGAGAGGCCACAGCAGTGAGAGGCCCACGTACAGAAAAAAAAAAAAAAGAACACAGCTACATCTATTCATTTACGGATTTTCTTTGGATGCTTTCACGTTATAATGCCAGAGGTAAGTAGTTGTGACTAAGACCATCTGGCCTTCAAAATCTGAAATATTTCCTGTTTGGCCTTTTACAGAAAAAGTTTGCTGACCCCTGCTCTAGACTCAGAAATGGAATGTTGCATAGATGACAAGAGAGAAAAATAATAGGATTTAAAAGAAAGGTGAAGCGAAGGTGGTATGGTGTTAAAGGTCCATCTCACCTTCTATCTCCCACCTTCTCATGTCAGGAAAGAGTAAAATCCTACCCAGGACTGAAAGAGGGAAAGTCAGCTCCAACTGAAAAGGAAAAGAGCACTTTGCCATTCTTCAGCCTCTGAAAGCAAGCAGAAAGCCAGCTTCAAAGTTAACAGAAAACACTGTTTCACTCACGATCACAGAGCCGTTGTAAAATGCTATCACAACTCCCTCTTTGACTGACTACCGCTTTCTTATCAATGATACTCTGGACCCATTTGGCAATTTTCATTTATCACTGGGGATATTGAATTGCGAAGCCTTCTTCACCTTAGGACAGACCCAGTGCCTAGTTAATCCCATTTCTTCTAAACCTGCTTCAGAAAGAGCAACCAATTCTGAATTGACTACTATGCCCCTTAGTTCCTCTTCAGAGCCCTTCAGTGGAAAAACAGACCTTACAAAAGATACTTCCCTCCTGCCTATGGGCCAGCAGAATTCCTCTGGAGTGCACTCCCTGGCTGTGAATCAACAAATCTTATTTTATCAGATCATGGACTTGTTCCTGGGCATCTGATTAGGTGTTTTGTTTTGTTTTGTTTTGTTTTGTTTTGCGTTACGCGGGCCTCTCACTGCTGTGGCCTCTCCCGCTGCGGAGCACAGGCTCCGGACGCGCAGGCTCAGCGGCCATGGCTCACTGGCCCAGCTGCTCCGCGGCACGAACCCACGTCCCCTGCATCGGCAGGCGGACCCCCAACCACTGCGCCAGCAGGGAAGCCCCTGATTAGGTTTTAACACTTATTCAATGTAATATTCCGAAAGGTAAGAGCATGACTCTCATATAATTACAAAATGAACACATGTCAAATATGTTAAGCTCAGTTAATGAGGGAACTAACAAAGTTATAGGGAGGCAATTTAATAGAAATCATGGTAGGGTAGGCGTGCTAGGTTAGAAACACAGCTGCTTAATGTCCATCCGGAACACAAACTATAATCTCTAGGATTATCTGTTCTACTAGACAGAAATTATTTGTATCTCTACTGAACAAAAATCTAAAGATTAACCTCTGCGCCCAAGAATTGTAAAATAGCACAGACAATAAAATATAAATCCCAGGAGTGCACTAAAAGCATACTTAACAATCTTCTCTGCTTTTTATAAATATCAGATAATTTCTCTGATTGTGCAGATCACAGTGAGCATAGATTATCTCCCTCTCCCAGGCAAAATATAAGTAGTTTTTAATTTTTGTTAATAAACTAGAAAAATTGGGGAGAATGAAGGAATCTAGTTTGCTACCGACATCCCAGAGTCAGCCCCACTCAGACTTCCTGGTGTTTGTGAGGCTTAACCCATAACGGTTGGATCTTGCCTGCTAACCCTAAAGAAAGTTGATTGACAAGTGATAAACTGCCCATATCAGTATCCTCATCTCCTTTCCTAAAGATAAATAAATTACCAGGCCTCACCAAATAGTTCAAGAAAGCCTTCAGAATAAAAAAGAAATATAGGTAAAATAAATAAATAAATATTTTTCTTAGGAGGAAATATCTAACCTTAAGAAACAAAATTTGTACTCTCAGAGATATTCAAAAAGATCCTGCACCCTAAAGTAAGAACAGGATACTAAGAAAAAGGGAAATAAAAATAAAAAGAGCTCTTGGACATTTAAAATACATTGCCAAGACAGGATTCAAAAGAAAATTTGAAGAAAAAGATAAGAAATATCCAAGAACGTAAACAAAAATTCAAAGAATGAATTTATTTTGCCTACCCCCATTGGCAGATGCCTTTTTATGAAAAAAAATAATAATCCAACATCAATTGGTGATTTGGGGGTCATATCCTTGAAGTGTTTGCAAATGGGTATTTTGTCAACTTAAGTACCTAAAATACATAGAATTGTATTGTGTATTTGGAAATTGCTAAGAGTAGATCTTAAAACTTCTTATCACAAGGAAAAAAATTGTAATTAAAATACATACACACGTACATACATACGTACCTAGCAAGTCAATAACAAGTGTT
Organism: Delphinus delphis; assembly: GCF_949987515.2. Classification (NCBI taxonomy): domain Eukaryota; kingdom Metazoa; phylum Chordata; class Mammalia; order Artiodactyla; family Delphinidae; genus Delphinus; species Delphinus delphis. Next base: position 49,508,809 of record NC_082699.1, read on the forward strand.
GATTACTTACTCCTTATATAAGTTCTGCACAAGTTGCTGTGTGTTTGTGTGTTGGGGGGGCGGGGTTGGGGGGGGTGTTAAATAATAAAAATTATAAAGCATTAGAAACCTCTAAACATAACCATAATTTGTGATCTATGTCGCTCAGCTCCGTACAGAAATCTCTTTTTTAAACCAAAAAGAATCCATTCCAGACAAGTTAAGACAAAATTATTCCCTACTCTTGCCTTAAGTTTCACTGTGACTAGTCTTCTTCTAAGCACTTGGAAGAGCACACAGTGATCATGAGACACAGACAGTGATGCTCTCTGGTCCTCAGGGTCTCTGGCAATGATGAAAGATAAATCTTTAAATAAATGAGCTGTGACATGTATTGCAGGGAGTCCGTCTTACTTGTCGTGCACATAGCCTCTCTCTTTCCCTCAAAAAGAACAAGAAGTCAGTGCGTGAAGATATTTTTCTCCAACACCATTGATGTTTCTGAAAAGCCTTTCATGGACGGGGACATGGTATAAAATTGATACTAGACAATAACACCCAGTGAAATGTCATCATTGCTAGATGAAGCTGAGGGCTCACAAACATGTCTAATGGATGGATACCCAAGGCTCTTCTGCACTCTTAGAACTCATACAAAGGGTGCTTAATTAGCATGTCTGGGTTATAGATCTCTTAATCACCATTATTCACAGGTTAAATTAAAATTAACACTATGTAATTGCTCATCTGCCGAAAGAGCACAGCTGTAACCAACAAAAAAGAATAAAAACAGTCAAAAGAACGGAAATGGATGGCTTGGGAATTCGTTGCTCATGTTTCTGGGTTTCCATCATCCTGTCTCTGACACCCTTCTTTTTTTAAATATTTTATCTTTTTGTCTTTCAATTTTTTATACAATGTTTAAAGGTTACTTTCCATTTGCAGTTACTCCAAAATATTTGCTGTATTCCCTGTGCTGTACAATACATCCTTGTAGCCTATGTTACACCCAATAGTTTGTATCTCCCTGCTCTTTCCACTGGTAACCGCTACTTTGTTCTCTATATCTGTGAATCTGCTGCTTTTTTGTTATATTCACTAGTTTGTAGTGTTTTTTTAGTTTCCACATATAAGTGATATCATACAGTATTTTTCTCTGAGTTATTTCACTTAGCATAATGCCCTCCAACACCCTTCTTATTGTTACCGAGTCCAAGCTCGCTCTGCTCACAGCACCACAAGCCAATAAATCGGAGACAGAGTGCTGAGGCAAGGAATACAACTTTATTCGGAAAGCCAGCAGACCGAGAAGACGGCAGACTAAAGTCTCAAAATAACCATCTTATCGGGGTTTGGATGCCAGTTTCTTTTATAGCACAGAGACAGGAAGGAGATGAGGAAGTAAAGTAAAGAGGACCTAAGTTTTACAAATATCCCCTGGAATGGCCAGCCTCAGGGAGGGGATGTGCTAATTTCTTCTTCCTTGCAGCCATCCACAGGCGACAGGGTCTGGATGTTTCCCTGAACAAAGGCATTTTGGTTTAACATTCAGGCAGAGGGGCAGGGCTCCCCAAGGCAGATCATTGTGTATAGACAATATCCTTTTAGTGAACAAAAGCAACAGGAAGCAAAGGTTAAAGTAAAAGAAACAGATCCAACACATTGTCAGATTTGATTCTTCCTTGTAACATTATTGCTTTTCTTCAGTGGGTTCATGGCTATTTTTTTCCTTTTCTTAGTATGTGGCAACTGCAGCTGTATCTTCCTTTTGAAGAAAGTCACAAAAGGAGGTTCTGGGAACTTGCTAATCACTCTATCACTAGAGTGAATATTTACTGGCCCTCAGCGTTTCTCTACCAAAATCAATCCAAAGAAGGACCAAAGCCAACTTTTATTATTTTTGTTTCCTGAGTGCATTACATTAATTTTAAATATTACTAAATTTGGAAATAAAAGACAGATGCAGACAAAATCATCCCTTGAGGACTTAAGATTTAAATAGTAATTTATGTGATAAATTTTGGACCATTACAATTTGATGCCTAATACTTTGGGGTCAGATAATTCTCTGAGAAACTAATGAAAAGCAATGAACCCTTAACCCAAAGTCACTAGGAAAACTCACATAAAATTCTATTGTATACATAAATTCAGTAGGTTTACATACCCACTAAAACCAATTGATTAAACAGTTAAAAGTACTTGGTTAAAACAAAATGTCTTCTGTGACTGAAATAACAGGCACAGATTCTTCAGTGTGATTATACTAGTTAAGTGAAAAGAGCTGAATATCTTAGCAAAACAGTTTATACTAAAGAAAATTTAGAGTTTTAGGATTCAGTTCCTGAAATTTGTTTTCCACAATTTAGCTTCCCAGATAATTATTCAGTTGTTTGTTTGTTTTTTCTTTTTCTTTACAATGTAAACTGTTTGGCTGTTCACAATCTAAGAAAAAAATACCAATTCTTTTAATTAAATCTGTCATCCTCCAGGCTCCTTGCCATACACACATTCTCCCAAAGCAAAACACAAAGTGCTCACAGTACGAGTTCATGTGATTCCCTTCACCCAAATCCATGTCTTCTTTTTCCTTCCTGATTAACAGCAAATTTCATAGGTTGTACAAATAAACTAATTAATTAACAAAAAATAATTTTTAAATGTTTTCAGTTGCCATATACCGAAAATAAAAACTCAACAAACTGAAGTGATGACATAAGGTTTTTGTATCTACCACTCTGGTGGATTGGCTGTTACTTTGGCGGATAAGCCAGAGCTAGTTTTACTCCTGTTTTGTGAATCTCTTGATGTGAAAAATAGTATTAGCCTATAAAAATTGAATCTTATTTAGATGCACGTAACTCGCACATTTAGATACACATTTAATAACTTGCTTTCCTGTAAAAGAATAGTTGAAATCAGGACTGTTTCAGAGAATCCCATATTTGTTCCCTATTACTAGGAATCCCATAAACCACTGTCTCTCATCCAGGCTGCACTCTCAGAAATTCTGTTGTTAGTTTGAGCTGTAGTCTGGGCATCAAGATTTTTTAAAGCTCTCCAGTTGAATCTAATATGAAGCAAAGTTTGAGAACGACTGATATAAATAATGTTATTTTAAATGAGAATATACTGAGTTTATCTTATAGCTGATCTATCTAGAGCTGGCATTTTTCCTCATTACTATATGGTAATTTAAACCAGTGTTTCCCATCCTTCTGGTAACAAGGCATACATAGATATTTGTGTGGCTCACTGGGGGTAAACAGAGAAAGTTATTGGTAGCAGAAGTAACCAGCCTGGAAACCTCAGCTGCCCCAGTTGGAGCTAGACTCCTCCAGGGTCGCAGAGGGTCAGAGGTCAGCATTGAGACATTCCAGTAACCCATTCTGTGCAATTCAAAGATTGAGACCCTTGGTCTTAATTACACTAAAATGTAGAGTTGATGAACAAGAAAGAAAAAACAATAAATTAAAGCTATTTACTTTGATTTTTCCAATTTTCTTAGAGGCTAGCTCAGTTTGGGGCTCATTTAGGAGCAGGTTTTCTAGACTGGAATGGGCCTCTGAGTACTTAGGCAATCTCTGGGGATTTCTGGTGGGACACCTGACACAAATTCATCATCCCTTCTGAATTTATGGAAGAAGTAACCCACTTTTTTCTCAAATCCAGTCATTCCAGTGAAAGTCTCACCAACATTATTCTAAGCCTTATTTTTCAAGGCTAGACAAGGTTAGGAATTGTCATTTCCTTTATCTTACCTTAGTCATTACTGGGAGAAAAGTATGGAGAATTAATAATCACCAGCTCCTGAACCTAATAATAATGGATTTAGAAGCTATAAAACCATAGCATATGAGCAAAGAATAAAAGTTGATTTTTATTAAAACTCCATCTTTTTAATAGGAACAAGGAACACATAGCATGTGGGATGGGAATATAAAATAAGAAGAGGCTGATTATAATTATGCTTAATTAAAATGCGTACATGTGGGACTATGACAAAGCAAAGCATGTTTGGCTTCAGTTATTTTTGCTTAAAACAGGTAGGATGAAATGTAACTTTCAGAGTCTGAAATTAAATCATTGTAGAGGGGTTTTATTGAAGTAAATTTCATATTTTAAAACTTGCAGGTGGAAAAAATTTTAAATATGCAATAACAATGTTCACAGGTTTTACTTGGGAAGTGATTTCAAAATCAAATTTCAGAGTTTAGGAGGAATAATTTGTAAGGACCTTTTCTCCCAAAACATTTATGAAGCATCGTCTATGGGCAGCACACATTTTCTACTGATAGTGAAAGCTTAATTCAAGACGAAGATGTATTAATAGAAGGAGGAAGAGGGGGATGGAAGTGTTGACTGAGAAAAATGCACAACCTAAAAGTTGAGAATTATGTTTTATTTGGTGGACCTTCTGAGGACTTCAAGCCTGGGAGACAGGCGCTCAGATAGCTTTGAGGGACTGCTCCAAAGAGGCAAGGTGGGGAGCCAAGATATACAGGAGTTTGTGCAACAAAGACTGGGTAGTCGGAACATCAAAAGATTACTGTTAATTAAAGAAAACCAGACATCTCAAGTTAAGGAATTTAGCACTTTTCCATGTATGGGAAGATGCAAGAGTCTGGGCTCGCTGAAATCATTCCTTTGATGTGCACCTCAGCTTTCTGGGGCCAGTATCCTGTGCTTTCTCATCCTGTGTCTCTTCAGAGGTGGCTGTAGGAGTTGACTGCTAGATGGCAGGCATCCTGTTTCATCCTGAGTTGGGGAGGCTGTAATGTGGTGGCTTGATGGCTGCAACATCCTTTGTTTGCTGATACAGCAGGCAACATTTCTCCTTCACAATAAGAAGGAAGAGAAAGAGGAATAGGGAAAGAAAGCATGTTGAAAATTATTTACTTGCCTCACTACAAAGAATACCATAGACGTTAATACCTTCACACTCTGGACAAAGTTCTAACTCTGTGAGACTTCATTTACAAAGTGTCTATAAGAGTTTCAACTGAGAAAATTATGAAAAATGGTATGATGCGTGTTAGACAACTTAAACAATGGGCACATAGTAGGTCTGTGATTGAATACCCTCAACACCTCTATCTTGGTGTGTTTAAAGCAGAATTCAGGTTTTCTCCTTACTCTAAAGCAACCTCCTCTTTTGAATCTCCTATTTCTATTCCACCTGCCCAATATTTCTCAGAGGTGTGAATCTCTTTCACTTCTCACCACCAGCTTATTAGGACTTTGGTTCTTCACACTGTAGCTGTTGTAATGTATCCTTAACTGATATTTTTTCTTTCATGTAACCATATTTGGAAATAGAATGGTTGCAGATGTAATCAGTTAAGAAGAGGTCATGCTGGGGTAGTGTGGTTCCTTGATCCAATAGGAATGGTGTCTTTATAAGAAGAGGGAAATTTGGACACAGAGACAGAGACACACAGAATGGGGAATGCTGTACGAAGACACAGAAACAGAGGCAAGATGGGATATAAAGATGAGGCAGAGATTGGAGGTCTGCTGCCACAGACCGAGGAACCTGGGCTGACCAGAAGCTAGAAGAGACGAGGAAGGATCCCCACTAGAGGCTTCAAAGGGAGCATGACCCTGTCAGCACCTTAATTTCTGAATCCTAGCTCCAGAATTACGAGAGAATACATTTCTATCTTTTTTTAAGCCACCCAGTTTGTGGTATTTTGTTACAGTAGCCCTAGAAAACTATTGGGTTGGCCAAAAAGTGCATTTGGGTGTTTCTGTAATATCGCACGAAAAACCCAAATGAACTTTTTGGCCAGCCCAACATTACACCCTCTAACAGTTTTTGTAGAGTGCAGCCAACTACATATTTTAAGGGTCTGTAATGAGTGTACCTAAGCAGTATAAGCAATGGACCATGAAGGCTCTTGCACATCCCCTTGGCCCACCTTCCATGGCCCCCCAGCCAGCTACTGCCATTGAAACCAGCTGCATTCTGGTGTACCCTACAACACCTTGTGCTGCACATCCCTTACTTTCCATCCTGGGCTATTTGGTTGCTCACCATGGGGAACTGAAGGTGCCCAATGTTCTGTATGGTGTACCTGGAGGTGCAAGGGAGTCAACACTCCTCTGGGCAACCTTTGACTATTGGGAGATGGGAGCCAGTGGCTAACATTCCCCACTTCCATATCCAGGGTAGACAATTCTGATGTGCTTCAACACATTCTTCCGAGGGCCCACGGTGGTAACTAGGTTAATAATGCATCCTTGAATTGCCTTTCTCTCCTTCCTGTTTCTCTCTTTGTTATCCTATTCTAGTTTCCCAGGATCTTTTCTCAAAGTAAATTACCAACAAGCAAGCAGTCTTTGTTGTCAGAAAGAACCCAAGGAAAGAGAGCTGTGAAGTTTTCCCAAAAAATTTGTGCCTGCTATTTTTTATTACTGTAATACAAGGACCCAACATAATACCTTGCACATAGTAGGCATTCAGTAAGTATATATTTATTGAATGAACAAATGTACAATGCTGATCCATTTATCATTACACGTTATGCATATATCAATACATTATAGTTGACTGTATATATAACTAAAATAATATCTTGATAGCGATTCAGGCTGCATTTCTTTGCCTTGTCTACATATTTTGAGAAACATTGTTTAAAAAATTAAGATAACCTGTGTATCTGGAAAATTGATGATTTATAATTCTAATAACATTATTAAAAATAACATCAGGTTAGGGTTCGTTCAATGTCTGATACCAAATCTACTGACCCATATGCACCTGGACCAACCCTTCTGCCATGTAGAGGTGTCTTCCTCCCTATCTCAGGAAAATCATTCTTGCCACCATAAGAGTGTACTTATCTCCTACCATGCTAATCTTTTCTTCTCCTCTCCCACCTTTTCCACTCCACTTCCTGGATTGCAGTGGCCTTATTCTCCTTTCATGTCTGCAAATGTGTCAAGCTCTTTCCTCCTCTCAGCCTTTATAACTATTCTTCCTTTGCCAGAAATATCCTTCCCCTTGCTCCTTTCTCATTCAGAGCTTAGCTTACGTGTCAACAATTGAGAGAAGCCTTCTGTGGCCACCATTTCAAAGTATCCATCTTAAACCTCCACAATCAGTTCATCTCTTTGATTTTAATTCCTAAATCAACTTTTTCTATTTCCCTTTTTCTTGACTACCCTTACCCTAGCCAAAGTGGGACAAGTTACTATTACTTCTTTCCTTAACTACTATGAAAATTCTCTTAAAAATTATCCCCTTGGGAAGGTTATCTAAAAAATATTTACAGTTTCTACTAGACAGACATCAACTGATAAGAGCAGATGCTGGCTATAGCGCTGGAATAGCATTCTGGAAGCCCACTGCTATACCAGGTACTAATTCTTTGGTTGCTTGATTCTGGCGTAGAGTCAGGACTACCTAAATGGCAGGAAGACACTTGGACACAGGGTAGCAACTACTTCTAACAAGAATGAAATTACATCATTGTTTTAACAATATGTATGGTTGCACTTTTGCAAACTGATGCATACTGGTTCATACTGGTTGGTAAGCTATTTGCCCAATCCTTCACATCTAAACAAAAGGGACCTTTAATAAACACACGCGTGCACGTGCACACACACATACACCCACACTCCAAATTCTACAGTGACTGCCCAGTTCTTAAACATAGCCCAGAGTTCCTAGATATCTGACCCTTGATTACCTCTTCAATATCATATTGCATCATGATCCCACTGACTGTCCCCAATAGAGGCAAACAGGAAACTGAACATAGCATGCATTCATATCCCAGAATGTGTACAAGACCCCAACAGAAAATAATTTGCGTTGATGACCAGCTCAAAGGATAAAATTGCAAAGCAAATGAAAACTTAAGTGCCATGTGACATAGTCACAAATGAGTGGCTGTAGATAATAAGTTAACCTGAAACTATATGTTTGTAAATAGTAGAAAGGCAATTTGGGAAATATACTAGAAGTCCATAAAATATAAATACCTCTGACTCTGCAATTTCAATCCTAGAAATTCACCTTAGAGAAAGAGAAATACACAATTTTTTACACAAGGATGTTAATTGCAATATTATTTATAATAAAGTCACAAAGCTTCTAGCAATAGATGATTAGTAAAATAAAATATGATTCAACTAGCAGTAGACAGCCATTAAAAATGTTTGAGAAGTGTATTTAAAAGCATATATTATCAAGTGAAAAAATCAAGTTATACAGTAGAAATGTGCAGTGTGATTCCAATTTAGATAGAGTCAGACTAAGTGGTTAAGTTAGGTGATGGGATCACAAATAATTTTCTTCTTGTCTGTGTTTTTCTGTATTTTCTAAATGTGCTTCAGAATACTGGAATTACCTTTATGACAGGTGGGAAAGCCAATACATTTTATTAACAAAATAGTAGTGCATTATTTTTGAAAGGAGTGTACCAACATGCTTTGCTGATATTGTGATCTCTTGTGAAAAGCAGACCTGTAAATGTCTGTAATGCATAGATGGTAAAAGAGATTTTGCTGAACAGAGTCAATACCATTTTCTGGGCTTCTGTTTTTTTCTGTGACTTTTAAGATGCTTTAAGATGATGCAACAGACTTTTTTCTAAGACCCAAGAGCAATTTTTCTTGGAGATGGATTTATGCAAATAACTTTTACTTACTGAAAGATTGAAATAGAATCAAAACTTATAAAACCAGGCAAGATGAAGGGGAAAAAAGGATCAAAGAGTCCTGCTCTAATTTCTCAAAAGAGTACTGTGTTCCCTCCTAGCTTATCTCCATTTAAAAGACCTATGTGCTTAGCTTCTCAAAGACTTTTTGAATTTGGTATAAACTAAAGAGGTGTGAGATGACATCTGAGAATAATGTCGAGCTAAGAAAGCTTCTATTATTCACAGGGCCAAAATTTTTAAGCCCGTTTTGTAAAATAAAGCTGGAGCATTATGGGTCAAGGAAAATTGAATCCAAACTCCTTGCTCATTTATTTTATTTTGAATGTCAATTGATTAGAAGTTCATTCTAGCTGATAAAACTTCAGTAGTGAATGTGTGAGGAAAGCTTGTCAGAAGTTGTCAGTGGGGCTTCCCTGGTGGTGCAGTGGTTGAGAGTCTACCGGCCGATGCAGGGGACACGGGTTCGTGCCCTGGTCTGGGAAGATCCCACATGCCGCTGAGCGGCTGGGCCTGTGAGCCATGGCCGCTGAGCCTGCGCGTCTGGGGCCTGTGCTCCACAACGGGAGAGGCCACAAAGTTGTCACTGTACCATTTGGTTATTCAAATTGAATCAACTTTCACTTAAAATTATTTCTTATTATTTAAGTGTGTTCTTCTGATTAAGAAAAATTACAACTTCAATTTGTAAGTCTCTTAAAATTTCTCAGTCTTTTATTCCAACATGACAAAATCTCCTTTTTTTCAGGTGAAAGGAATTACTGATAACCTTCAATATATTTTGTTTCCTATTTTTTTCCATCTTCATTGCCGTCTTTTATGCATTGCTTCCATTATCTCATTTGTCTTGTTACAAAGAACATTTTGTCCTCCGATATGTCCTGCTAGATGATTCTTCTAGAACCTCAGTTTTATCTTATTATCTCTCGCTCTTACATCAACAATGGCAACTTGTTGACTAAGAACTCACATTGACACACTCAGTGTAGCATTAATGTCCCTCCGTGAGGCTATGTTATCAACCCAAATCCACATAAACTGCTTCCCGATAGATATTCTCTAAGCCTGGCCGATTTGCTGCATGGCATGTTAATATTCTTTCTGAGGCTGTTCTTTCCTCCTGTGCTTGATCAAGTTAATATCTTATCTCAATTCTTTTAAATCCTTTGACAATCACTTCTAGTTTTCTCACTATTTCAGCACCTGATTTAATTATCTCGAATAATTATCTGATTATCTAGTACCTATAAAGTATAGGTGTTGCTCCAATAAAATTACAAGCTTTTTGTTGATTGAGATTGTATCTTAAAACTTGTTTATCTCACTTAAATATTAGAATAAAGTGGAGCATCTATGAATTGGGCTTAACAAACTTTGGAGAACTGAATTATATTACCTTTCATTATATTATTCAGAATGCGATTACTAGTTTTAGAACTGCTTCTAAAGGCATGAATGTAGCCAATTACCCATAAATGTGTGTGAATGGAGTGGTTTGGAGATAGGAAGGGACGTTTAAGCTCATCCGTTTCTTCAACAAATTGTCATTGTACACCTCTTGTTTATCAGGCAGTGGGTAGACATTGATAAATAAAATTCGGGGCCAAAAAGTTTATGGAACTTACAATCAAATTTGAGATAAAAGATACTATGTAAGTTATTAGACACATAGACATGTTACTTATAAACTGTTTTGAATGCTCTGACATTAACAAAGTGCAGTGATGGAGAAAAGTGGATAGAGGGAAGGAAGAGCATGATTTAGACGAGCTAAAGGAAGGACCTTGCTAGAGGGTTGACATTTACCCTGGGATCCAGAAGAGGGGAGCCAGTCATATGGAGAGGGGGCTGGGACTTTTCAGGTTCTGGCAACAGTATGTGAAAAGGCTTGAAAGTAGGGACAAAAGAAAGAAATAATAGACTTTGAAGCATTAAAGAGAAGCCAGCAAGTTGAGGGCAGAGTAGCATGAGACAGGATGGAGATGTCAGGATTCCAGATCATGCAGGGCATCCTTGGCCATGTAAAAAAGACTGTGCATCTGATTTAAACCAAAATGTGCGTTGGTTTGTTCCTTAAGGTCAGCTTTACAGCTGTGTGGAAACAGATTAAAGAATACCCAATAGGACAAAATGTTTGTTTTTTATTTATTTTTTTTAGTGAAAACTATGTCATTCATTGAACTATATCACCTCGATAATGGAAAATCCTGATATCACCTAAAGTTAGATATTTTTAAATTTTACAACTGGTTATTAGACAATTGTCAGGTTTTCTTTTTAATGGTAGTTGTTTCATCACTCCTGGAGATACCTAACATTTTATTTTTTAGTAGTGATAAAAAAAAAATGCCTCTACTTCAGCTTCACTAAACTTCATTTTCATCAGCACGTTGAGGAAATGGTTTTCTGTCTCCGTCGTCTGTGACCAGGGAGGGCATTCTGAGATGTCTCTGTAGGATGCCTCACTTTGTATCTGGGTATAGGCAAACCCGCAACTGGAGTTTTCTGATGAAAGTATTCCTCAGTAATCTTTGATACTGTCAAGTTCAAAAGCATCTTTTTGCCTCTGTTTAACTAAAATTAAAACTAATTTGGCCCTTTCTCTGCAGAATCACCATGGTGGCTGGGACCCTGTACCCATATCTTGAAAACTGGAGGGCCTTCAAGGCCCTCATTGCCACTCAGTGCAGCAGGGCTCAGGTCTGCGTGCTCACCGCACCACCCCGCTTCCATTTTGGCCAAACCAAACACACCCCCGAATTTCTCCATAGATTTCCTGCTGGCAAGGTTCCAGCCTTTGAGGGTGACGATGGATTCTGTGTGTTCGAGAGCAATGCCATTGCCTACTATGCGAGCAACGAAGACTGCAGGGAAGTACTCCCAAAGCAGCAGCCCAGGTGGTGCAGGGGGTGAGCCTTGCTGATAGCAACATAGTTCCCCCAGCCAGAACCTGGGTGTTCCACACCCTTGAGCCTCATGCGCCGCAACAAGCAGACCACAGGGAATGCAAAGCAGGAGGTGAGGGGAATTCTGGGGCCGCTGGACGCTCACTTGAAGACAAGGACTTTTCTGGTGGGCGAACGTGTGATACTGGCTGACATCACAGTTGTCTGCACCCTGTTGTGGCTTTATAAACAGGTTCTGGAACCTTCTTTCTGCCAGGCCTTCCCTAATCCAAACCACTGGTTCCTCACCTGCATTAACCAGCCCCAGTTCCGGGCTGTCTTGGGGGAGGTGAAACTCTGTGAGAAAATGGCCCAATTTGATGCTAAAAAGTTTGCAGAGAGCCAGCCTAAAAAAGGACACCCCACAGAAAGAGAAAGCTTCTACGAGAAGAGAAGCAGAAGCCCCAGGCTGAGCGGAAAGAGAAGAAGACGGCTGCCCCTGCTACTGAGGAGGAGCTGTATGGACGTGCGCGGGCAGCGGCTGCTGAGCCGAAGGCCAAGGATCCCTTTGCTCCCCTGCCCAAGAGCACCTTGGCGTTGGATGAATTTAAGCGCAAGCACTCCAACGAGGACACACTCTCCGTGGCGCTGCCGTACTTTGGGGAGCACTTTGATAAAGATGGCTGGTGCCTGTGCTACGCCGAGGACCGCTTCCCTGAAGAGCTCACCCAGACCTTCGTGAACTGCAACCTCATCACTGCAGTGTCGCAGCGACTGGACAAACTGAGGAAGAATGCCTTTGCCAGTGTCATTCTCTTTGGAAGCAACAATAGCGGCTCCATTTCTGGAGTCTGGGTCTTCCGAGGCCAGGAGCTTGCCTTTGCGCTGAGTCCAGATTGGCAGGGGTACTACGAGTCATACACATGCTGGAAACTGGATCCCAGCAGCGAGGAGACTCAGACCGGTTCGAGAATACTCCTCCTGGGATGGGGCCTTCCAGCACGTGGGCAAAGCCTTCAACCCGGGCAAGATCTTCAAGGGAACATCTCTTGCCATCGCCTAGCTGCCCGCACCTGCCCTTCAGGGAGAATGGGGGTCATTAAAGGAAACTGAACATCGAACCGTTTCCTGCGCTGCCTCCTTTGTGGGTGATGGCTTCTTCAAAGGGGAGTAGATATGTTGAAGCAGGGTGTTGTCTATACCTGCAGGATCTCCCTGTGCAGGAGAGAAGTCTTCAAAAGAGCAGAAAGAGAGGCCTCTCCTCAGTTTTGATTTTTTTTTTTTTTAATTGCCTTGCCTCTCCTGTGATGACGGTCTTCTAGCCTAGCTGGGAAAGGTTGGATGTAGTTAGGAGGTGGTGACACGGGGCTTTGTAACTACCTAACTCCAGACCTTCCCTCATGAAGGGGGAGAATACCTGCTGACAGAGTGAGAGCACAGCATATGCAGAACGACTTAACACTACTTCCCTGCTTCCCGCAGCTGCCCTGTGAGCTGGGGCGGCCGCCGTATCCAAGAGTCATAGTTTCAACACTTCAGACAAAGAGGCACAGACTCCTTGGAACAGATACTGGCCTGTGGGCCCTAACCTGGCTGTGGATCGTCTCTGGGGTATCTCTACTTTCTCACGAGGAAGTGGGGTTCAGAGATTTAAGCAATTTGCCTGTGATCACACATCTTAGGTAGTGGAGGCAAGATTTTGAACCCAGTGGGTGTCACTGGAGCCTGTACCCTAAACACGCCCTAGCGCTTCCTGCAATGTAGAGCAGTCATAAATGTCCTTAAACAACCAAAAAAAAAAAAAAACCCCAAACTAATCTGAATCACGTCATCCTTACATTTAATTCAGTTAGTGTCTTTCCTCATCTATTACCTTAGCCTCAATTTGTCAGCTGATAATTTTTCTAAGCATCTCAAGGAGCTCAGAGTAAACTAATTGTGGTTCTGTGGAGCTGGACCTTTGGGAGGAAAGAAAAAGCTGGTATCTACATTCCCTAATCTGTAATATCCTTTCCAATTCACCATAGAAAATGGCCTAACTCAACCAAATTAGCAGAAAACATGTAGGAGTTTAGCTTACATGGCCCTTATGTGATTGCTGTCATAAAATCACGAAACGCATACAATTTTAAACTGATCTTGAAGTGAGATGAGTAGATGTTAAATAATACGCTATTTTCTCGCAATGTGTTTCAGTGACAAATTCCATTTTAAACAGTTACATGATTACAAGCTCTGAAATTAAATTTCATGATGAATAATTAAGCACCACTCTTCAGAGTCCCTGGGAGAAGCCACATTCTCTGCAGCACGTACACTTGGAATAATCGATTGGGAGTCAATTGGCAAAGTACTTCAGATTTAATTTGCAGTTCTGAAGGATCCTCCTTCAGCAGTTAGGGAGTCTGCTGCAGCCCCTGCTGTCCCATTTTGGTGGGGAAAAAAGCAGGATTTTATCTTGCTTTGGTACTGTTTCACACTATGGTATAAGGTTCCTCAGTTGATTCTGAAAGATACTCATACAAGAGAGTTCCTATTTATTTAAACATCTTTTAGAGTCACAGGTGGAAACAATGAAAAACATAATTTAAGAATTCTTGTTCACTGTTTTTTATTCTGGAATTCAGGGGTTAGTTGATGTGGGAGTGTTGTATAGAAAAAGGACCCATGGCCTTTCTTTTGAGGAAAAAAATCTAGATTTCAGCCACTTGGGATCTGGAGCAAATGGGCTAAATTCTCTGTGTCTCAGTGGCTTCATTTGTAAAATGGGTATAGTAATATTTCTCAAAGTTGTTGTGATGAGTAAATGATATTATAAATAAAAGACTCCTCACACAGTGCTTGGCCAGAGTAGACAATTTTCTCTAAGGATGAAGTCTAGATCATTCCTTACTCACAGACCAGAGAAAGTTTATAAGGATGGTATTCAATGCTATTTCCATTTTCAAAAAATTTTACCTGCCTTGAATATAGACAAGACGGGTATGAGTGAAACATCAGTCTCTCCCCACAATAATGCTGCTTCCTCAGCCCAATGTGGTCTGTCTGGGCTCTGCCACTGATGGAGAGCTGGATACTGGCAGTGTTGGTGAAAAGCAGGAGTCAGCAAACATTTTTTTGTAAAAGACCAGATGGTGGGCATCGACTTAACTCTGACAGTTTGTGTCCCATCGACTTAACTCTGCTGTTGTAGCGAGAAAGCAGCCATAGACAACATGTAAATAGATAAGTACACTGTTTTCCAATGAAACGTTATTTATGGACACTGAAATTTGAATTTACAATAATTTTCACTTTTCACAAAATGTTACTCTTCTTTTGATTTTTTCCAACCACTTAAAAATGTAAAAGTATTTTAAAAGGAGAGAGTTGTGTGGCTTCACTCTTGTCAAAGTAAGAGGCAAGGACATCCACAGAAAAATAGGGGATCAAGATCTGATGGGAAAGAGGTAGATGTTTTGGGATAAAACAGGAGTTTTAGAGTCAGAACTGGGTTTGAATCCTATTTTCTCCCTTCATTGGCTCTCTGACTCTAAACGCAAGGCTGCTGAACATCTGTCTCCCTCAGTGTTTTCATGTATAAAATGGTGATAAAAATACCTACCTGAGTGGGCTATTGTAAGGATTAAATAAATTCTATATGATGGTCCTTGTATACAGAAGGTACTTAATAAATGCCATTGTGACTAATCTTTTTCTTCCTATGTGGTAGGCAGAATAATGGCCCTCTAAAAATGTCCATGTCCTGATCATAGGAACCTGTGAATAGATAGGTTTTAATGCAAAGGGGAATTAAGGTTGCTAATCAGCTGACCTTCAGATGCTGGAGATGATCCTGGGTCATCCAGGTGGGCCAAGGTAATCACAAGGGTCCTTATAAGTGGAAGAGGAGGCAGAACAGAGAAAACCAGAGAGATGGCAGTGAAGAGGAGGACTTGCCCAACATCTCTGGCTTTAAAGATGGGAGGGGGCCACCAACCAAGTAATGCCAGCAGCCTCTAGATGCTGGAAAAGGTGAGCAAATGGATTATCTCCTAGAACCACCTAAAAGAAATGCGGCCCTGCCAAGCCTTGATTTTAGCTTAGTGAGACTCATTTTGGACTTCTGTCTTCCAGAACTGTAGGATAATAAATTTGTGTTGTTTTAAGGCACTAAGTTTATAGTAATTGGTTACAGCAGCAATAGGAAACTAATACAGACTGTTACTATTATTATCCATGCGAAGAAAGCTAGTTGTCCACAAAAGTATATGCTTCCCCCTTCCTTAGTGCAGAGATTTTTATGGAACTGGGTGCTGTCAAAAATCGAGAAATAGCACAATTAGAACCACCAAATTAATAAATGATTAATAAATTCAGTAAGAGTTATTGTGTATCTAAGAACAATTTGCAAACTGGGAGCTTTCAAATGCAAGGACTCCCATGAAGCTCAGGGGTGTGGTGTTACAGGATGGCTTATAAAGTGAAAATGAGGAAGCTGTTAACCTTTACAATGACTGGTTATTACAATGGGCGTTTCCAGATGGTAGGAGCTTGGCAAAAAGGGATTATCTCATACCATTTTTAGGAAGATGGCTTAAGTTTCTTTTCTGATTGTCACATGCATTTACAAGAAATAACCTAAGTATTGCTTATATTCATGAAATGAGATTTAGTTTTACTAACATGGCTTTTGTCTGCTCAGGGAATTCTCAGATCTGGACTCCATTTTATATTTAATTTGAACAGTTTTCCCCTTTTGTTCATTCCCGCTATAAGCTTAGAGCGTGACTAACCAGTAGAGTGTTACTCGCCATTGCCACAGTTAATGGAGCCAGGCTGAAAAATCACATGTTTGCTGTTTCCATTGCTTGAGTGGTCAGGATGGAGGGTCATGTAGTCGCTCTTCCCAGCAGTTGCCTGTCATCGTGGAGGTGGGCGGCCAGGTCATTTAGTTCTTCCAGTTGCCTAATCCTCATGGATATTTGATGTGTGAGTGGCTGCTGAAAGGCATTTTAAATTGCCCTTCAGAGGATACAAGGCACTAGAGAGGTTGGTATGATGGCTCTAAGGAGAATATTAGCCGAGGATTGAAAAATTCCCAAGAACAGAGATTCGCAGGAGACAATATTTAACCAATTAAATAAATCAAATGGGTTATAATAAAATACAGCGTTCACCACTTTTTTTTAACGGATAATGTGTATGTATTTGGGTTTCAATTTCTTCTGAGTTATTTACATAGGCACAATATGGTGTTTTAGCAATCACACATCCTCATGATTACTTAGGACAAGATGAACATATGGATGTTTTTATCAGGAGGTGAAATGAAAGTTCACCTGAAATGTTTTCATTTCAGGAGGTGAATGAAGTTTTACCATTCTCGGTAAAATTTGCGTTCCGATGATCTGTCTGCCTCCACTGTCTCTCATGCCTCCCAGCCAATCTTCAGCCCACTTGGCCGGGAACTGCTCCCGTCAAATCTTCCAACCAACCCCCTCTGTGTTCCTGAACTCGGATACTTCTCTGGCCTCACCTTGGCCGCTCCGCAGGATCGGACACAGCTGACTCCTCCCTCCCTGAAGCCCTTTTTTCTCTTAGCTTCCAAGAGACCACCCACCATGCCATCCTGGTGTGACCCCACCTCTGGCCTCCTGTTCAGTCTCCTCTGCCGCCCTCTCTTCTTTCCAGCCTCTAAATGGTCAGGAGCTGCAGAGCCCAGCTCCGTCTGCCCTCCCCAGCAGGCTGATCTCACCCAGCCCTGCTTTCAGTATCACACAGCCTGATGGCTCCCACATTTCTATCTCTGGCTGGCACCTCTCCTGTATATGCAAAAAAAAGAAAAAGAAAAAAAAAGTGTTTTTTTTTAAAATAAAGGCTTTCTATTTATTTTATTTTTATTTATTTCTTAAATTAATTTATTTTTGGCTGCGTTGGGTCTTCGTTGCTGCGCACAGGCTTTCTCTAGTTGCGGGGAGCGAGGGCTACTCTTCGTTGCGGTGCGCGGGCTTCTCCTTGCGGTGGCTTCTCTTGTCGTGGAGCACGGGCTCTAGGCACGTGGGCTTCAGTAGTTGTGGCTCACGGGCTCAGTAGTGTGGCTTGCAAGCTCCAGAGCACAGGCTCAGCAATTGCAGGGCACAGGCTTGGTTGCTCCCCTGTGTGTGGGATCTTCCCGGACCAGGGCTTGAACCCGTGTCACCTGCAGTGGCAAGCGGACTCTTATTAACCACTGCGCCACCAGGGAAGTCCTAAGGTGTTGTAGGTGAGCTTCTACTAAATCAGGCCTCTATGTGATGTGAGCAATCAAGTAATTTAATGAGATGCATTTCTATGGAAACAAAAGAAAAACAAAGTTGAATTTTAAACAAAGGTTAAAAGGTTAACAAAGGTTAAAGTTCAAGTAAATTACCAATTCAGTTTCTGCGTCTGGGGAGCAGCCAGTTGAGAAAATTTCTAGATTTGAGTTTGAGGCATCTTTACATGGAATGGGGTTGGCAGTTTCAGTCTGACGGATTTTCCTGGTTTGCAGTTTGACTGGATCTGATGTTATTGGGTGTTCTGGTGAACTCTCTTAAGTGACCCGTATAGCAACAGGCATGAAGGTTGTTCACATGTGATCTGTTGTGGTACTTTCTGTGAAGTTTACAAGTAGATACCTCAAAGAAAATGAATAGGGCTAGAATCTGATAACCGGTACACCAGAGTTATATATTGAAATACATTTTTTTATAGTCATTACATTTTTATCAAAGATATTGTGAAACAAATTTGTTTGTAAAGTAAGTCTAATCTTATTAAACTTGGCTTGATTATTTACATAAATATAAGAATAATGAGTCTATGCATTTTCTTAAAAATGACATTTCAATCAAAGCTCGGGTCATATCTAAGGGACTTTACTGGCTTCATAAAGTCAACCTTAGTTCTTTAAATTATTTAGTGAGAAGGAATCTCAGATTAGACCTCTAAAGTCTCTTTAAGCTAAGCAGTTTAGCCTAATTGTTTTCTGTTGTTCTATTGTCTAATTGTTTTTTATTACACAAGGAGAACAGATTCTTATTGAACTTATATAAGTACATATATTGGCATGAAAAATAAGAATATTTAATAAGAGTTTCTGAATTCTGGAGGGATCAGGGTGGGAGAATAACACGTTTCAACTTTTGTTGACAAAAGTATATTTTACCATTTGCTGTAAGTTATATATAGCTTAAAAGGGAGGAGAAAAAAGTCTTTTAAATCTGGAAAACAAAACCTTAAAGAGCAATGGGTTTTTTTTGTTTCGTGTTTTTTTTTTTTTTTGTGGTACGCGGGCCTCTCATTGTTGTGGCCTCTCCCGTTGCGGAGCACAGGCTCCGGACGCGCAGGCTCAGCGGCCATGGCTCCCGGGCCTAGCCGCTCTGCGGCATGTGGGATCTTCCCGGACCGGGGCATGAACCCGTGTCCCCTGCATCGGCAGGCGAGCTTAAAGAGCAATGTTTTGAACGAAGTCATGAAGATTATAATTATCTTCGTCGGTACAATCAATCTCCTGTAATTCTTATTTTTCTTCATCTTGGGTTAGCAGCTTTGTGAATCATTTTTCCATTAGTTTCAGAAATTCTTACCTAGTTCAGTGTTACAATCTTAAAGTGATCAGAAACTTGTATTCTACAGTACTTGTCAAGGTTTTTTCCATGCATATCTTTGAAGATGAAGCATATTTGCCTATAGTTTATTGTAAATGCTTTCAGAGAATTGAGAATAAAACATTAACCATGAATGACAAAAGACTTAAAAATATTCATGGTTAAAGATCTGTTGATAGTTCATACCCACACAAAAACGAATGCAACTGATGAGTGAATTTGGTTATATTTGTGATATATAGTATTTTAAGATAATAGTTGGAATTATGACTGATAACATTGTACCAGGCCATATCAGAATTTTAGGAATTTCATATAATTTCTGAATTACTTATATATATAGATATATATATAGATATATAAGGTATACCTATATAAATATAATCTAAGGAGGTTAAATATTATTTTTATTTGACAATATTTCCTATGCAATTTAACATCAAATAAGCTTAAATAAATTAACATTTCTCTTTTATAAGGAGAGAGAAGAAATCTTTTGAGATCTTCCAGGAGCCCTCTGGAAAATCCAAAAGTTAGTTCAAGGTCAAAAAGACTTAATTCAGGGCTTCCCTGGTGGCGCAGTGGTTGAGAGTCCGCTTGCTGATGCAGGGGACACGGGTTCGTGCCCCGGTCCGGGAAGATCCCACATGCCGCGGAGCGGCTGCTGGGCCCGTGAGCCATGGACGCTGAGCCTGCGCGTCCGGAGCCTGTGCTGCGCAACGGGAGAATCCACAACAGTGAGAGGCCCGCGTACCGCAAAAAAAAAAAAAAAAAAAGACTTCATTCAAAATTTGATTTGAGGAAGTTTGTCCAAAATGTCAAAAGGTTTAAAACATTTGATCAAATAGGAGCATAAGTCACTGTGAAACAATATTTAGTTATCCCTTTAACCAAAGTGACAATGAAAAGATTTGCATTGCAAATACAGAAAGTTACCTGGTTATAAAAACAAACATACAAACAAAAACCCTTAGCTCATTTAAAATGGAAAAGACTCAGTTTTTCTAGGTAATCGAAGTCCTGATAAAGGCTATGTAGAACATAGGAAATATTTTCTAAGATGCAGAATCTTTGTTTTCCTAGGCAGATTACATTTACATAAAGAAAAACCCTTTATAAACTTTTACTAAGAGTGGATCAATAATCTACAAAATTTGTGGCTTTAACAGAGAGAAAATTAAACTCTAGTTTTGTATCAGTACATTAGTGAGCTCATTTAAGGAAAACCTTATAAATCTATCCAATTTAGCCAGCTTTGACCTCACAACATAATTTATTTTCCACAAACCTTCTGAACAATTTCTATATCCATTTAGGATTTATCTTACTCTTTTTCCTTTTGTTCTGGAATAACCAGTCATTTTATTTTAGACAACATTACTCTTTTTCTTTAACAGAAATACGTACTCTTGCGTACTCTTCATGTCAAAATACATCCCATTTTCTTCCCATACTTTGCATACAAAATTGTTTCCCTTCACTCTTACTGTTTCTAGTAGTTCTATTTTTATATATTGATTATAAATTTTTACTATTAGTAACCTTTACTTTCCAGTGAAAACTAAGAAACAGGCAATTGTGAAGTATCATATATTCGCATCCTGTAGTCGACTCACAAACATAAATAGGTAATTAAAATTTATAATTTTTTAGAAACATTCTTCACACTACCATTTCTAAATGTGGCAGAAGGCATATTTATTAATAGACACAAATATCTTTTGTTTCTATAAAAATTAAGCCAAAAGTAGATAGATTTAAACTTATATTTAGCAATCTGTGTCTCAGTATGTTATCTTCTTGGAAATGATCTTGATAGTCAATGAATATCCATTATTTAGTTTAACTTAGTGTAAACTTTTATCTCATTCATATTTATTTAAACTATTTGTTTTTAACAATTATGCTTAAGCATTTTTCTCACCACCTTAATGTTCAGATGTCTGAATTCCCAAGATTCACATATTACATCAAGCTTAGCCTCTTGGTCTCCTGATACCCAGAGCCATATCCTCTCATGTGCTGCTTGGTCTTGTGTGTGTGTGTGTGTGTGTGTGTGTGTGTGTGTGTGTGTGTGGAATATATGTA
The DNA here is from genome assembly GCF_949987515.2 of Delphinus delphis. Classification (NCBI taxonomy): domain Eukaryota; kingdom Metazoa; phylum Chordata; class Mammalia; order Artiodactyla; family Delphinidae; genus Delphinus; species Delphinus delphis. The sequence goes on from NC_082699.1 coordinate 49,530,040, forward strand.
TGTACGTACACATTCACATATCAGAAATTAGCATGACCTAAGAGATTTTTGTAAATTACCTTGCTCATAATGCTGATTTTAAGGGACTAAATTTCTGCTGGTTTATTATTCATCTTGCTTTCTTCTTTATTGAATGGTTTCTACCTCACTGTTTATGTAGTCTCCAGATAGTAACAGTGAAAGGGAAGGTAGAAAGACTGTGAACTTTTCCTGGCTTACCATTTTACCTTGTCCAGTTTCAAAGAGTGATTTGAATCTAAAGACAATCATACCCCTGTTTGCTTGAGACTGGTGTCTCCATGCAAAATTCATTGACGAAAAGTGAGAAGTCTGGCACTGGGAAGAAACGGTTGGAGAATCAAAGAAAGATACCTAATGGGGAATTAAATTTCTGTGGTGTGATGTTAAAGAGAATTTTTTCCACTGTTTCCTTACTCGATCAGAAATAAGAAATCTATTGTTCTGGATGTGTTTTAGTTCAGGCTGCTATGAAAAGAATATGATAGACTGGATGGCTTAAACAAGCGAAATTTATCCCTTACAGTTCTGAAGGCTGGGAAGTCCAACGTCAGACGCTGGTTAATTGGGTTCCTAGATTGCAGGTGGATACCTTTTTGCTGTATCCTCACACAGCAGAAAGAGAAGAAAGCTCTCTCATCTCCCATCATGAGAGTTCTACCTAATTACCTTCCAGAGTCCCCATCTCCAAATATCATCACATTTGGGGATTAGGGTTTCAACTTATGAATGTTGGGGAAACACAAACATTCAGTCCGTAGCAAGGTGGGTTGTGAAGGTGCGTCTCTTTTGGCTTTGTGATGGTGTGATGATTGATGACTCAGGGTAAGCAGACACTACCCAAAAAGACTCACATAGGGGTACCACAATGCAGATGGAGAGTACACCAAAGTAGGAGTTAGGGGCTGGCAGTTCTGCTTTATGTTTTATCAGCTGAACATACTCAGTGACTCTGGGTCATGGTTTTTCCTTCCGTATCATGAGATCTGCTCTCTGTAATCATGCACGAGTTTTTTGATCCAAAGGTAAGTGTGTTGGGGAAAGCTTTTGAGAAAATAAACTGATATTAACATAAGTATCAGACCCAGAACGTATGATACATCCAGTTCATTGGCAATCACAGCCTCTTCACAAAGATGGCCTGTTCTACTGAAAAATCTGAAAAAATCTTCTGAGTCATGCAGGTTGTATCACTGCCAAGAGAACTCTTCAGAAAGTGTAACCATGGAAACAGCACACTAGCCATCTCAAGGGGTGTATGAAAACATCTGAAAACTAACAGTCACAAGGAGTACTTGGCGAACACTGGGAAAGGTAAGAGTCTGTGCTTACCTTGTGGGTGAAGAAAGGGCCTTTTGATTGACGCTGCTGCTCTGAAAAGTCTAAGCAAAAGGTCTAAAAGCAAGACTCCTGACGTCTGAGCAGAATCTGGCAACTACATCACAGCTGGCATATGTAATCTGCAACACGGGGATCCTGTAGAGACCAAGAATCTTTAGTCTGAATTTATCTACATTAACGCCTCAGACAGCCTGAAAAGCTCTGCCGCTATCAATTCTATTATTTGATGGTTGATCTCTTTATTTAGTAGAACTCCAGAGAAAGTGTACCTCTGCACAGGATGAAGGAAGCTGTCTCTAAACTCCCTGTTACACACATTAAACCACGCTGCTCTCCTTATCACGCAGTTGTTTTAATGAAAACAAAATGAGTTTACTTACATGGGTGTTCATATTATTTACTTCCATCTGTAACACACAGATTGATTCTTGCAAAAAAATTTAACTGGAGAGCGTACTGGGCAAGAGTTTTTCTTCCCACTTGTTAATCCCCTTCCTTCTGAGAGGCAAACTTATTTACCAGTGATGTATATAACCTTTAAATCCCTTTCCTATATGTCCTACAGTTTATTGCTTTGGGTTTGAGGTTTATTATTTATTGATATGTTTTGACCTCCAAAGTGCTTTTTTCCACTTAACTATGTTTGTTTGTTTTTTTAACATCTTTACTGGACTATAATTGCTTTACAATGCTGTGTTAGTTTCTGCTTTATAACAAAGTGAATCAGCTATACATATGCATACATCCCCATATCTCCTCCCTCTTGCATCTCCCTCCTACCCTTCCTATCCCACCCCTCTAGGTGGTCACAAAGCACCAAGCTGATCTCCCTGTGCTATGCAGCTGCTTCCCACTGTCTGTTTTACATTTGGTAGTGTGTGTATGTCCATGCCACTCTCTCACTTCGTCCCAGTTTACCCTTCCCCTCCTCGTGTCCTCAAGTCCATTCTCTATGTCTGCGTCTTTATTCCTGTCCTGCCCCTAGGTTCTTCAGAACCGTTTTTTTAAAATTTTTTTTTAGATTCCATATATATGTGTTAACACATGGTATTTGTTTTTCTCTTTCTGACTTACTTCACTCTGTATGACAGACTCTAGGTCCATCCACCTCACTACAAATAACTCAATTTCATTTCTTTTTATGGCTGCATAATATTCCATTGTATATATGTACCACATCTTCTTTATCCATTCATCTGTCAATGGACACTTAGGTTGCTTCCATGTCCTGGCTATTGTAAATAGAGCTGCAATGAACATTGTGGTACTTGACTCTTTTTGAATTATGGTTCTCTCAGGGTATATGCCCAGTAGTGGGATTGCTGGGTCATATGGTAGTTCTATTTTTAGTTTTTTAAGGAACCTCCATACTGTTCTCCATAGTGGCTGTATCAATTTACATTTCCACCAACAGTGCAAGAGGGTTCCCTTTTCTCCACACCCTCTCCAGCATTTATTGTTTCTAGATTTTTTGATGATGGCCATTCTGACAGGTGTGAGGTGATACCTCATTGTAGTTTTGATTTGCATTTCTCTAGTGATTAGTGATGTCGAGCATCCTTTCATGTGTTTGTTGGCAATCTATATATCTTCTTTGGAGAAATGTCTGTTTAGGGCTTCTGCCCATTTTTCAATTGGGTTGTTTGTGTTTTTGATATTGAGCTGCATGAGCTGCTTGTATATTTTGGAGATTAATCCTTTGTCAGTTGCTTCATTTGCAAATATTTTCTCCAATTCTGAGGGTTGTCTTTTTGTCTTGTTTATGGTTTCCTTTGCTGTGCAAAAGCTTTGAAGTTTCTTTAGGTCCCATTTGTTTATTTTTGTTTTTATCTCCATTTCTTTAGGAGGTAGGTCAAAAAGGATCTTGCTGTGATTTATGTCATAGAGTGTTCTGCCTATGTTTTCCTCTAAGAGTTTTAGAGTGTCTGGCTTTACACTTAGATCTTTAATCCATCTTGAGCTTATTTTTGTGTATGGTGTTAGGGAGTGTTCTAATTTCATTCTTTTACATGTAGCTGTCCAGTTTTCCCAGCACCACTTATTGAACAGGCTTTCTTTTCTCCATTGTATATTCTTGCCTCCTTTATCAAAAATAAGGTGACCATATGTGCATGGATTTATCTCTGGGCTTCCTATCCTGTTCCATTGATCTATATTTCTGTTTTTGTGCCAGTACCATACTGACTTGATTACTGTAGCTTTGTAGTATACTCTGAAGTCCAGGAGCCTGATTCCTCCAGCTCCGTTTTTCTTTCTCAAGATTGCTTTGGCTATTCGGGGTCCTTTGTGTTTCCATACAAACTTGAAATTTTTTGTTCTAGTTTTGTGGAAAATGCCAATGGTAGTTTGATAGGAATTGCATTGAATCTGTAGATTGCTTTGGGCAGTATAGTCATTTTCACAATGTTGATTCTTCCGATCAACGAACGTGATTTATCTCTCCATCTGTTTGTATCATCTTTAATTTCTTTTATCAGTGTCTTATAGTTTTCTGCATACAGGTATTTTGTCTCCTTAGGTAGGTTTATTCCTAGGTATTTTATTCTTTTTGTGGCAGTGGTAAATGGGAGTGTTTCCTTAAATTCTCTTTCAGATTTTTCATCATTAGTGTATAGGAATGCAAGAGATTTCTGTGCATTAATTTTGTATCCTGCTAGTAGTCTCCTGGTAGCATCTTTAGGATTCTCTATGTGTAGTATCATGTCGTCTGCAAACAGTAACAGCTTTAATTTTTCTTTTCCGATTTGGATTCCTTTTATTTCTTTTTCTTCTCTGATTGCTGTGGCTAAAACTTCCAAAACTATGTTGAATAATAGTGGTGAGAGTGGACATCCTTGTCTTGTTCCTGATCTTAGAGGAAATGCTTTCAGTTTTTCACCATTGAGAATGATGTTGGCTGTGTGTTTGTCATATATGGCCTTTATTATGTTGAGGTAAGTTCCCTCTATACCTACTTTCTGGAGGGTTTTTTTTTTTTTTTTTTTTTTTTTTTTTTTTACCATAAATGGGTGTTGAATTTTGTCAAAAGCTTTTTCTGCATCTATTGGGATAATCATATGGTTTTTCTCCTTCAGTTTGTTAATATTGTTTCTCACATTGATTGATTTGCGTATATTGAAGAATCCTTGCATTCCTGGGATAAACCCCACTTGATCATGGCATATGATCCTTTTAATGTGCTGTTGGATTCTGTTTGCTAGTATTTTTTGAGGATTTTTGCATCCATGTTCATCAGTGATATTGGCCTGTAGTTTTCTTTCTTTGTGACATCTTTGTCTGGTTTTGGTATCAGGGTGATGGTGGCCTCATAGAATGAGTTTGGGAGGTTCCTCCCTGTGCTATATTGTGGAAGAGTTTGAGAAGGATAGGTGTTAGCTCTTCTCTAAATGTTTGATAGAATTCGCCTCTGAAGCCATCTGGTCCTGGACTTTTGTTGGTTGGAAGATTTTTAATCACAATTTAAATAAATTACAAATTTAGTCTCAATTTCAGTGCTTGTGATTGGTCTGTTTATATTTTCTATTTCTTCCTGGTTCAGTCTCAGAAGGTTGTGCTTTTCTAAGAATTTGTCCATTTCTTCCAGGTTGTCCATTTTATTAGCATATAGTTGCTTGTAGTAATCTGTCATGTTCCTTTGTATTTCTTCAGTGTCAGTTATAACTTCTCCTTTTTCATTTCTAATTCTGTTGATTTGAGTCTTCTCCCTTTTTTCTTGATGAGTCTGGCTAGTGGTTTATCAATTTTGTTTTCAATTTTATTTATCTTCTTAGAGAACCAGCTTTTAGTTTTTTTTGATCTTTGCTATAGTTTCCTTCATTTCTTTTTCATTTATTTCTGATCTGATCTTTATGATTTCTTTCCTTCTGCTAACTTTGGGGGTTTTTCTTCTTCTTTCTTTAATTGCTTTAGGTGTAAGGTTAGGTTGTTCATTTGAGCTGATTCTTGTTTCTTGAGGTAGGATTGTATTGCTATAAACTTCCCTCTTAGAACTTCTTTTGCTGCAGCCCATAGGTTTTGGATCGTCGTGTTTCCATTGTCATTTGTTTCTAGGTACTTTTTGATTTCCTCTTTGATTTCTCCAGTGATAACTTGGTTATTTAGTAGTGTATTGTTTAGCCTCCATGTATTTGTATTTTTTACAGTTTTTTTCCTGTAATTGATATCTAGTCTCATAGCGTTGTGCTCAGAAAAGATACTTGATACAATTTCAATTTTCTTAAATTTACCAGTGCTTGATTTGTGACCCAAGGTATGATCTATCCTGGTCTATCCTGGAGAATGTTCCATGAGCCCTTGAGAAGAAAGTGTATTCTGTTGTTTTTGGATGGAATGTCCTATAAATATCAATTAATTCCACCTTGTTTAATGTATCATTTAAAGCTTTTATTTCCTTATTTATTTTCATTTTGGATGATCTGTCCATTGGTGAAAGTGGGGTGGTAAAGTTCCCTACTGTGATTGTGTTGCTGTCGATTTCTGCTTTTATGGCTGTTAGCATTTGCCTTATGTATTGAGGTGCTCCTATGTTGGGTGCATAAATATTTACAATTGTTGAATCTTCTTCTTGGATTGATCCCTTGATCATTATGTAGTGTCCTTCTTTGTCTCTTGTAGTAGTCTTTATTTTAAAGTCTATTTGTCTGATATGAGAATTTCTACTCCATCTTTCTTTTGATTTCCATTTGCATGGAATGTCTTTTTCCATCCCCTCACTTTCAGTCTGTATGTGCCCCTAGGTCTAAAGTGGGTCTCTTGTAGACAGCATATATATGTGTCTTGTTTTTGTATTCATTCAGCCAGTCTATGCCTTTTGGTTGGAGCATTTATTCCATTTACATTTAAATTAGTTATCGATATGTATGTTCCTGTTACCATTATCTTAATTGTTTTGGGTTTGTTATTCTAGGTCTTTTCCTTCTCTTGCATTTCCTGCCTAGAGAAATACCTTTAGCATTTGTTGTAAAGCTGGTTTGGTGGTTCTGAATTCTCTTAGCTTTTGCTTGTCTGTAAAAGTTTTAATTTCTCTGTCAAATCTGAATGACATCCTTGCTGGGTAGAGTAATCTTGGTTGTAGGTTTTCCCCTTTCATCACTTTAAATATGTTCTGCCACTCCTTTCTGGCTTGCAGAGTTTCTGCTGAAAGATCAGCTGTTAACCTTATGGGGATTCCCTTATATGTTATTTGTTGTTTTTCCCTTGTTACTTTTAATATTTTTTCTTTGTATTTAATTTTTGATAGTTTGATTAATATGTCTTGGTGTGTTTCTCCTTGTATTTATCCTGTATGGGACTCTCTGTGCTTTCTGTACTTGATTGACTATTTCATTTCCCATATTAGGGAAGTTTTCAAGTGTAATCTCTTCAAATATTTTCTCAGTCCCTTTCTTATTCTCTTCTTCTTCTGGGAGCCCTATAATTTGAATGTTGGTGTGTTTAATGTTGTCCCAGAGGTCTCTGAGACTGTCCTCAATTCTTTTCATTCTTTTTTCTTTATTCTGCTTTGCGGTAGTTATCTCCACTATTTTATCTTCCAGGTCACTTATCCGTTCTTCTGCCTCAGTTATTCTGCTATTGATTCTTTCTAGAGAATTTCTAATTTCATTTATTGTGTTGTTCATCATTGTTTGTTGCTCTTTAGTTCTTCTAGGTCCTTGTTAATCGTTTCTTGTATTTTCTCCATTCTGTTTTCAAGATACTGTTTCATCTTTACTGTCATTACTCTGAATTCTTTTTCAGTGGACTGCCTATTTCCTCTTCATTTGTTTGGTCTGGTGGGTTTTTACCTTGCTCCTTCATCTGATGTATGTTTCTCTGTCTTCTCATTTTGTTTAACTTACTGTGTTTCTCAGGCTGCAAGTTCATAGTTCCCGTTGTTTTCGGTGTCTGCCCCCAGTGGCTAAGGTTGGTTCAGTGGGTTGTGTAGGCTTCCTGGTAGAGGGGACTGGTGCCTGTGTTCTGGTGTATGAGGCTGGATCTTGTTTTTCTTGTGGAAAAGACCACATCCAGTGGTGTGTTTCGGGATGTCTGTGACCTTATTATGATTTTAGGCAGCCTCTCTGCTAATGGGTGGGGTTGCATTCCTGTCTTGCTAGTTGTTTGGCATAGGCTGTCCAGCACTGTAGCTTGCTGGTCGTTGAGTGGAGCTGGGTCTTAGCGTTGATGTGGAGATCTCTGGGAGAGCTTTCACCGTTTGATATTACGTGGATCCGGGAGGTCTTTGGTGGACCAGAGTGTCCTGAACTTGGCTCTCCCACCTCAGGGGCACAGGCTTTACACCCGGCTGGAGCACCAAGAGCCTTTCAGCCACGCGGCTTTTCGGAAGTCTGAGGTCTTCTGCCAGTGTTCAGTAGGTGTTTTGTAGGAGTTGTTCCACGTGTAGCTGTATTTCTGATGCATTTGTGGGGAGGAAGGTGATCTCCACATCTTACTCCTCTGCTGTCTTGAAGGTCTCCCTTAACTATATGTTCTGAATATCTTTGTACTTCTGTAAATCTACCTTCAAACTTATTGTTCTAAAATTTGCATCAAAATGTGTCCCATTTTCCTGAGATAAAATATTTTTTCTTAGTAAATATCCAGGAATAGCCAGGATTAGGAGAAAACTTAGACTTTAGAATCAAAGATAAATTCATATTTCATCTCTGCTGCTTAATATCTAGTTAAATTTGGGCAAATTACATATACTATATGGGCCTTTGTTTCCTCATAAAAAGGGAAGGGCTGTAATAAAGTTGTGATGAATGAGAATAAAAGAGGAACCCCATCCAGCATATTGTCTGGCACAAAGTAGGTACACAACATGTATTAGTTTCCTTCATATTTAAAAAAATTCTGTAAAGGAATAATACTCCAGAGCAGACATGTTGGTGATAGTTGGCATGAATTAGGTGATCATGTATTTTGTTGTGGCTCAGTGAATGAAGCTGCAACTCTTGTGTAGCAAATATAAAGGCTCTTCAGAATCCTATCAAGTTTGACTCTATTATAATTGTCTTACTTCCATTGGATGTGAGCTTTTTGAGGGAAGGATGAAGATTTGACTCAACTCCGTACACCCCAGAGTGTACAGAGCCTTGTCCACAGTTTCATATGATCAGCATACAAAATATTTTTCACATGAGTGAATGAGATTGTCTTCCAGCTGAAGCAAATGCCTGATTCAGCACCAAAGAGAGTTCCACTTTTCCATATCCTTCATTTGTAATTTCCATCATTGTGTTGTCAATATGATTACATTAAATCTTGATCAATTCGGAAATCCTGGGCACATATCAAATGATCGATAAAAGTTTGTTGAACAAATTGTTCATCAATTAGAAACTGAGATTTCCAATCTCTGGAAAAGAGAGTATTCAAATTAAAAATCAATATTGAAAGCTGTACTTCTCATCTTTTCTCCAATCGCATAGTCACAGTGTGCTCTCCCCTCCCACTTCTATTCCATTCTTCCTCCCCTCTTCCCTATCTTCCTTCCATTACATTGCCTCCTTATTTGGTCTATGATTTAAGGAGAACAATATCTGCTATCTAGTAGAACTAAGTCAATGTATAATTTCTCTATTAACGGTTCTCTTCCAGACCTTAAGGGTCCTCATTGCATATTGGTTACAATATAACTGACCTACTTACATGCATCATCTGATTTCTGTCTATCCGTCCAAAGCCATTTCAATCCATCTTTCCCTTCATTCACTAACCTCTGGCCACTCTGACCTTCCTATTTCTCTTCTTATTTCTCCTATTTCTGAGTACTTTGGGGACTTGGCATGTATATAGTTGCCTCTGACGGGAAGCTCCTCCCAATCTCTCTCCTTATGGCAGGCTCGTGGAATCATTTAGGTCTCACCATAAATGTCATATCCTCTGAAAATACTACCACCCTAAGTACTACTTCCCCATTATTTTCTAACACTTCTTTCTCTTTGTTTCTTTCAAGGTTTTAAAGTTTCAGATTGCAAATAGACCACAGTTTGTAATTTTTTGTTTTGTGTCCATTAATTGTTCAGCTCCTTGAAAGCAGGTCCCATGTATATTTCTTTTAACATTTGGGTATGCCCAACTAGTGTAAGTTTTGGCATATAATTGATACTCATAATTTTCAATAAATAAGTCAATAAAGGATGTTTGAATGTTTAATTTTCTAGATTTGAATTTATAGTTTCTTGGACACAACATTTAGTACAGATTTTAGTTTATAATGACCATAATTTATATTTTGATGCTTTGAATCCCTATATATTATGATTTACATTAACAAACCATTTATTCTCATTTTTTCATTAAACAAAGTATTGCTTTTTATTGGTAGGGGACGTACTTGCTCTTAACCGAAGGTGTTCACACCATTCAGTTAGTCATCAGAAACCTAAACAATAGCACTAATGTGTAAGAAACTCTAAGGGACTTTCTGAGCTGATAAACTATTTCATTATTAGGTGTACTCTCTTTTTACGCCACACACTTAGCATAAGAACTTGGTGTCATTGTTAATGACATACCGAACTGTTCATCTTTATTGCATTAAAGTAGAGCATTGTAAAGTAGGACACGGGCTCAATCAATATTTTAAATGAATGTACTCAGAATATAAGGGCTTCTATTATATGCCTTTATCCCACATTTGGTATATCATAAATAAGTATTAATAAGAGCTTATTAAAGGTACAACATTAAAGTGTCATGGATAAAGAATTGGATTCTATTTCTTCAAAGTTTCTTCTTGCCAAGAACTCTTAATTACTTTGAGCTCTAAAAACATCCCATCTGTACCAACATTTCCCTGATGGCATTCGTATTTTGAACATATCTCTTGAAATTACTTATTATAATATTGTTTACGGAGGAAGAAAAATGCAGTCTCTATCACAGCATAAGTAAATCTCTCTTAAAGATGTTTAATTACTTAAGGTTTTTTAAAACCGGAGGTTCCTAAGAATGCAATATGATTGCTATATATCAGCATAAGAGTGGATTCTGCAATCATAAAAAGGAGTGTCCTTCACTAGGAGATAACCTTACCAACATATTTAACTTTTTGCTCCTTATTTTCAGAACTTAGAACTGGGATGTCACTGAACTTATTCTGTAAAGTATTTTGCTGGGGAAAAGGAAACAGGGTGTTACCAAACTCCCCTGGAGATAATACTAATTACGATGATAATAGTCAGTACTTCTTGAGTACCTGCAGTGTGTTAGACAGTGTGCTAACAAATTTACATGGTTTGGTTAATCTACTCCTCAACACAGTCAAATAGGAACAATGATTATCCCAATTTCTGAATGAGAAAACAGAGGCTTTGAGAGGCTAATACTTGCCTCATGATAGCCTGCAGTCAAGTCAAGTTCCCTGTATCAATCTGTGGCTAATTAGAGGCGGAGAGGTGCCTCAAGTCAGACAGAGAAAGACAAATATCATGTGATATTGCTTATATGTGGAATCTAAAAAAAAGGCTACAAAGGAACTTAGCTACAAAACAAATAGAGTTAGAGATGTAGAAAATAAACTTATGATTATGGGGTTGGGGGGTAAGGGTGGGAGAAGGAATCAGTTGGAAGATTGGGATTGACACATACACACTACTATATACAGAATAGATGACTAGTAAGGACCTACTGTACAGCACAGGGAACTCAACACTTTGTAATGGCCTATATGGGAAAAAAAGCTAAAAAAGAGTGGGTATTTGTATGCGTATAACACATCTGGCTCTACAAGGATTGGCTCTGCAAGGATTGAGTCATTAGCCGCTGCAGCCACTGACCTTTAACACACTCTGAAAGGCGTTCAAGGTGATCAGAAATGAGGCACTCTGTGCTCTGGTAAGAAAGCAAAGATAAAATGGGGGAAGATGTTCAGAGATATGGATAGGAGCTGTTCTTGATTTGGTTACTGATTAAAAAATAATAATGGCTAATTCCTACTGTACTCTTCATGAAGTTATTTAATGATCATCATAACTTAATGCTGTCAGTACTTATTGCTATCACCATTTTATAGATGAGGAAACTGAGGCATAGAAAAGAGGGGTAAATTACCCAAGCATCCGTGGCTGTTGTAGAGTAAAACCAAGAATCAAACGCTGGCAGGCTGACAGAAGAAGTAAAAAGCAGTCTTGATCACAGCATAAGTAAATCTCTTTCAAAGATGTTTAATTATTTAAGATTTTTTTAAACCCGGAAGTTCATAAGGATGCAATACGACGGCGTCACTGCCAGTCACCGTGTGATACCCTGTTGGATGGTGGAAGTCTGAGAAAACACAGGATAACTTTCTTGTTTTTCAACTTGGGTAAATGGGCAGTGCTTTTTGTTAAACTGGGGAGAAATATGCATTTGTTTTGTTTTGCTTCTCATTTTTCAAGGTAGGACTGAAGGGCCAAAGAGATGAAGTAACGTGCCTGAGGTCACATAGGGAGGTCCTGCTGTGTAATAGCAGAGATTCCAGCTTCACGAGAGCAGGTTCAAGGCTTAGCTCTATCAAAATACTAACTGGAAGCCTTCTTATCTTTGGATCTCAGCTATGTCATATGAGAATTGAAATTCTGATCTCTACCACAAGTAATATTGCACATGAAGTTAAGCTTCAGGGGCCCTCAACTGCATACACTAATACAGTTAATTCATATATGGGGACCCACAAAACGGAGACTGCCCCAGTGGCCTGGCCCACTTCACAAATCTAAACCTAAGTCAGCCTTCGTTTACCGGAAATGGCTCACTGCCAAGGAAACCAAACACCAAGCACAATACTCCACTCAGTTCTAGCTAGTTTACCTCACCGAGAAGATAGGACCTGCTAGACTTACAAGGAAATCCCCCACCTCCCAGCCAATCATGCCCTGTTTCTGCATTGCCTGTAGTTTCCTCTAACTTTCTTTAAACCTTGCTCTTACCCGAAATCCCTGGGGAAGAGTACACCACTACTTGGTAGGCACTGTACTCCACCAATCCATGGATTGTCTTCTTTTTAGCAAAGGACATCAAACTCATCACTAAGTTGTTTTAGTTTTGTCATTTGGCACGTAGGTCTTCCAAGGCTCTGCCAACTAAAGAAGGTTGCTAGCCATCTGGCTCTACAAGGATTGAGTCATTAGCCACTGCAGCCACTGACCTTTAATACACTCTGAAAGGAGTTCAAGGTGGAGATCAGAAATGAGGCACTCTGTGCTCTGTGAAAACTGGCAGAACAGGACTTTAAATAGTTACTTTCAGGAGAAATTTTTTATGAACCTGGATTCTTGCATCTTCCCATGCTTAGAAAAGTACTAAAACCAGAAGATACCTGATTCTCGTGACTTGCAGCAAACTTCCACTGAGATATGTACTGCTTTGCATGTACTCCTTTCGCCAAAATCATATGTACACTGACCTCCCCCCTTACCTCTTCAGAGCAGTTGCTCAGAGCTCTCTGTCTTCCAGGCTACACTCCTTAATAAGATACTGAACGAAATCCACTCATGGTTTTTATGTTGTGCTTTTATTTTTTTTAAGTCAACAGCTTGATACTTAATTTTGTATTCATATTTTTTTTTCATTTTTTTCCCCCAAATTTGCCCAGAGATATATAAGAGTCACACAAAGGCTGAATCTGCCCTGGATCTATTTTTACCTGAGTAGTTATGATGGCTTTGTTTATAAATCTTGAATGAAAATCAAGATCTCCTGTTATCCAAGCCCCAGATTTCCTTCCCCTGGACAACAGTGGATGCCTCTTCTCTCCTTTCTAAATATCTGGACCTCCTCTCACAATGATCCCTTCCTTCTCAGCCCTATCACTGTATCACTAATGTCCAGGCACCCTATACAACACTCCTAGGTAGTGTTGTGGGCTGTAAAAATAACTTTTCTACTCTGAAAATATCTGCAGGTAGAATCAAAATATCCTTCTTTTAGTTACATTTTCTGAATGTTTAATGTTTGTCAAAGCCAACAAGTGAAGGACAAGTAAATTCTGCAAAGTTTTAACTCCCATCCTTCCAGAGGGCATTTGCATTTTAAGAGAGGCTGTTTATTAACACAAAGCAATGAGTGAGTATAAAAAGGTAGAATTTGCAGCTGCTGGCCTGGCTCTTGACTTTTTACTAAGCCAGGTTCCGACTCTGGTCCTGTTTGGCACCTGAGGATGGTGGTTGTGCCCCGTGAAACCTGGCAGACATAACTTGGGGCAGTGAGATCATAGTCACTAAAACTGATTTACTTCAAAAATCATGACTCTAAAAAAATGTTTAGCCAAGGTTGTTAAAATGAAAAATAGAATTATGGGTTATGTTAATTTCTTTTCTTTTCTTTTTTTTTTTTTTTTGTGGTATACGGGCCTCTCACTGTTGTGGCCTCTCCCGCTGCGGAGCACAGGCTCCAGACGCGCAGGCTCAGCAGCCATGGCTCACAGGCCCAGCCGCCCTGCGGCATGTGGGATCTTCCCGGACCGGGGCACGAACCCGTGTCCCCTGCATCGGCAGGCGGACTCCCAACCACTGCGTCACCAGGGAAGCCCTAGTGCTTCGTTGATTTCAACAGCAGTTAAAATTTTATACCTTGAAAATATTTGCATATTTCACAAGTATAAATTCAGCTCTGGGTGGCATAAAACAGACTTCCCAGTTAATGAAGTATTTCAACTACATTTATCTTCTTCTCATAAAAGAAAGAAAAAAAAATTGACTTGTTATTGTTTTAATCATCATCAAGGATGCTTGTCCAATACAGTTTTTCACAGATAGTTAAAATCCCTTTTCCCATAATACAGCAAGAATAGTCTTAAAGTATGTTAATTATTTATGTTAATTATTCAAATAGGCTCATCTCCTAAATAATAATTTGCTAAGTATTAGAGCACTCACTTTGGATTTTCTGCCTCATGTAAATTAGTCCATGAATGATTTAATTCCAGCTCATTTAACTTCAAGGTGATACTCGTAGAGTGTTGGGAAGTTTTAAGAACAAAATTATTTTTTAGATCCTGATATGGAGAAGATGGATGTATAACTAATAAAAGCACAATGTAGACTTAAAATGGAGTGCTAATGGGACCCCATGCTGTGGTGCTTGCTGACTGTTTGATAACCCAGAAAAATAGCCATGTCATCAGCTGAGATTCTCTCATCCTTAGCTCTCACATCTTGAGATGCAGAGGCAAACTGCCCTGTGGCATTTCCTTACCAATGCTATCTTCAGGCCCTCCTACAAACCAAAACAAAACAAACCAGCACAACAACAAAAACCCCTGTGCATAGCTGGGTAGACTTTTGCTTCAATTTCAGCCCCAAGCCATCTGGCTGGAAGTCTGACCAGAATACAAACAAGAAACCTTTTCAAACCAATCAAGCTGTGATATGCAAATGAACTCTGGTGTCTGGAGATTTCACTACAAGTTCCCAAACTGGGGAAGTCATCACTTCCGGAATCCCCATCCCCAGCAGCATGTGACCTCAGTGGTGAAAGATAAGATTCTCTCTCTCCTATAATCCGGGCACCACCAATGATCTTTAAAAAATGTAAATCTGATCCTATTACTGATCTCCTTAAAACCCTGCTTTTTTGCCTAGAACAAAATTTAAACACCTAGGCTGTCTCCTAAGTCCCTCCTCTAATGAGGCCTCTCCAGTTCCCACCTCACCTCATTCTACTCTGTTCCTTGTTCACTATATTCCAGCTCCAACAGCCTCCTCCTCTCTGTGGAGTCAAGCTCTCTCCTTCCCAGGAGTCTTTGTATTTGCACTTTCTGGGTCAGGAATCCTCTTCGCTGGCTCTGCGCAGGCGTGTATGCCCTGGTCAGCCTGTCATCGTTACATTTCCCTCATCCACTTCCTCCACCTCACTTTGTACTGTATTATAAACTGGTATTCTCTTGTTTATGTGATTGTTCATATTCTATTGTCCATCCCCATTTAGGATCACGTTAGCATTTTGTTGGTACCTAAAACAGCTCCAGGCGCAATGTAAGTATTCAGAAGTTTTTGTTGAATTAGTTTAATTAATGAAAGAATATTTACAAGTGGAGAAAGAGAAAGGAAAGATGAAAGGTGTCAATGAACGACATGGTGAAAAGGAGCATTATCCCAAGAAAACCGTAATAAGGACATGGTGAAAAGTTCATTAGGAAATCAGAAAATAAATACACATGACTATTGTCGACTTAAAGAAAAAAATATAACACGAGAGTTGTGAGTTTGTTTAATTCAGGGACCTTACTGAGGACTGCAGCCCAGGAAACAGCCTCTCAGATAGCTCTAAGGAACTTCTCCCAAGACGTAGATAGGAATTTTTTTTTTTTTTTTGGCTAGGAAATACATATTGTCAAACTACATCTTGGTAAAAGATTACTGCTAATCACAAAGAATAGATATCTCAGCTTGATGATTTTAGTGCTTTTCTATATATGGGACAATGCAAGAATCTGGGGTCACTGACATTCTTCCCGAGGTATGCATCTCAACTAACTAGGGGCCAGGTTATCCAAAACACAGAATGCCCTATCCTATTTTTCCCATCCTGAATTCCCTTCAAGGCACACTGTCTGTGGGTGACAGCAATGGGTTGAGATTTAACCCTTTGTATAACTGGATGATGACCTACATTCTTTGTTCCTTTTTTTTTTAACACCATAATAACAGAAGTACTCCTTTTAACATTTGTCATGTTATTATATTCACTTTTTCTGAGCAATCTAAATATTTGAGAAAATAAGGTGGACTTTAGGGTAGGTTCTCTGCAATGTTTTCCTAATAAATAAATCATTATGTAACTTAGCCAATTTGAATCTTAAAATATTATAAATTTATTCATCTCTTTGTCCTTTCCTGTTTTTGAACAATACAATTTTGGTCCAAGACTTAAATACCACATTCATTTATTTCAATTGTGTGTGATGGGATGCCGCGTGCACTGTTGTATTTTCCTTAGTTTTGACTTCTAACAAAGTTCAATGCCGTAATTCATGCTCAGAGGAAGAAAACAAAAACAAAATTAAATTTCCTTTTTCTTTCATTTTTTTCAAACTTGTCTCCTTTTTAAAGGAACTTGGTCTTCCAACAAAGAGACACAAATTCAGCTGATCATATAAGATAGATGTTTGTTCTCCTCTTATGTCATGGTCCAGAGGTAGGTGGTTCAGGCTTGAAAGGGAAGCTCTGAAATCCCTAATACATCCAAAGCAGCTTCTTTAGTTCTCATCCTGAAGCCTGCATCAAAGACACATTGCTCCAGATTGAGTTAAACAGGCAAGGAAGACAAGTCAAGTGAACAGTAGTATACTGTATATCTAAAAGTTGCTGAGAGTAGATCTGGAAAGTTCTCAACACCGGTAAAACAAATTTGTAACTGTGAAGTGATGGATGTTAACTAATTGTGACAATCATTTCCCCAAATGTACATATATCAAATCATTTGTTGTGTACCTTAAACTTGTTCAGTGTTAAATGTCAGTTATATCACAATAAAATTGAGGGGAAAAAACTTGCAGTAGGAGAGGGAGATTGAAGATGAGCAGTTTTAAACACTGGGGTGAGCTAGTGGAAAAGTACTGGAGGGAATGGTGGGGTGGGGAGGTTGATCGATGTGATTGGATCATCTGTATTTGATAGTTGATCCTTAGAGGAGTTAGGCTCCTGCCCTCCCACAGAGGCTGGGAGATAGGGGCAGTGTGTTTCTTCAGGGTTACATTTCTAAGGGATGGCTCCCAGGTCTTTGAGAAAGACATCCCTGGGCTATGAAACTGCCAAGAGACTAGATGCAAAGGGACAGAGAAAGAATTTACAAGTTTTCTAAAGTAAATGCTTCATATAGTTTATCTTCCACCACTAGAAGGGCATGTCCCTTCCTAAGCCTTCCACATGCTAGCCACCTCTTGTTCCTCATGTCCAACCTGCATGATGTCATCCATACAATGGATTGATGTAATGTCCTGAGCAACTTAGACAGTCTGAATCTCTCCAGATTATACTATGACAGAGGGTGGGAAAATTAACATAGCCCTGAAGGAAAAGCATAAATGAATGTATTTGTTCCAGTCATGTAAATGCAAACTGTTTCTGATCCCCTTATCTAGCCAGAATAGAAAGGAATGCACTCACTCACTCAAAGACTGCATACCATGGAAACACGAGGCTTTATAAACCTGCTCTAGCAATGACACTACATCTAGCACAGCAGCTGCGAACAGGGCTACTACCTATTTGAGCTTGCGGTGGTGGTCTATACTATAGTCATCCTCCAGGATTCATGCATTTCTGCAAGAGCCAGGCTGGCAAATTAAACACAGATAGGGTGGGGACCACCATCCCGGTACCCTTCAGGTTTTTAATAGTGACATTAACCTCTGCCAAGCCCCATCTGAGTATAACATGAGGAAGAAAATCATTTATAGCAATTATAGGAAAAAGAAAGAGTAAACTGCTGAGTCACTCACCAGGGAGGTAGTGGAATCTAGGGGAAAAGATACAGGTCAGAAAGACCAAAGTTTGAATGTTTTAGCCACATAGCGTGATTACTCCCTGTATGACCTATCACAAATTATTTAACTCTCCATGTCTCAAATTCTCTACCTGTACATAGGCTTAGTAATATTTGCCTTCAATCTGTCTAGTATAAAAGACTATTAAGTGAACAGATGAATATAGAATGTTTCCGTAATAATTGTGTTTACTTGGTGCTCTAGAGGGATGTGGGCAGTCTAACACATACCTGGAAAAGAAATGTAAGCCAAACACAGCAGGAACTGAGACACCTGAGTTATTCATTCTCTAAAATCTGGATTTCAGTTCTTAATCCTCCCAGCCCTGACAGATGACATTAGATATTCCATCTATCAACAGAAGGATAAAGCGGTATATTCCCAATACAGAAAGTAAAGGAAAATTATAATTCTGAAGGAGATTAAAATAAGACCAGGGAACACAGAATTTGAAAAGTGTTGTCAACTTGGTTCCTGTAAATATTGGTTCCAAGATGAAATAATCAAAGAGTTCAGTATATTCTTAGCGAAGCTAGACAGAGAAGAATTGCTTTACTACTTTGATACGAGAATATGAATGGATTATTACTAAAGAAAATCATATTTCAGTTGTGATAAAAGAGAAGGACAGAATAAGAGAATTTGGGGGTTTTAGAATCCCATCTAGACCACTAACATAAGATGCTACAAAGTAAGAACCTTTAGCCAAGACACACTGGTAGGGCCCTAAATAAAATTTTAAATGTTTAAATAGCATTATACCTATAAATAAACAGACCCTGCCACAAATTTCTCTAGAGCTCTCCTACCTACCCCAGATCCTTCCATAGGACCTCAGTATCCTCCCCAGTCTCCAACTACCAAGGGGCTACTGCTTAGCACAGCAGGGGCGCTCTGATCCTACCTACCTTTACCGTAATTTTCCTCTCTACTATCCTTCCTCTCAACCCACCTGCAAATTAAGCAGACTAACACTAAAGCAAAGAAAAGTAACTCTCCCTTTTGAATGTCCTCTAAAACACACCCCCTGCCCTGACCTCAACAACAAAATTTCTGCAAAGGTCTACGTAAAACCTTGGTTTAAGGTTTTAAACCAAGGCATACATCCCTCACAGAGTAACAAAACAGTACAGCAAGCTCACGGGACAATAGCAGTGCATAAGCATGGGATATACCTTAGAACTCAAAGAATAGGAATGTGTTTGGATCAAAGCACAGAAGGTGATGGCTGCAGCAAGAGAAGGCAAAGAAGAATCGAGACTATTGCATAGGGAACCTCGTGCCATTTTCCTTCCTTTACAATCCCAAGTTCTCTGTGTGAGTTTGAGCAAGTTATGCAACCTTCTGTGCCTCGGTTTACTCATCTGAAAAATGGGAGTAATATCTTCTCACTAAAGTTATTAAGAGGATTAAATGAATTAATAGATGCAATGTGCTCAGAAAACTGCCTGACTACAGTGAATGTTCAGTAAAAGTTAGCTGCTGTTATTGGTGAAGAGTGGTGTCTTATTTTGGTAAAAGGGAGTGCTGTGGCTGCTTCCATGGGCAAAGGTTTGCACTTTAGTAACTAAATTTAACTATATTTTGATGATGCTATCAAAGTTTAGAGGGTGAATCTGAGAGCATGAGTGACTTGCCCAATACTGAATGAATAGCAAATGAGAATAGAATAATTAATTCTGTAGGAGGAACTACCATTTTTTAAGATAACCTCCAAAGGTTCATTTCTTACAAAATAACAAAAAATAATGTGAAACACTATCTTATTACTGTGGAAGACTGTAGTCCATTTTCTCTCTTTAAATACTTAAGGGTATTTATACAAGACGAAATAGAAACATATCTCTTTTTCACCCTGTAGAACAAAATTTTCCTTCTTCTTTGGAATTTTGTTTTTTATTTATATTTGATGAGAGAACTAAAGATAAATTTCCATTGCTACGTTCTGCTCTGAGTGCCTTCAAAAATTTGCCAACTTGGGCTTCCTGGTGGCGCAGTGGTTGAGCGTCCGCCTGCCGATGCAGGGGACGCGGCTTCATGCCCCTCTCCGGGAAGATCCCACATGCCGCGGAGCGGCTGGGCCCGTGAGCCATGGCCGCTGAGCCTGCGCGTCCGGAGCCTGTGCTCCGCAACGGGAGAGGCCACAACAGTGAGAGGCCCGCGTACCGCAAAAAAAAAAAAAAAAAAAAACAACGGAAGAGGCCACAACAGTGAGAGGCCCGCGTGCCGCAAAAAAGAAAAAAAAAATTGCCAACTTAATAAAGTTTGGAGAATTAATTTTCTTTCATAGCTTCATCATACATTTGATGCATGAGAGAAAGTTATAGTGTTCATCACTATTTGCTCTGGACAAATTAATTCCTAGGAACTACTGGTTACTTTTCCTAGGTAAACATCAAGATTCTGAAAATAAACACATATTATCTGTAGAAACACATGAAATGAGAACCTCACAGGACCTTAGAGCTGACCAAAAACCATTTTCTTTATTTATTCATTCATTTATTCACAAACATGTGTTAAATACCTACTATGTGCAAGCACTTCAGTGGACTTTAAAAGGAAGCAAAGGTAAAGAAGGAATAGCCTTAGTTCTGATAATACAGAAGTAAACCTACAATTCAAGGCATATGATGAGATTGTGTTGTTATGGAAGCATTGAGGAAGGAAACTGAGCCCAGCCTTGGTTACAACCCTTTTCCGTGGCTTAAGGCAGAATCACATGTGGAAAGAAAGCTTCTGAGCTACGCTGGGGACTCCCTCGCTTATCCCCAAACATTGAACAACGTGCTATGAAATGGGAACACAAAGCTAACAAGGTATAGATGACATGGAGCAGAACCCTATGGTCCTTCCCCCTCACGTTCTCTGCCTGCCTTTTGTCTGTGGAAAAACTTTAGCCAGAGAATAAGTTTAATCAGAGAAGTGAGAAAATGCAGAAACAAAGGAAGACAGTCCAAGGAGACCAAATAATAATAGTTTTGTCATTAAGCAAAGTCAAGGACTTTTAGCTCCTTCTCAAGGGCTATAGATTATATCCTGAGCCATATCCTGTGAGCTCTTTTACAGATACTGAAACGCCCAACAGGTGGAAGAAGTTAATTATATGATGACCAGACTGTAGCCATGATATACACTGTCACGGTTCTGAGAATTGGCCTCAAGGAAATGGGAAAACACCGGCCCTGGAACTGAAGATTAAACTATCCTGAAAACACTCAAGATGACGCTGGTCAGGCCACCACATGACCAATTTCAAGATGACTCTCAGAGCTGACTGTGCTGTTTCTACATGAAGCCCCCTCCCTTCACCTGTAAAAGCTCTTGCCCACTGATTCTCGGGGAGGCGGGGAGGGGTTGGCCTTTGGACAGATGTCTGCCCTCACCCGCCGCCAGTTGCCGGCACCCAAAATAAAGCAAATTTTCCTTTCCACCAACCTTGCCTCTTTATTGGCTTTTGAGTGGCGAGCAGCCAGACCCCGCTTTTGGTTGCATAGATACCCACTACCTAGCGGTGCATATTCTTGTGGGGAATAAAATGTGTATCAGGTGTCTGCTGTACAGTGTGGCCACAGGCGTAGCCGAGGCCTCGGGGATGGCCACTGTTCCTCCATGTTGAATAACTCACTTGGAAGAAATTTCTCTTTTGCCAAATACTCATTCTTCATGAAAAGAAATCTTTATTGTGTCTTCTCTTATCCAAACTTATGACAGAAAATTTGGTCACCATCCTTCACCAGCTTGAACACGGCTCTGTAGCTGTAAATAGGGAAACAAAGACCTAGAATTTAAGATCCTGGGGGTGACAATTAACACGTACACATTGTGACTCGAACGGCAACAATCATTTCAGATTTGGGATGTGAATGTAGCTTGGATCTCAGTGGAGTACCATTATGCTTTTGTACTCAAATTCTCTGCATTCCCAGAAAAATATATGTGTGAAGTAACCTAGCAGAGGACTTTCTGCCTAATATGACTTCCTTGGCCTCTCTGCATTGAACTGTTCCCATTGAATCAGTGTGTTAACATCAACCAATTAATAATTTTATGAGCACCTATAATGCTTACTGCGTTCTTCTAAGTATTCTGAGAAAAATTCAAAGTCCAGGTTACAATCTAACTTGGGAGGTTATAAATATATAATTTATGTATGTATATATTTGGAGTTAGATATGAAGGTTCAGGTTCTCCATCCTCTGATACTCCGTGTGTGTGTGCATATATATATATATATATATATATATATATTTGATAGAGACAAGATACATCTATTTTTATACTTTAAGTCTATTTATAGAATTTGACTTACATGCAATTTTTAGAAATATATCTGATCTGTAAAACAGCAAACATATACTAAGAATAATTCTCTATATTTGTATACATGCTTTTCTTCTTCAACATCAATGCCTAATGCAGCACCTGCCATTTAATAGGTATCTATTCAATATTTTAGAATGGGTTAATATTTTTCTCACCAGATATCAGCTAAAAGTGCCAGCAATGAACCAAGCCACCCTTTCCATTTTTTCATATTATTGGAAGTTGAAAAGGTTTAGGGTAAAACACAAATGAACATTTTCATAGACTCCTAATGAGCAATTTTTGAAACTGAGCACAACTCTGACATCATAATGTGGACAAATGTTCATCACCAAAGGCAATGTTAGCTTGTCTGTAATGGAGATATGAAGGCTTCATTGCTTTACAAATGTGCAAAATTTACAAAATTGAAAGGCTCTTGCTTATGTCACTGCTAAATCTCGCCCCCCCAACCAAATCCCTCTTCCTAATTGACTAATCATTTTATACTTCTCTGGGACTGTCCAAGGAGGTTAATCTCACATTCTTTCCATTGGTATCATGTTTTCAAATTTGCTCTTGAAATATTGGGAGAGTTAAAAGTAGCCAGGAAAAGAAACTTTTTCACAGTAACATTTCAGTAGCTTATTTCTTGCTAGATATAGAAAACAAGCAAAAAAAGAAAATCCACTGGCATCTATATTTTCTATCTTCAAAACAGGTTGAGTCATTTTTTTTTAATGAGTATCACCTTAACCTGTCCTGAAATATGCTTCGACCTAGTGAGAGTGCTGGCCTGTTATTAGAGCTTACCTTCCTGGTTTTTTTGTTGTTTTTGGACATTAAAGGAGGAAATAAACCTGTGATGAGTTAGCATGTTTTCATAGGCAGCTATGATGCTTCCCTGAACTTTGCCTCTGAGTCAACATACTTAACCTCTGGGTAGAGAACTGATATCTTGTACTGTTGAACAACAACTTATAGGTCTGATTAAAGAATGTCTGACAGCTCCCATAGAGATTTCCATCCGATTTCCTTCAGCCTCTATGTTCGTGGATTTAGGTGAAAAGAGGTGATGACAAAGGAGGAGGTTGTTTGGGGGAACATGGAAAAACACTATAGAATGATTATAGAAGTCTAGGAGGAATACCATGAGGCATTCTTTTTCCAGCACAGACAATAAATATGAACCTTGATTTACTATAACAGGCAGTAGGAGTTTTTCCAAGGAGAGGTGACTATTTACAAAAGAGAATCTCAGACTGCTTGTTATTATGAGGACCAGGAATTCAAATGAACTTTGTCACTATTGCCAGTTTTGTGAGAGAAAGAAGTCCCTGGTGGAGCACAGATGGCATGTTTGAACAAGAAGCTAATTATGCCAAGAGGTTAGTATGCCTGAAAGCTTATTGATCTGTGAGTAGGACCTTAAGAGAACTAGTGATGAATACTGATGGATCTGGGAGTTGGATGCAGGAGAGCTAGCCATGAGGAAGAATGCATAACTCTCTCTAAAGCACCTGAGAGAATCAAAGCAACTTGAAATACACATCCAATATAGAAATTATTTTAATTCCCCTGGTCTCTTCTATTGTGTACCTTAAAATAACTGGAAGAAATCCCATCTGTTTAAAATGTAGCACACAAAATTAAAAACATGGAACTTTAGAAACCAATGTTTAGTTAAGATATTTGCAGGCAGAATTAAGAAAAAAATATACAGGAAGTACAGGAATAACAAAGGAAATCCAAAAAAGTTTAAGGCCAGATTTGCTTCAGGAGCAAAATCAAACTTTGATACTCTAAGTATGGGTTTTCACAGGGCTCACTTCCCTTAAATGACAGCCTCTATTTCTAGAAGTACGTGGCCAGTTTTGACTCTGTCGTCTTCAGTACCTGTTGGAGAATCAGGATACAAAGGGTAAAAAGAAGCTCTGTGGTAAACTCTGTCATCTATACCTAAATCTCTCATGTTCTCCAGGAAGCAATATAAGGTTCTCTTCCTATCAACAAACCTTACTTGGAGGGCATAAACTTTAATAATATAAAATATTTGGGTTTCTTGCAGCTGAGCTTCCCTAAAGACCATAAGCGTTTTTAGATTTCTCATCACTAGTAATTAAAATTCATTTAGCAATTCTGGATATATTAAGTAACAGAAAATAAATTTAAAATGCAAGTTTTTGATCACATATACAGTAAAATCTCAGAGGAGAAATCAGATTCTCACCCAGAAAAATTAATCTGAAAAATTTCTTTCAAATACACTTAAGTTTTGCTTACTTTAAAATGTAATTTGGAATATATATAATATATATTATATATATCCTAAAATATTTTCAAATATTATTTTTCATTCAAATTTTCCCATTTTTTATAAGCGGTTTCCCTTTTGTTGACTCAAATGAAACAGAAAGGTCAAAACCTTGGAGTAGTGATTACATAAACACTGTGGCCATCTAATGGAGAGAAGTGGCTAAAATCTTTCACTATGATTGTAGTTTATCAATTTCTTCATTTAGTTCTGCCTGGTTTTATTTTATAAATTAAGGTTATGTTATTAATTACAAACAAATTTGGAATTGTGTGTCTATCTAGGGAATTGACCATTTTATTAGAAATATCTCTGTCTCTAGTAATGCTTCTTGCCTGAAAATCCCCTTTTAAAATATATATTATAGCATAGCTGCATGAGCTGCGTTTAGGCTAGTAATTGCGTAGTTGATCTTTTCCTTTGCTGCTTTTAACCTCTATGTCCTTATATTTGAGGTGTGTCTCTTATAGGCAGCATAACCTTGAATTTTATAGCTGTTGTTTTGTTGTTGTTTTTAATCCACTCTCTGCCCTTTCATTTTATATTTAACGGTTGCTATAAATTAATGACTGGAACATTAGGATTTAACTCTACCATCTTACTATTTGCTTTCTATTTGTTCAATTGGTTTTTGTTCCTTTTTCTTCTTTTTTGCCTTCTTTCTGATTAATCAACGGTTTTTATTATTTCATTTTGCTCGATTAACTTGTTGGTTTTACATTCTTTTACTACTTTTCAGTGGTTGCCCTAGATGTTATCACATATCTATGACATTTTAGAATCTATTACAAATGAACACTTTTACCATTTCCCAGCAAGGAGCTTAGAATATATTTACTCTATTTACCCTTCCCACCTTCTCATGATATTGTTAAGTACCTTAATTCTACATTGATTTAAACCTACAAGTCATTAGTACTACTGTTTTATGGAGTTAATATTCATTTATGTTTACATGTTTATCCTTTCTGTGCTCTTCACATATTTAAATTTTATGTCTGTAACTAGGTTGTAAGCCCCTTATGCAAGGCTTATCTTCTTTACAATAATATCCCTTTCTGTCTCCTCAGTCTCATCTCTCACCACTGCCCTGAACAACGTAAGTTCTAGCCTCCAAACACTTATTCCCAACTCCTGGCTCATCTTTTGATTTGACAGGTTAGCTCTTATTTTGGTGTCTTTGCCGATGTTATTCCTTTTCCTTCCCAATACCATCTCTGTCCTTCGGTTTTTTTAAGTCATACTGTGTCTTCCAGATTAGCTCAGATGTCTCTACCTCAAAGACAAGATGCCCCATACCCTGATCAGATCTGGAGTGCACGTCTCTCCTCTGCGACATGAATTTAATCATATATATACTGATTGAAAGTTTTTATAAGACTGTCTCTCTAATAGATTTTGAATTTCGTGGTACCAAGACAACGCTTTTTACCTTTGAACACTTTACCCTAAGTTCTGTGTTTGGCACATGTTTTAGTTTTCTATGGCTACAATAACAGAGTACCACAAACTAGGTGGCTTAAATAACAGAAATTTATTGTTTCACAGTTCTGGAGACCAGAAGTCCAAAATCAAAGTGTTAGCAGGGTTGGTTCATTCTGAAGGCTGTGAGAGAAGGATCTGTTCCAGGTCTTTCTCCTTGGCTTGTAGATGGCCATCTTCATGTTCACATAATATTCTTCCTGTATGAATTACTCTGTTTTCTAATTTCCTCTGTTTATAAGGAAATCTGTAGTATCGGATAGAGCCCACCCTAATTACCTCCTTTTCACTTAATAAAGACGTTATCTCCGAGTAAAGTCACATTCTGAAGAACTGAGGGTTAAGACTTCAACACATGAATTCTGGAAGGACACAGTTCAATCCATAACAGCATGTAATAGATATTCAATTATTGCATGTGGAATAATTGATTGATTGGGGGAATGAAGAATTTGTATCACCTATGTGGACAGAGTAGAGTTTATAATTGACCAGTAAGCTGTATTTGTGACAAATTGACTCATCTTTCAGTTTATACATAAAAGTTCTAGACAATATATGAATTGACAAAAATATTAGAAAAATGATATAGATATTTAAACCCCCATAATGATAAATATAATTTTTAAACTTAAATTTATATATATATGACAAAAATTTTATTTGTAACACTTTAATTAAATTCACCATACTGAGACATGTTTAAAAATAATCTGTAATTCCCAAAGTATTTATTTTTTTAATTAATTTATTTTTTTCAGTTAGAAGATTTTATTTTATTTTAAGTTCCACTTTACAGATAAAGTATTTTTAACATCTTTATTGGAGTATAATTGCTTTACAATAGTGTGTTAGTTTCTGCTTTATAACAAAGTGAATCAGTTATACATATACATATGTTCCCATATCTCTTCCCTCTTGAGTCTCCCTCCCTCTCACCCTCCCTATCCCACCCCTCCAGGCGGTCACAAAGCACCGAGCTGATCTCCCTGTGCTATGCGGCTGCTTCCCACTAGCTATCTACCTTACGTTTGGTAGTGTATATATGTCCATGCCTCTCTCTCGCTTTGTCACAGCTTACCCTTCCCCCTCCCCATATCCTCAAGTCCATTCTCTAGTAGGTCTGTGTCTTTATTCCTGTCTTACCCCTAGGTTCTTCATGACATTTTTTTTTCTTAAATTCCATATATATGTGTTAGCATACGGTATTTGTCTTTCTCTTTCTGACTTACTTCACTCTGTATGACAGACTCTAGGTCTATCCACCTCATTACAAATAGCTCGATTTCGTTTCTTTTTATGGCTGAGTAATATTCCATTGTATATATGTGCCACATCTTCTTTATCCATTCATCCGATGATGGACACTTCGGTTGTTTCCATCTCTGGGCTATTGTAAATAGAGCTGCAATGAACATTTTGGTACATGACTCTTTTTGAATTATGGTTTTCTCAGGGTATATGCCCAGTAGTGGGATTGCTAGGTCATATGGTAGTTCTATTTGTAGTTTTTTAAGGAACCTCCATACTGTTCTCCATAGTGGCTGTACCAATTCACATTCCCACCAGCAGTGCAAGAGTGTTCCCTTTTCTCCACACCCTCTCCAGCATTTATTGTTTCTAGATTTTTGGATGATGGCTATTCTGAAAGGTGTGAGGTGATACCTCATTGTAGCTTTGATTTGCATTTCTCTAATGATTAATGATGTTGAGCATTCTTTCATGTGTTTGTTGGCAGTCTGTATATCTGTATAGAGAAATGTCTATTTAGGTCTTCTGCCCATTTTTGGATTGGGTTCTTCGTTTTTTTGTTATTGAGCTACATGAGCTGCTTATAAATTTTGCAGATTAATCCTTTGTCAGTTGCTTCATTTGCAAATATTTTCTCCCATTCTGAGGGTTGTCTTTTGGTCTTGTTTATGGTTTCCATTGCTGTGCAAAAGTTTTGAAGTTTCATTAGGTCCCATTTGTTTATTTTTGTTTTTATTTCCATTTCTCTAGGAGGTGGGTCAAAAAGGATCTTGCTGTGATTTATGTCATAGAGTGTTCTGCCTATGTTTTCCTCTAAGAGTTTGATAGTTTCTGGCCTTACATTTAGGTTTTTAATCTATTTTTAGCTTATTTTTGTGTATGGTGTTAGGGAGTGATGTAATCTCATACTTTTACATGTACCTGTCCAGTCCAAAGTATTTATTTTTTACTAAATGCATTTCTCTAAACATTCAGAAACAAAGGAGTTTTAAATACAAAAGTTTGAATTTAGTCACTAGAGGGAGCTATATGTCACTGTACATTGTAACTTAAAGAGCAGATGATAATATTTTCTAAATTATAAACATTGATCGAAACTAAATTTATAAAGTGAGAAAATCAGGAATAGAGGTACAGTAAGACTAACTCAGATTTTAACAGTTACCTAATTTGTATTTATAGAACATTCTCCCGACAGCAGCAGAGTACATATTCTAGGCATTTTCTAGGCCATTAAATGTCTCAAAAATATGCAAAATAATTCAAGACATACCAAGTATATTCCCTGACCACAGTGAAATTATATCAATAACAGAAAGATTCCTGAAAAAGTTCTTAAATATTTGGAAACTAAATACTCATCAAAATAACTCATGGATCAAAAAAGAAATCAAAAAGAAAATTGAAAGATATTTTGAAGTGAATGAAAAGGAAAACACTACCTATCAAAATTTATGGGGTGCTGTTAAAGAAGTACTTAGAGAGAAATGTATAGAATTGAAAACCTCTTTTAAAAAGAAGAATAAGTTTCTCAAATCAATGAATTCAGCTTCCATCTTATGAAACTAGAAAAATAGAAAAGCAAATTAAACCCAAAGTAAGTCAGAAAAAAATGAAATTATACTATAAAGGTCAGATTGAAATCTAAGAAAAATTAAAGCAATAAAGAAAATCAATGAGGGGCTTCCCTGGCAGTCCAGTGGTTAAGACTCTGTGCTTCCAGTGCAGGGGGTACAGGTTCAATCCCTAGTCAGGGAACTAAGATCCCACATGCCACACAGCCAAAAATAAAAAATAAAAAAATGAATAAAAAATAAATAGGATCCAGTCAGGAGACAGAAACCACACCAGTTATTTGAACTGAGCAAATGTAATAGAAAAAATTTAGGAAAAAAAAAAAGTCAATGAAATCTAAAGCTGGTTCTTTGAGAGATCAATAAACTTGATAAAACTCTAATTAGACTGATGGATGAGCAGAAAAGAGAAGAGGATGTACACAAAAGACCAAAACAGGGATGGAAGTGATGACATCACTACAGACTCTACAGAGCTGGTGTTAAGCTATAGCTGGGAATCCAGTTTTTCTAACCAACAGATTAAGAAAAAGAATATCTGGCAACTGGTCTTTCCATTCCTGACCTCCATAGGCAAGGTTTGAGGCTCTCTCTTTGGGACCTCTATAGCATTTTTCTACCTACTCCATTGTATTCTAAATTATCTCTATATGTATCTGGCTCCCATCCTAGACAAAGAGCTTCTGCAGGCAGATGCTGAACAAATACTTGAAAATATGAAGGTGTAAAATACTCTAGATTGTATGAGGCATAACACAGAATAAGAATGAATACTAGCAGAGTCAGCAAGCCCACTCTGGGTGAGTTCTTATGGGCACAGCCTGATGGCTCCTCTGGAAGAAAAGACCCTTCATACACAGCAGAAGGGAGCAGCTGTATCTCGTTTTTGCCTGTCACCTCTAATTTGTTTTTTTCTGCCAATTCATGAGATTGAGCATCTTTTAATATGTTTTGGCCACTTGTATTTCTTCTTTGAGGGATTGTATTTTTATATTTTTTGCCCATTTTGAAATTACTTTTTATTGTTTTTTGCTTCAAAAATCCATAGAAATATATAATTTGAATTTTAATCCTTTGAGTATGAATTGCAAATATTTTTACCAAGATAACATTTATCCTTTACTATTTTTATAGTTCCTTTTGCTGTTATATATTTTTGTTACTCAAGATTTGTGTTTCATTTTTCTGAGTTTCCTACCTAATGAAAGAAAAAGCACACCAAATTTAAAGTATACAATCTGCTAAATTTTTTTCTAACATTTTATTGTTTTGTACTGTAGGCCTATATTCTTAATCCATCTGAAATATATTTTTTGTGTATGATATGAGACAGGATCTACCTTTATTTTTCCCAGATTAAATGCTAGTTATACCACCATCTTTATTAAATAAACCATCATATTTCCTTCCTGCAGTACTGAAATGCCAACTTTTGCTATATACTGAGTTTTCATCATATTTAGGAAAATATTTTAGGACTCCATTTTTTCACCAGTATTTTTGTTTATTCCAGTACTGATACCATGCTGCTAAGTCTACAGTGAATTTTCAATGTGTTAAAACTTAACAAGTTCCTCACTAATTTTTAAATT
Organism: Delphinus delphis; assembly: GCF_949987515.2. NCBI lineage: Eukaryota > Metazoa > Chordata > Mammalia > Artiodactyla > Delphinidae > Delphinus > Delphinus delphis. Next base: position 49,560,367 of record NC_082699.1, read on the forward strand.
CATTTTATTGGTTATTTTAGATTTCCTGGGTATAGAATTACATCATCAGCAAATAAAAATTTTGCTTCTTTTGCAGTATTTAAAACTTTTTTTCTTATTGCATTTTGCAGAATCACCTTCAGTATTAAAATATAGAGGTAATTTTGGGATTTCCTGTCTTATTCCTGATTTTAATGGAAATGGCTTTATCATTCACTATTTGATATAATATTTGGTTTTGGTTTTTAGCAAATAGTCTTTATTATATTTAAATATTTGCTTATATTATTTTTAATTTGGATAAATATATATTATATATATTGAAATTCACAAGAAGATTTTGAGAAAAGCGTAACTATTATAAATATACTAACCAACCAAAATTCATCATGCATGGTATTCTTATTTTAGTCAAGGCTTTCATTTGGAATAGCTACTTAATTTTATTGAAGCCTTTTTATTATCAATTTATATAAGTAAGAAATTCTTCCCCATAATTTGCTGATGTACTTTTTTCTATTAATAATGATTATATATTTAATATTGATTTAAATTTGTATTTTTGGAATAAACTATTTAGTCATGTTGAATTAATCTCAACTTACTACTGAATTTAATTTGTGGATATTAGAGTTTTAACATATTTATAAGTTAATTGGTCTAGGTTTTCTTTTCCACACTAACTTTAGCATATTTCTGTTGGGTTTATGCTATGCTTCATAAAAATTTATTCTGTTGTTAAATACAGTTTCAGTGCCATTTAGAAGTGTATTCTCTTTAAAAATTAGGTTAAACTCAGCTACAAAACCAGGATTGTACTGCTTAAAATGATGATTTTTCAGTTACCTTTGCATACTCTTTAATGGTGATTGATTCATTTAGATACCCTGCCAATATTTCATAATGTTTTAGTTGGAAATCATTTTCTCTAGATCCTTAAATTCTTTGCCATATATTCTTTTTTTTAAATTAATTAATTTCTGGCTGCGTTGGGTCTTCATTCCTGTGCGTGGGCTTTCTCTAGTTGCGGCAAGCGGGGGCTACTCTTCCGTGCAGTGCATGGGCTTCTTATTGCAGTGGCTTCTCTTGTTGCGGAGCGTGAGCTCTAGGTGTGCAGGCTTCAGTAGTTGTGGCATGCAGGCTCAGTAGTTGTGGCGCACGGGCTTAGTTGCTCTGTGCCATGTGGGTGGGATCTTCCAGGACCAGGGATCGAACCCGTGTCCCCTGCACTGGCAGGTGGATTCCTAACCACTGTACCACCAGGGACGTCCCCATATATACTTTTAACATTACAGAAAGTTGCATAAAATAATTTCTCACAATTCTAAAATTACTTCTATATCTGTGATTACATATTCTCTCAATCTTAATCTTGAATATTTCTGCTTTCTCTCTTTTCTTATCTGATTGCATTGTTTTATCTATTTTATCGCACCTTTCAAAGTACCAGCTTTTGTATTTATTCACCTTTTCTACTACTTTTTACTTATTTTGACTTTTTCAAAATAAGTGTTAAAATAATTGCCTTTGTGTTGACACAAGGCTCTCAACCAAAGATTCACTTTTAGATCTAAAATATTGATGTGTCACTATAAAAGAAAAGGCTAAAATCTCACAGAGGAATCAGCTATTTATTAAATATCTTCTGTGTATGTGATACCTACAAGTGCTAATCATTCTCAGCCTCTCTAGGAAAGCTGAAATATCCCAGAGAGGGAGGTAAACAAGTGAAGGGCACGTGTAGACCTGCTGGCTATGTGAACTCCCAGTACCATTTTGTAACTTCTCATGGTGTCACTAGATTCTTTCACTCAACTCAAGTTAAAATTGAGGAGCATAGACAAAAGTAATTCCTAGCTATTAATGGTAAAAAGAAACACATACATGAAGACTTTAGGCATGACAAAAGTGATGTAAGACTCTCCTGTCTCTGAGAATTTTATCTCTTTGTTGTGTGTTTCTTTTCACACATTTTATATTTTACTCTCAGTAGTATTTTTTAAAGAAATGTATTCTAAACAACATTTCTGTTTACATTAAATTTATGGCAACCACTGTAATAGTCTGAAAAATATGCCTCCCCTCCCCAGAAGATATATTTACTTCCTAATCCCTGGAAACTGTGACTATTACCTGATATGTTGAAAGAGTAAATGCTACCTTATTTGGAAAAAGGGTCTTTGTGGATGTGATTAAATTAAGGATTTTTTTTTTTTTTTTTTTTTTTGCGGTACACGGGCCTCTCACTGTTGTGGCCTCTCCCGCTGCGGAGCACAGGCTCCGGACGCGCAGGCTCAGCGGCCATGGCTCACGGGCCCACCCGCTCCGCGGAATGTGGGATCTTCCCGGACCGGGGCACAAACCCATGTCCCCTGCACCGGCAGCTGGACTCTCAACCACTGCGCCACCAGGGAAGCCCCTAAATTAAGGATTTTGAGATAAGGAGATCATTCTGGGCCCTAAATGCCATCACAATGGTTTTTATGAGAGAGAGGCAAAGGGAGATTTTACACACACACACACACACACACACACACACACACACACACACACACACACACAGGAAAAAGTGGAGAAATAGGCAGAGACTAAAGGGATATGGCCACAAGCCCAGGAGTATCAAGAAGGGCCTTCAGCCACCAGAAGCTGTAAGAGGCAAGGAACCGATTCTCCCCATAGAGTGTGGACACTTCGATTTCAGACTCTGCCGTTCAGAAACTGAGAGAATAAATTTCTGTTGTTTTACGCCACCAAGTTTGTGGTGATTTGTTACAGCAGCCCTAGAAAACTACTTAAATTGCTTTATTTAAATTCAAACTCTTTTTAATATGTTCAGGAGAAACCTTTGGAACCTATCATAGTCATATTTTATTACTTAGGGTAAGAACTGAAATTCTTATTCAATTTACAGAGATTTGTTTTAAACCGTCAGTTTCAGCAAGACAAAGGAAGACTGAAGGCAAATCATTAAAAATTATATGACTCAAATCCTAAACCCTAGGGCACTTCATACTCAACTGCATATTGATTATCAACAACAAAGTCAGTTTTCTCTGAAATCCATTAATGGATGAGCAGACATTTATGAGTCTCACTGATTTTAGTTGCGTGGAATTCTTTCTAACTTCTTTTATACATCCACAAGTTCAAGTAATGGTTGATTAGAGAGGAGCCACATTAGACCAAAATCCCACTGAAGTAAAATTTTATTAACCTATACCTTCAAATTTTTTATCCACACTGGAAGTTAAAAGTATATATAGGGCTTCCCTGGTGGCGCAGTGGTTGAGAGTCCGCCTGCCGATGCAGGGGACACGGGTTCATGCCCCGGTCCGGGAGGATCCCGCATGCTGTGGAGCGCCTGGGCCCGTGAGCCATGGCCGCTGAGCCTGCAAGTCCAGAGCCTGCAAGTCTGGAGCCTGTGCTCCACAACGGGAGAGGCCACAGTGGTGAGAGGCCCGCGCACCGCAAAAAAAAAAAAAAAAAAAAAGTATATATATAATGTAATTAGACAAATGAAATTCTATCACAATAAATACCAAAGAATTATCTTGCTTTAATAATAATAGCTAGTTTGAACAATTATCATTAGATTCTTTATAGAATCTTTACAGTGGTTTTGAAAAGTAGATTTTAGTATGGTTGACCCTTGAACAACACAGGAGTTAGGAGTGCTGATTCTCCATGGAGTCAAAAATCTGCATAGAACTTACAGCTGGCCCTCCACAACGTATCTGTGGTTGCTCTGTATCTGCACTTCTCAGTCTGAGGATTCGACCAATTGTGGATTGTGTAGTGCTGTAGTATTAGCTGCTGAAAAAATCTGCCTGTAGGTGGAGCAGTGTAGTTCAAACCCTTGATGTTCAAGAAATGAGAATGAGAATCAGAGAGTTTAATTTCCTTGGTGAAGATTGTGAACAACAACAACAACAACAAAAGAACAAAGAATGTCATTCATCATCCAGTTATACAAAAGGCCAACTGCCCACTGCAGTCTCCCACCTACAGTGCATCCTGAGGGGAATTCAGGATGGAGAAAGCAGGATAAGGCATTCTGTGCTTTGGATAAAATGAGGCCTCTAGACAGTTAAGATGCATATCTCAAGGAGAATTTCAGTGACCCCAGATTATTGCACTTTCCCATACATAGAAAAGCACTAAAATCATTCATTTGAGAGATCTATTCCTTGTGATTAGCAGTAATCTTTTACCAAGATGCATGCTTGTCTACATGAATTTCCTGGCACCCAAAATTCATACGTAGAGTGGCTCCTCCCTTACCTCTTGGGAGCAGTTCCTCAGAGCTATCTGAGACTGTTTCCTGGGATATAGTTCTCAGTAAGATCCATGAATAAGATTGAAAATCACAACTCTTAGGTAGTGGGTTTTTCTTCTGGTCAACGAGACTCTAAAGTTGATATAAACTAAAGGTCCTCTGATTTCCTAGCCTGTGTTCCTTTCACTACACTGCACTTCCTCTTAATTCTGATACCTGCTGCCACATATTGCTTGAAGAATAGAACTTAACAGGGCTTCAGCTTCTTCTTCGTCCTTTTATTCCTTTTTCTTCTCCTTCTCCTCCTCCTACATTCCTTCTTCCTCTCCCTCTTCCTCATCAAAAAGGTCTTTGAGTTGACCTGGAAATATAATCAAAATTATCATTGTGTTTCTATCACAAAACATATCCTGAGTTCCTATATCTGGATTCACATAATTAGTAAGAAAATTGTTATTAGCATTTAATTTTCTCATGCTTCATGTATTGTGCTCTGCCGCATTGCATGTTATTTTGTTCTAAAACTCTCCTAAATATAGTGTTTACTCCCAGAAATAGATGCACATAAATATAGTCAGCTGATCTTTGACAAAAAACAAAGAGAATACAATGGAGCAAAGATAGTCTTTTCAACGAGTGGTGCTGGAACAATTGAACATCCACATGCAAAAAAAAATGAATCTAAAAATAGATCTTACATGAAACAGATCACATACATAAATGTAAAATACAAAACTATAAAACTCCTAGAAGATACCATAGGGGAAAAGCTAGAAGACCTTGGATATGGTGGTGACTTTATAGATTCAACACCAAAGACACAATCCGTGAAAGAAGTAATTGATAAGCTAGACAACATTAAAATTAAAAACTTCTTCTCTGCAAAAAACAATGCCAAGAGAATGAGAAGACAAGCCACAGACTGGGAGAAAATATTGTAAAGATACATCTGATAAAAGACCATTATCCAAAATATCCCAAGAACTCTTAAAACTGAACAAGAAGAAACAACCTGATTTTAAAATGGTCCAAAGACCTTAACAGACAATTCATCAAGGAAGATATACAGATGGTAAATAAGCATGTGAAAAGACATTCCACACCATACGTCATCAGAGAAAATTGAAACAACAGTGAGATACCACTTCACACCTATTAGAATGACTAAAATCTCAAATATTGATGATACCAAATACTGACAAGGTTGTAGAACAACACGAACTCTCATCCATTGCTGGTGGGAATGCAAAACGGTATAGCCACTTTGGAAACAGTGTGGTGGTTTCTTCCAAAACTAAACATACTGTTACCATAAGATCCAGCAATTGTACTCCTTGGTATTTAGCCAAAGGAACTGAAAACTTATGTCCACACACAAACCTGCTCACAGATGTTTATAGCAGTTTTATCCATATCTACCAAAACTTGGAAGCAGTCAAGATGTTCTTCAGTCAGTGAATGGGTAAATAAACTATAGTACACCGAGAAAGCAGAATATTCAGCACTAAAAAAAAATGAGCTGCAAGACCTGAGACGTGGAGGAACACCAAATGCATATCACTAAGCGAAAGAAGCCAATCTGAAAGGCTACATACGGTGTGATTCTAACTATATGACATTCTGGAAAAGGCAAAACGATGGAAATAGTAAAAATATCAGTGGTTGTCAAAGGGAGGGATGAATAGACAGAACATAGAGGATTTTTAGGGCAGTGAAAATATATGATACTATAATGATGGATACTTGCCATTATACATTTTTCTAAACCCATAGAATGTACAACACCTAGAGTGAACCCTACTGTAAACCATGGATTTTGGATGATTATGATATATCCGTGTAGTTTCACCAATTGTAACAAATGTACCGCTCTGGTGGGGCATGTTGGTAATGGGGGAGGTTATGCATGTGTTGGGGCAGGGGTATATGGGAAATCTCTGCACCTAATTCTTCTTTTGCTGTAAACCTAAAATTGCTCTAAACAATCTTTTTCAAAAAATCACTTTTTCTTAGTAAGGGCGTCTAATCTTCTGAGTTTGCCCGTGTTTGTTTTTCTTTCTCTGTCTCAGAAAATGCTATAAAAATTTTCTAACTGCCCAAGTTATAATTCTCCAAATTATATGCAATCTACTCTCTTTCTTTCATCACCTGATCTTCCTTCGCACACACAACTGCTTGCCAAATTCTGTCTATCCTGTCTAAAAATGACAGTTCTTAAATTTTAAGGGTGGGGCTCATTGACCAATTGAAAATCTAATAAAACTCAGGCCCAAACGGCACTTAAACAAAAAAGTGCATACAGTTTCAGGGTGTTCACAGAATTCACCCTTAGACCCCCCAGTCTCAAAAACTCTACCCTACTAAGTATTTTCTCCTTAATCTGTCTCAGCTTTCTATTCCCACTCCACGTTTCAATTTTCTTCATTTTTCACTTGACTTACAGTTTAGTCTTCCAACCCATTCTCTGACCCCTGTCTCCAATCTGTTCACAAGGCAGATGCCAAGATAACCTTTCAGAAATAGCTATTTGAGCATGGTGCCGGGAGCCAGCTCACACTGGCTGGCAAGGGCTGATGTGCGTCTCTTCCCAGCTTTGAGTTTAGCGATATCAGGTTGGTAGGTTGAAATCAGTCATAGTGGGAGAATTTACACTATGAAAATTGGCAGATTCTACAAATCAGGCTTTTCTTTTGTTTAGAGAATAGGTTTAACGACACAATACTGCCTGTATTTTCAAATGTTGTTGTTTTCCATTGCCTAAGATTAAAGCATCTTAGCATTGTTGACCTAAATAGATAAAACAAGACAAGCTCAAAAAGATGACTTTATTTGGGAATAGCAGAGGGATTTCAATATGAGACTAGCAAACAGTAGCCAGCCACAGGCGTGTCTTTTGAAGGTTTGGGGTAGGTTGAATTTATGGATAGGGAATGTAATGGGCAATAGTTCAGTTAGAGTCAATTAAAATAAAAAGCAAACGGAGATCAGCCTTGAAAACTTCCGAAGCAGTCAGTCCAGGAATAGAAACAAAGCTCAATTCAGCCCACTTTGTGAGACTTATCTTACCTGGGTCATCTTCCATTCATGCCTCTGGCAAAACTTGCCAAGGTCGATATAAGACAACCTCTGATCAGCCTTCCATTATCCAAGAAAATTCTGACACTAGGAGTTTTCTGTGAATCAGGCATTTATGGAAAATCAGTCTCAATGCTTAAGTTTTGTCTTCCTGAGTGCAGATGTAAGATTCTCATTTTACATCCTCCAGCTCTTTTTAGATTGAAATTCTTCCACAGGCTTCTATAACCTGGGCTTGACTTTCTTTCTGGCTCCATACCGCACTACTCTGCATGGCCTACATACTACACTCTCCAGCCACACCAACCTGCTCATAGCTCCCTGATTATAAAGGGTCTCCTATACCTGTAACCCAGTATGTGCCAATCCCGATACCAAGAAGCCCTCTTCTCAAGAGCTAAATCTACTCTGTTCAAAGTCAATCATAAATATTGTCCTTTCTGTCCAGCCTTCCCTAACAGCCCCACTCAAAATCAATCCTTACTCTGTGATCCATACCCATCCTTTGCCCCTCCCAGGACATTTACCATTTGTTTAATAAACATTTATTGAGTGCCCTCTAAGCGATGGCAATATATTTCTGTCTGCTCTAAATTTATTGTAAGTTCCTTCTAGGCAGAGATTGTATTATTCATTTATCTTTTTGATTCCGAGATTGATCCTCCATGCCAAGTATCGAAATTTATCCATTAAAGAAGTGATGTGCAATAAAAGTTTGTTAAATTTAATCAAAACCTGTATGGTTCCAGCACAATTCAACATCTCATTTAACTTTTAATAGAAATCCAGGTCATGAGGCTAGAATGAATGCTATTTCTGTGTCTCTCTAACATTCAACAAAAGTTGAAAATGGATATCAGCTGTTGACAAAGTGGAAGATAATATCTACAGGATGACACATTTGTCTTCACGGCACACACAGGAGTATATCTAGGTAATGAATTTCTTGTTCTAAAGGTTAATTTACAACCTGCCTTTATAACATCATTTGACTATGTGCAGTGGACCCCTTTTGAGGACAGTTATTAGTAAAACTACTTCTAGGAGCAGGTTTGAGAGTCTATGCTTCTCCCTAGCTTTGGTGGACATTAACTGAGCTAGTTGTCACATCTTTCCTCTGACTCATTCCTCACAGCAGTCAGGAAGAATGAATATTTCTATTCCTAAATTCCCAAAGAGGAAAGTAAGGCAAAAGAAGGCTGTGTGGTTTGTTCACATTTAGCATGAAATGTGAATAGCATATGCACTGACACACAGCAACCAGACAGCATTTTAATTGCTCATCTAACCTCCAGAAAGTGTCACCATCTGTTGAAATTCCAAAGATTAAAAGATATAAAACCTGACAGAAAACTGAAAGTACATAATAAACCATAGAGCCTGGCCACAAATCTTGGAAAATGTCCACAATAAAATGTAATTTATCTGCAAATATGAAAAGAATAACACCACCAATTAAAAGAGAATGGCAAGAAGGATTCATATGAGGATAGAACACGAAATGAAATATGTGTTAACCTCTCAAAGACAGTCCACAATGGGAATCTTGTTATCTGTGATCAAGGCCAGGCCCCTCCAGTTCCCCTAGATCAAACTTTGTCCCTGAAAAACCTGTATTTTTATCACTGAGATTAGTTTCCATTCAATTATCAAAGGCTAGATGACATTTGACCATGGCTCCAGAGCCAAGCTATTCACCTCTGAAAATGTTAAGGTTTTACCACAAATCAGTTATTAATTTAATATATATTTTTAGAATCTCATTTTGCAGGTAAAAATGTATATGCTGAAACTGAACATCAGTCCCCCATGTACTTGTGGGTGCATGACATAGCTCTCAGAGGGCTTCAAGTCTGCTAGTAAAATATAGGAGTGTATTGACCTTAGCTCAAATCATCTTTCCTCTCCATGAAATCTTGATTAGTTGTACAGAAGTCAGAGTTTAGTGAAATTTCAACTGAAACCCTGCCTGAACTATAATCACAACTCATTAAATATTTTTAATGATAATAATAGCAGCTAATACTCATTGCAGCAGCCTATAAGTTTTGTATTGTTAATCCCTTTAATCCTCACCACAGACCTCTGAGATCCGTGCCATCACCAGCCCCATTTTACATTTGAGGAAACTAAAGCATCGAAAGTTTGTTTTTTAGGTTTTTTTCCCCCAAATATGCTCAATAACACAGCTAGTGAGTATTAAAGTTGGAATTCCAACTAGGCAGTCTGATGCCTGCACCCACACACTTAACCACTATCTTATACCTAAGGGAAAAAAATTCTGATGAATTTTTAAGATATATGATACTTATTAAAAACCTACATGTGGTGAAACTTTGTAGCTGAAGTTTATCATTTTTTTGTCAGCAATTGACAGTATTCACGATGCTTTCAAATGAACCAGACATTAATTTTTAACTAATAATTATGAAATGTCTACTATGTGCAGATACTGTGTGCTGCTGGGAATCAGAAAATACACTAGGCATGACCCTCCAGGATATGAGAGTCACAAGAAGCAGATTCATACACAGAACACTGCCATCTGGTATAGGGCTATGATAGGACTGCACAGAACCCTAAGGGAAGAGGACACAGAGTACCGGGTCACCCGGGCAGGGGAGACAAGCGAAGGAAGCTGAGAGGAGGTGATGCATGCTTAGAGACTGTGACAGGCAGAATAATGCCCACCCAAAGGAGCCCATTCCCAATCCCTGGAACCTGTGAATGTGTTACCTTTCATGGCATGTGGACTTGGCAGGAGTTGATTAAAGATCTTGATGTGGAGAGATTATCCTGAATTATCCAGGTGGGCCCAAGGTAATCACAAAGGCATTTATGGGAAAGAGGAAGCAGGAGAAAGAGAAGGAGATGTGAAGATAGAAGCAGAGGTCAGAGTGATGTGCTTGTTGGCTTTAAGATGAACGAGGGCCACAAATCAAAGAAAGAAGGCAGCCTGCAGACACTGGAAAAGACAAAGAACAGATTCTGCCCTAGATCTTTCAGAAGGAACACAGGCCTGCCAAATTTTGGCTTTAGCCTTGCAAATCCCCAGGCTTCTGACTTCCAGAACTCAAGTGTAATAAATTTGTGTTGTTTTAAGCTCTAAGTTTGTGGTCATTTGTTACAGCAGCAGTAGGAGACTAATACAGATATGCTTCAGGTTTCAAGTCTCACATTCAATGTCAACTTCAGGTTGTCACTGGTCACATACAAATGTTTCCGCTCCCACTCTCTTATATCACCTGAGGTTGTTTTTTTTTTTTTCTTCATAGACTTTAATACCACTTTAACTATATAATTACTCTTTTACTTATTTAATGTCTTTTCTTCATTAAGCTGTAAATTCCGTAAGGGCAGGAAATAAGCATTGCCTTGCACAGTATACAAGGAGCACGCATGAGTATTTGTTCATGAGAGAAATAATTCATGAATGAGCTGAGTCTTGATATACAACAGCCTTCAGGTCAAGATATAGAGATGGGCCCTTTCAGGAAACAGGAAGTTCTTCGATGTGTCTGGAGTCTAAGAGAAGAAAGGATAGAAGGAAGATGAGAAGGCAAAGGGTGAGAAATTGGGAGAGGGGTTGTGCTAAGTAGCTTGGACTTATGACTTTATTCTACAAGCAAAAGAATACCATTCTGAGATTTTTTTTTAAGTTGGAGATTAAAGTTATCAAATATGTTTTTTTTAAATCATATAAGTATTGTGGAGAATAACTGGACCAAGACTGGAAGAAGGAAAACAGAAGATGTTTGCATTAGTCCCATAAGGAAATGATGAGAGTCTGGAAAGTGATGAAGAGGTGGAAAGAAGGCAACTAATTTACACAATAAAAAGGAAATCACTTTTTTCTTTTAAAAGACATACTCTTGGCAAAAAAAATAAAGAACACATGTTAAGTTAACTAATTAATTTTGTTAATCTTTCACTTATTATTATTTTTTTGGCTCAGTAATTTAGACTTCTAGAGAACTTAGAGCCTTCAGAGGTCTAAGGACATTTTTAGCATAAAACAGTATTTCACAAACTTTACTCAAAACCAGGCTTGTAGTTTTTTGCCATAGATTTGTCATCTGCACTATTTATAGTATTTTTATTTAAAGCAACATTAAATCAACAATTTCACAAAATGAGCCTCATCCTAGGCAACATCAATGAAACCACAATCCAGAGTATCAGTTGTATGTTTCTAAAACATATTAAAATATTTAGCTACTAAAATAAGTCTTACCTGTTTACCATCTCAAATCATTTTACCATGTCACCACTAATGTGCCACACTGTGGTTGACATGGAGAATAGCTAATCTGTATGAATAGGCCTTTAAAAATGGAACACCATGAGTTTGCCAAAGAGCAGTGAAACCAAGAATAAGAAAATTTTGGTTCAACTCTCACCTCAGTCGTTGATTTGGGGTTCAAACTGAAGTCAGCCAACTCTCTGAGTCGAATGTATTCATGTGGGAAATGATAGCAATAGCCAGTGGACCCAACAGGTCTCTTTTTTTCAACTGGAGTATTCTGACTAGACCAGCTCCCAAACTTGGCTCTGAATTGCTCCAATTTGTTTTCTATTACCAGCAAAAATGATAAAAATCAGAAATGTTGGAATGTTTTTTTTTTTTTAGTTATTAGATTGACTGTTGGCCAATCCAAAAGAGGATGAATAAAATCTAAGTGTTCTACCATCTTCTGGGTTAGTTATATTTTCCAACAACTTTCTAGGAAGGTTTTTTGCTGTTGTTTTAGTTTGTTTTGTTTCAGTGTTCTATGTGTTTGGCTACAGCATGTCATCCAATTCACTAAGGTATCTTAGGCTGTAAAGGGTAACATATAATATTGCAAAATGAATGTGAACCTTCTTAAATCTGGATAAGCTGAAATTTAAAACATTTCATAGACTGTATTTCTCAAAATATTCCATCAAGTCAACACAGTATAAATTTAATTTCAAATATTTTAACCACTAGTTTTAGATGTGAAATTATAAATTTGAAGTAAAGCAACTGAAAAGCTTGGCTTTCACAATTTCTCCTCTCAGTCGTGCTTTATCCCACTGGCATTTACTGAATATCCACATGATGAATTAATTTAATCAAATATACCTTTACCAAACCATTATAGTGAAACCAAGTAATATATAATTTAGCAAAATCTCATTATTTTCTGACTATTATTTTAGGATATGTCATAGTTTGAACAGTTTGAGCTTCAATATACCTTCATAGATAACATTTTTTAAACTGCTAAGATTGAATAGTATAGATAAGAGAACCATTTAATCTGCTTAAAGGTTAAGGACAGTCAATTGCTTCAGGAATTTGGGGAAAAAATCCTTTAAGTGCAGTATTTGCAGAGAAACAGGGAGTTAGCTAATTAAACTTTTTTCAGCATCTTTGCCTAGTTACTAATTTACTTAATTCTACACATAGATATTTAAATGTATAAGAATTATAAATATGTAAATTCTTATAACAGATTTAAAATACTTATAAAATTTAAATATAGTACATAACATACTCATAGATATGTGTGTGTGTGTGTGTGTGTGTGTGTGTGTGTGTACCAACTAAAAATCTTTTCCTAGGTATTAAAAAAAATATATTTTGTGTGTTTCTTATAGCTCAGCTTTCACATGAGGATTACTTTCTTCCTTCAAGTAATATAAAATCACATAAAATATGGACACACGTATGAATGTTATTTTGCTGTATAATACCATAAATATATAGTTCTAAACTAGAAAGAGATGTCTACAGAAACATAATTTAAAATTAGATGCAAAACCCTAACAATATGGAGTACCTACTCTGTCAAAATGAAAGTAAAATGTTGAAATGTTGATTTATACCTTTAAATAAATCTTTATTTTACCTTTATAGGTAAAACAGTATTCTTCTTCTCATTAACTTTAATGGATATATTCCCATAGTCAAAGATATCTTAAAAGTTTTGAACGATAAAGAGTTTGGAAAATTTTTCTAAATATGTAATACTTTAATATGTAGGTATTATATGTGTTATAAACACCTATCTCATAATATATAAATTTTTCTCTTGATTCACATAATGAAAATATATATACTTCCCAGTTTATTATTCCTTTGATCAAGCCCCAGCTCTATCTAGACTTTGGGAAAGCTTATCTAATAAAACTGACCTTTTCTGGTATTTAAGATAGAAATTCTATCTTATCTGCACACATATCAGCTTAATCTTTTCACATCTACATTAAGAATACAAGTTTATTATTTACATAGACAGATTTCAGAATTATGATTTATTAAACTCCCACTCTCACCAATGTTTCTCTCACTGTTTCTGAACATTTTACAACTGAATTTTTCATGGAAATCTAAACTTAAACATTAATAATATGTTGAATTTACTACTTCCCAGAATTTCAGCCAAGCAAACTAGAAATAAAAACAGCTTTAACTCTGAGGTTAATTAAAATCTGTATATACTTTTGGTAATTTAACTTTTTTACATATTTAAATGTTTAAAGAAAATAGCAATTAAAATAACTCAATCTGAATCAAATGAAGACATTTTTTAAATAAAGAAAATAAAATTAAGTTAATTTAGCATTTAAATAAACATCAGAAAATATTCTATGACAAAACTTTTATTATCCTATTTTTTTAAATCTCTGATTAACATAGTAATTTGTAGTCAATGGACAAACTTGGAAACTATAAAAAATTATAATGAGGGGAAAAATTAACATGGTCACACCAAACATAAAATAGCTATTCTCATTTTGGTTTATTTTCACCTAAAGATTCACATACATGTTTTGGGTCATACATAAAAATGCTTTTTTTCCCTTTATGTAGCTAAGATCACAATACATACTGTACAAACTTTGCCTTTAAAATGTTATCATCAGGCTTCCCTGGTGGTGCAGTGGTTGAGATTCCGCCTGCCGATGCAGGGCACATGGATTCGTTCCCCTGTCTGGGAGGATCCCACATGCCGCGGAGCGGCTGGGCCCGTGAGCCATGGCCGCTGAGCCTGCGCGTCTGGAGCCTGTGCTCCGCAACGGGAGAGGCCACAACAGTGAGAGGCCCGGGTACCGTTATCATCATTATTTTTCTTACCACTATATTTTCTTTGCTCACATGATTTTAATGTTTGAAAAATACCAATAGTATGTCAAAGTGATATACCAAAATTTACCTTACCATTTTCCGAATTTAAATTGTTTCCAATGTTACCCATTTTAATAACACTATAACATATCATGCTTGTAAATTATTTTGCCTTAATTATTGACTATGTACAAATCTTTTCTCTTTCCAATTTCTCTGCCACCATCCCAGGCCAATTCACCTTTGAATGGCCTCTTCTTTCAGGCCTCTAAATCAATGATTCTGCGTTCATTTTTGCCCTCTACAATCCAAACTCCATATAGTGGCCGGAGTGGTCTTCTTAAATACCAGTATGCAGTGTTTTCTGCCTTACCTAAACTTCAATGGCTGCTCATTGCTCTTGGGACAAAACCGAGGCTCTTATGCTGAAGTCCTGCCTGCCCGCCTTGCCCTGCAATCTCATCTTGAGCTAGGTTGCTCTTCTCTTATCAAGTTCCCATTGTTCTGAAATGTTTACAGTTCCTCCTAGATGCCAGTTTAAACTCTTTCCCCACATGCAACCTTCTCATGTGCCATTCTGTCCATCTAGAACAGTTTTCTCCTCCTTTTTCACATAGCCAACTGGGACATATCCTTCATATCTTATTCTAAATGCTACTTCTTCTGGGAAAACACATCTTATATGTCTTCTCAGCCCCCTGAAATTCCGTATAGCACTTACCACAATAGTACATTTTTCATATATATATAAAATCTTTTTACAATATTTAATTTGTTTTATACACCTTTCTGCACCTTGCTGTTCTCGCTCAATAATGCCCTAGGAAAGTCTTCTAAGTCAACTGGTAGCCATTTTTATAACGGCCAGGTAGTATGTCATGGTGCAGATGAATCCTAATCTACCCAATCATTCATCTATTGTTGAACATTAAATTTGTTGCCAGTTTTTAGTTTCTATACCCAAAGCTACAATAAAAGTCCTTATAGATGTTATATATTTTATGTGCTAATGCTTTTATTTCCAGGAATTATTTTCTAAGGGTCTGCATGCTATTTTTAAGAATACATGTATTTTACATTGTAATAGGTGTAGTCTGATTTAAGTTCTTAAAAAGCTGCAAAATCTTATATTTCTATAAACAACCTATAGAATTCCATTTTCCTCATGTACCCACTAGCAACAGATATTACAGACTTTTTCCAGTCTAATGAGAATAAAATGATATATCATGGTTATTTTAATTTGCGTTTTCCTCATTGTTAGTGGACCTGGGACTCTTTCTATGAATTTGTGGGTTATTTGGATTTATTCTCCTGTGTAATTGCCTAATCACATATATTGCCTATTTTCCTTTCATTGTTTTTCTTTTTCTGTCAATGATTTTGGTATATTATACATTTGAGTTCTTTGTGCATTAAATGCATTATAATTGGTTTTTTCCAAATCATACATTTACATATCAACATTGTTGTATTTTGTTCCTACTACCAAATGTAAAATAGATAGTTAGTGGGAAGCAGCTGCATAGCACAGGGAGATCAGCTCTGTGCTCTGTGACCACCTAGAGGGGTGGGATAGGGAGGGTGGGAGGGAGACGCAAGAGGGAGGGGATATGGGGATATATGTATACATATAGCTGATCCACTTTGTTATACAGCAGAAACTAACACAATATTGTAAAACAATGATACTCCAATAAAGATGTAAAAAAAAAGTTACAACTTTTAAGTTGTCAAAATGTTTACCTCCTCATATACGTCTTCTTTCTCGTTCTTGGTTAAGAAAGCATCCCCTACATTTGGTTTTACATGTAGTCTTTAGTGCTTCTCCTAAGATGTTTAATGTTTTTACATTTATCTTTTGTATTTAATGTTAATCCACCTGTAATATGTTTGTAATTGGCATAAGATGTGGGTTCACTTTTATTTCTTCCAAGATGAATAGTCAGTTGATTCAACATAACTTAATAAATAACCTATCTTTTTCCCATTGAATTAAACTACTATTTGGCATGTAATAAATTCTTATATTTAATAAATCTATTTCTGAATTTCTATATTCCACTCTATTTCTATGTTAATATCATATTGATATGATTACAAAGGCTTTATTTTCTAGTATTATGATCTCTGATAAGGCGAGAGTCATACTCACATTATTCTTCTAATTAATATGTTCTGGCTATATTTTGACATTTAATCTATATATATTTAAGGTTAGATTATTCAGTCTTCTCTACTTACAAAAAAGAACTTGTTGGGTTTCTAATTCGAACTGCATAATGTTTGTAAATTAATTTCTGGAGAACTTATATTTTATGATATTAAGTCTTACCATTCAAGATTTGTCCTGATGAATAAATAGTAGCTTAGCTGGGCTTGGATTTTGTGTTGTAGTTTTTTTCCCTTAGTAACTTATAGAAGCTATTTCACTGCCTTTCAACTTAGTTGTGAGTGAGAGGTCTAGTAACCATCTGATTTTCTATTCTTCTGTAGACTACTTATTTTTTCTGCATGGATGCTTGTAAGCTTGAGAGTTTTGCCAGAGTTTGCTTAGGTGAGTGCATTTTCTCATTCAGCCTGTCTTGAACTTATTAAGTCCTTTCAATTGGCAATGCAGATCTTTCTTCAGCTCAGAAAAAAAATCTTCTATTCTCTTGATTATCCCCTCTCTTACATCTGTTCCATTCTCCTACAATTCCTGTTTTTCATTTTTTAATCTTCTTGGACCCATCCACTAATTCTCTTATACTTTCCATTTTATACCTTCAATCTATTTAATACTTCCCTCCGTGCTTTGGAATAGTACTTAAACTTGATCTTTAGGCTAATAATTCAGGCTTCAGCAGAACTTATCCTCTCCTTCATTTATATACTGAATTGTACAGTTGTTAAAATCATGTTTCAGCTCCAAAAAAGTGCTCTTATTTTCTCTTCAATTCATTTTTCGTCTCTTCCAGGAACTCTATTTCACTTAGGGTGGATCCTGTTTATTCTGATTGAACTTCCTATTTCTGGCTTTTGGCCCCCTTAGATGGGTGGGTTTTTTTCACTTTGTCTGCTTATGAGGATGCTGCCAACATTAAAGTTTCCGAAGTGACAGCATTCTTACTGGCAGTAGAAGGTAAAATGTCCTACCCCCATGAGCTGATGGTATACATGCAGGCAGCCTGCCAGTTTGTTGATTGAGGCACTTGCAGGAAGATTCTAGGGAGAATGAGAGCCTTCTGCCCAAGCATCTATACTTCTCTAAGGACCAAGCTCTTACCAGGATTTACTCTAAGATTTTACATTGAGATGCATTCTATTCTCCAACTGTTCTCTAGACTAGTAGGGAAGAAATCTCAGTACCAGTTTTCTCCACCAGGATGTCAGCAAAGCCTAGAGCATCATTCATGCACATCTGCCTACAGAACCCTGTAGCTATTTGTATCGGTAGAGATAAATAGCTTGGGTTTAGGTTATAGGAACATGGGATAGAAAGAGAGTTGTGTTTGAGTCACCATGTTCCCAGAGTACTTCTCCCAAATATTTTTCAAAGCTTGTCTCTCCCTTCTAAATGTTATTTGTGCTCCAAGAAGGCACACATCATGTCTATTTTACTCACCACTGTATATCCAGGTCTAGCACAATGCCTACACCAAATAAAATAAGTCACTAATTAAATGTTTATAGAATGATGCATGTTTGTGATCTTCATCCTCAAAGAGTATTTTTCAATTAAATATTCAGGGCTCTAGCCATTTTCTGCATTATTTTTTTATACTGCATTATACTTTAAAAATCTGTCCAAATCAGTTACTTGCTGAATTTCACACATAGATTCCTCAGGATTTTCCCCTATTAGCAGACAGTCTAGAGCTTTGCTCATCTTAATGACTCATTGACTTCCCTTGGGCCTATCAGAGATGAGCCAGAGCTTCCTTGCTCAGACAGCATATGTGCCCCTTACAAAAGAATATGTTTGCATTTATCTCAGGAGCAATCTCAGTTCAGTTTCCCCATAAAACTAAAAAACCCTCAGGAAGCCATGTCCTTAAGAGTTAGATGAGCAGCATACGACTATGTTTTTTAGAAGATCATGAAAAAGTACACTAGAGAATTTGTTTTCTGTTTCTTTAAACTCAGGGAGCTTCAGAATATTAACTGCTTTGCCAGCCAAGAACAGGTGCAAATCCAGGGATCAGGTGACCCTGTTGCCTTGGCAGAGGATAACTATTCTTGCACATAACAGCTATATCCAAAGGTGAAATGACAATATGTTCTAGACTATTTTTACCAGTAAATTTCCACATACATTAAAGAAGAGAATTTGTATGATAAAATCCTCTTCCAACTCTGCTGTGCTCCCCTCAGACTCGTCTTTATCCTTTGCATCAGTGGTTTTCATATCGTGAGTAACTTTAACAACCCCCAATGACCCGACCACACCCCATACTAATTAAATCAAACCTCTGGAAGTGGGACTCAAGCGCGTGTATTTCTTAGAGCTCCCTAAGTTAAAGTGATTCCAAAGTGTGGCCATTTTTGAGGACCAGGGCAGTGGTCCTTGCCCCTCAAAATGTTCTCTGAGGGCCAGCATTATTGTCAATATCAGGGAACTTGTGAGAAATATCAAATCTCAGGCACCGTTCCAAAACTACTGAGTCAGAATCCACAATTTAAAAAGTGATTAATATACCCATTCAAATTTAAGAGGTATTTACACCACCTGGTTTCTCTCACTGGTCCTAACCTCTGCAGACAGGATAGTTCCAACAAATTCATTCAAAAGTTGCTAACTTTATTCTGGGCCAAGCACATCATTAATAGTACAAGATACGCTGTTCAGGTAGATATAGATTTTTTAGAGTCACTGGAACATTACAGAGTAAAATGCATCCTAAGTTGTCTCAAGTTAACTTTAGTTCCTGTTGGTCCAATAAAATTAGTGAGTAGGGTTGACTGTTCTACTCAGAAGAGCAACCTCTAGATGGCCACAAAGACATTATAGACCTTTATGCCTTCTCCTGGGTTAGGGTTTCAAGTTTAAGACATCCTGCTCCTGCAGCAGTTACCCGTAATATGCCACAAAATATTGGCATAACCAAACTACCAACCTATCCTTTAATATCCTGAGTGGTACAGGTGGCTGTGGCCTAGTAAAGCAGTCTGGATGTGAGACCTTTGCACATCATCTGGAAGTCTGGTATTGTGTCTGGTATACAGGTCTTTTGGCTGATTTGGGGGGCAACTTTTTTTTTTTTTTTTTCTCTCAGTGCCGCGGCCTCTCCCGCCTCAGAACGCAGGCTCCGGATGCGCAGGCTCAGCGGCCACGGCTCACGGGCCCAGCCGCTTGGCTGCACGTGGGATCCTCCCGGACGGGGGCACGAACCCACGCCCCCTGCATTGGCAGGCGGACCCCCAACCACTGCGCCACCAGGGAAGCCCTGGGGGGCAACTTTTTACTAGTTCTTTCTTTGGCATTTTTATCTTTTAATTTATTTGTTTAAAAAATTGGTATCTTTTTCTAAATTGCATGATATCCTTATCTCCTTTGTGTATAAAAGATCAACTGCATAAGCAAATCATCCTTAACTGCATACTAAATAAACATAAGACCCCGACCTCCAGAACTCTCCATACTATATATTCTTTTCTTCCTGTACTGGCAAGTATTAGGGGATGCCGTCATGGATTGAGCTTAATGCCATAGGAAAAAAGAAAAAAAAGCGGTGCTACCGTATACCTGATAGTCAATTGTTTCTTTGATGGAGATAATGCTAGAGTACTCACATAAAAAATGAAATCTTAGTAAAGTCTGCCTCTTCAGTTAATAAACAGATCTATCAATTACTAATTGCAAGGTACCAAAAAGGTATAGAAGAAATGGTCCTGAAATCAAGGGATTTGCAGTGTAAATGAGGAGATAATTTCTACTTTTTATATTAATTCACAATTGCTGTATATTATATCTATGTATCTACTGTACCATGTGTATATATACATATATATGTGGTATATATATTCCAAATAATATCTATGTTGTTTATCAAGCACACAGCACATAAATGAATCTGTGCTCTTCCATCTATTACAAGACTATGTATCCCTAAATCACATGATGCAGGAGAAACAATTCCTATATTTAATACTGAAGAGTTGTTGTTTGAAAAATAAACAATAAAATTCCTTCCTGAATCTTTTCATAAATATTTATTGAATGCTTACAATGTACAAAGCACTACCCTAGTGCTAGAATACAGTTACGAATAAACTATTCAAGGTCTTTGCCATCATGCGTATCATATTCTAATTTAAAGAGATTGGTTGGTTGGATAGATGTTGAGAGAAGGAGGCAATCAGCAACGAAAATCAAAGAAAAATTTAAAAAGTAGCAAGAAAGATGGTGACTGGGTACAAGAAGAAACTTGTCTTAGGAAACAATTCTAGAGCTGAGACCTGAATAAAGAGAAGGAGTTTCAGCCATGAAAGCAGCACAAGTAGCAGGGCTCTGAAATAGGGATGAACTTACCATGTTCCAGAAGCAGGTCAGCATGCTGGGGGAGTAAGAAGGGTTCTGCCACTTTAACTCCATCATAATCATCCGTAACTTCAAGGGAAACAGAAAAAACATAGTCTGTGAGTTCAGTAAGACAAGGAAACAGGTTTAGTGATTAGCCAGGTGTTATTAGCTACAGAAATCAAACTCCAGTTCATGACTTCTGCTAAGAGAAGTCCTATGTGCAAGACCTGGGCTCCTTCAGTACTAGCTCTTCAAAACTCCAGTTCCCTCAGGAATTTTCATATAATTTCTACAGATGGAGGGTCTTGGTACTTCAACATTTAGTACTATAACTACTAAAGGAGTTCTACTGGTGTTACCGGTTACTGAATACAAAGGGTGCCGGAAACTCTACTTGTCTCCCAATAACCATTCTCCCCTTCTTCTACAGTAACGTAACACCCGATATGCATCTTGGGGAATGCTTATATGGACTAAAGACATTTCCCAGCCTCCCTTGTGACCAGTTTAGCCACACAACTCACTGGGGACAAATAAAACATAAAAGAAGGTATAGGCAATTTCTGAGAAGTTCCTTTACCCTCCTTCCCTCTGGCTGTAATTCAGAGATGACGGCTGGAGCTGGAGTATACATCTTAAAGTGTAAGCTGGAAGATAGCTAGGCATAGCAGAGCAGTGAGTGAAAGGAGCTTGGGTACTTGATGATTTTGGAGTTGCCATACCAACTCTGAGCTTGCCTACATTTATATGAGAAAAATTAATTTCTACCAGAAAAGTTAAATAATACTAGCTTACAGCTAGTAAGTGGTATAAATGGCATTTCAAAACAGGTCTGCCATATTGAAGCAAGTATTCTCAACCAACATGCCATATTGTGACTCACAGAATATAACTTATTCTAAGCTTCAGGATAGTCCAGAGGCTCTACTTAACGGCATAACAGCCATCCTTCTCTGCCACAGCTCACCATTGGTGTTTCTCTAAGCTTGTGTCCTCTCCCATGACTTGGGCTTGTGACTCATTCTTGCACTGAGCTCCAGTTTCAGTAAATGGGCTTCTGGTTCCTTTGGCAAAACCTATATCCTCACCCTAGATTCGTACCCACATTTCCATCTTTCCTCAATCGATAAAGAATCTAAAGTCCTGGGCTTCCCTGGTGGCACAGTGGTTGAGAGTCCGCCTGCCGATGCAGGGGACCCGGGTTCGTGCCTCGGTCCAGGAAGATCCCACATGCCGCGGAGCGGCTGGGCCCGTGAGCCATGGCCACTGAGCCTGCGCGTCTGGAGCCTGTGTTCCGCTGCGGGAGAGGCCCCAGCAGTGAGAGGCCCGCGTACGTCAAAAAAAAAAAAAAAAAAAGAATCTAAAGTCCTGTTCCTCAACCCTAGTTCTTGTGGTTGGGTCTCCACTAACTGCAAATTTCTCTGTTGTGGAGCACTTGTCTGCTATACTATCTTCCTGCTCTCAGCAAATTACAGTCCTGGCTAGTGTCCATAATCAAAGCTATGGAACATGATGAAATAGGTTACAAAGTATAATGATTAAGCTCTCAGAGTCTAACATTGCATTGCCTGCACTCAAATATCAACTTTGGCACTACCTTTCTGTGACATGGGCATATCACCTAACCTATCTGTCTATGCTTCAGTTTTCTCTTTCATAAAGTGGAATAATAATAAACAATAATAATAAACCCATAGACTTTTTGTGGGAATTAAGTGAGATAATTTGAATAATGCACATAGAGCTGGCACATATATTTATTCAAGAAATGTTGTTGTAATCGTCATCACTTATTCTAAGATAAATCTGACCTAACCACATATGTCTTCTTCCTGTTGCTAGGCAATCCTTTCCTTGTTGACTCTCTAGGCTATCAGATTTTTCATGAGGACTGCTTTAAGTCTGGTTATTTGTCTACTTGTCTTTTTCCTCTAATAGATTGAAAGCCCCTTAAGGGAAAGTATCATGTTTTATTCATTGTTATTGCCTCTAAAATGCAGTGGGTACACAAATACATTTTTTGAATTAAGACCAGAAAGCCAAATAACTTATTTCAAAGATTAAAGAATGAAGGGCCAGACAAGTGAATATTCTTGTCAGCCAAGTCAGTATAGCTAGTTGGTGGTGAAATTGGAACCAAAACCATGTCATGTATCTCTGTGTTTTTCCCCATATTATTCTTACAACCTGGAATCTTTCAAAAGGATGATCAGATGTTACCTTCCTTACATTATCTTTCTATGAAGTTAATTATTTTTATCTACTTATTTTCAACACTCACGACTACATCATATTCTCCTGTATTTTATTTTCGTGTCCAGTTCCATTATTGCTTGTGAAGTCGTAGATGTCACAATGATAATTATTTTTTACTCCCGTATTATCCAATGCAGTTCTAAAATACAGAAGGTGACAATAAATGTTAGCGAGAGTAAGTCCCATCAATATTTTACTAAATACTGTATATACTGGCTAGTCCTATTGTGCAGAATGTATAGAGAATGTAATAAACTTTCACGTGGAAGTTTCTCTTAACTGCGCTAGAGTTCAACTCTTCCAGATGAGTTGATCACATCCAGAGATTTATGGAGTCTTAACTCACCATCCTGCATCCCAGGAGACAAATGCCACTGCCCACCCTTCCTGTTGCCTTATAATAATTGAAGAACTGCATTCCTGTTAACCAATACTATCTTAAATTACTCAGTTGAGCTCTGGGAATCTGTGGGCAAATTATCAGGCACTCTTAATTGTATAGTCCCAGTAGATTAAAAAACCCAGCCAGTCAAATGAGAATGACTGCTTAAGGGTTGGTATTTGGGAAGTTTAAGTTTCTTCAGAGCTTGTGTACATGTCAAATACATTATTTTCAGATGTCTGAAATGGAGTGGGCAAAAAGAGAGAGGAGGAGTCTAACTGAAGAGTAGGAAAATAGTAGGAAAAAATACAATCATATTTATTTTGTATTTAACCCTTGAAAATATCTAATTTTTAATATTTGAATGCCAAAATACATCATTACTAAACTTAAAAAATAAACGTATTGGAGAGCTCAAAAATTTTTACTGATAAAATACACAATCAAAATTTTTTGAAACTACTACCTGACCCATTGTAGTATAAAGCTGGCTTTCTCTTTGAAATAAAAGAAAAACTATTTTTATTGTCTTCTCTGTATGTTTTGGTGTCTCTTTTCTTTCTGTCTCTTTTTAAATACCTGACTCTGTTTTCATTGATTGCCTAATTAATCTAATCTTTTAACAGAACCAGAATTTAGAGACTCAGATCTAAAGTTTAATTCATACTTATCTTTATGCTGCAAAGTCTGACTTGCTGCCACGTGAATGCACTTCTTGCTTTAAGTTTGAGTAGCAGGAAAGGAATGGGAAGGGAAGAGGAGGGGAGGGATGGGAGAGAGAGAGAGAAAGGAGGAGAGGGGAAGGAAAGAAGGAAGGAGGCAATGCTATTGTTTTTCTTTTATTGCTGTTCAGCACTAGAAAAGATGAGACGTGCCTGTCAGCATGGTGAGGCAGGCAGCTAAACAGGATTAGAAAAGTAATCAATGGCAGGATGAGTCCTATAGATTTCCTCCCCTTCTACTCTTGCAAAGATGAAACCCAGCAGGCTTCCCTGGTGGCGCAGTGGTTGAGAGTCCGCCTGCCGATGCAGGGGACACGGGTTCGTGCCCCGGTCTGGGAATATCCCACATGCCGCGGAGCAGCTGGACCCGTGAGCCATGGCCGCTGGGCCTGTGCGTCTGGAGCTTGTGCTCCGCAACGGGAGAGGCTGCAGCGGTGAGAGGCCCGTGTACTGCAAAAAAAAAAAAATGAAAACCAGCAACTCATCTGTTTCTTACTTGTCAGTATCAAAGTCAATTGTAAGGACTTAGAGCTATAATAATGAAAGAACAAAGTGCTAAATGAAAGGGTTGCAAGATTGATTTATTTATTTAAAATTTTTTGTTCAATTTTTAAAGGTTACTTTCCATTTACAGTTATTACAAAATATTGGCTATATGCCCTGTGTTGTACAATACAACCTTGAGCCTATTTTATACCCAATAGTTTATGCCTCCCACTCCCCCATCCCTATATTGCCCCCCCTCCTCCCCACTGGTAACCACTAGTTTGTTCTCTATATCTGTGACTCTGCTTCTTTTTTTTGTTATATTCACTAGTTTCTTGTAATTTTTAGATTCTAAATATAAGTGATATCATACAGTATTTGTCTTTCTTTGTCTGACTTATTTCACTTAGCATAATGCCCTCCAAGTTCATCCATGCTAGTGCAAATAGCAAAATTTCATTCTTTTTTAATGGCTGAGTAGTATTCCATTGTGTGTGTGTGTGTGTTTGTGTGTGTGTGTGTGTGTGTGTGTTTATTACATCTTCTTTATCCCTTCATCTGTTTGTGGACACTTAGGTTGCTTCCATATCTTGGAAATTGTAAATAATGCTGCTATGAACATTGGGGTGCATGTATCTTTTTGAATCAGTGTTGTGGTTTTTTTTTCAGATATATAACCAGGAGTGCAATTTCTGGGTCATATTGTAGTTCTATTTTCAGTTTTTTTAGAAACTGCCATACTGTTTTCCACAGTGGCTATACCAATTTATATTCCCACCATCAGTGGACAAGTGTTCCCTTTTCTCCACAGCCTCATCTGCATTTGTTATTTGTGTTCTTTTTGATGCTAGCCATTCTGACAGGTGTGAGGTGATATCTATCTCATTATGGTTTTGATTTGCATTTCCCTGATGATTAGCAATGTTGAACATATTTCCATTTGCCTGTTGGCCATCTGCATTTCCTCTTCGGAAAAATATCTATTCAGTTTTTCTGCCCATTTTTTAATGGGGTTTTTTGTTTTTTTGATGTTGAGTTGTATGAGCTGTTTATATATTTTGGATATTAACCACTTAGTGGTCATATCACTTGCAAATATTTTCTCCCATTCAGTAGGTTGTCTTTTTTGTTTATGGTTTCCATTGAATTGCAAACGCTTTTAGGTTTAATTGCACCCCATTTGCTTATTTTTGCTTTTATTTCCTTTACTTTAGGAGATGGATCCAAAAAATATTGCTGCAATTTATGTCAAAGAGTGTTCTGCCTGTGTTCTGCCTCTAGGAGTTTTATACTATCCGGTCTTACTTTAGGTCTTTAATCCATTTTGAGTTTATTTTTGTATATGGGGTTAGAGATTGTTCGAATTTTATTCTTCAACATGTAGCCGTTCAGTTTTCCCAGCACCACTTATTGAAGAGACTGTCTTTTCTCCATTGTATATTCTAGCCTCCTGTGTTGTAGATTAACTGACCATAATTGGGTAATTATAATAATAATTTCTGGGTAATAATAATTGGGTAATTATAACCATAATTTCTGGTCTCTCTATCCTGTTCCATTGATCTATGCCTTTTTTTGTGCCACTACCATATTGTATTGATTACTGTAGCTTTGTAGTATAGTCTGAAGTTGGGGACCATGATTCCTCCAGCTCTGGGCTTCTTTCACAAGATTGTTTTGGCTTTGGGATCTTTTTGTGTCTCCTTTAATTGTAATGTATTTTACAAAAATGGGTGAATATTGACAGACTCATTAGCTTTAGGATGGTTGGGGACTAAATACTAAGGGGTACTTAAATAATATGTTCATGAAATACAGTAAATGCTACAACCTCTTTCCCTACCACGAATTTTTCATGTATAACAGCTATAATCCAATTACTAAATATTGGTTTAATACTTATCATTTAACTCTGAGTCAAAACTTTAACAAATATTTTTAAAAGTAGAAGATACTAGAATACCCCTCCAAAATATTAATCTCTGGGTACTAATATTTTTT
Organism: Delphinus delphis; assembly: GCF_949987515.2. Lineage (NCBI taxonomy): Eukaryota > Metazoa > Chordata > Mammalia > Artiodactyla > Delphinidae > Delphinus > Delphinus delphis. The sequence continues at coordinate 49,587,145 of NC_082699.1, forward strand.
TGTTCCTAACCCCAAGTTAACTATGAAGTTTACTGTATTAACTTCTCCAGGCTGTTATTATACTGAATGAATGTATGTAGAACATATGTTTTCCACTTAACAATTACATACACAAAGTTGTCCCTCCATAGCCAGTATTGAACACCTCCCTCAGCAGCTGACTCACTATCCAGCAGGGTGTAGGCAACTCTGGTTGTCCTTTCAAAGCATTGATGATCATACTTGTAATCTTGAGACCACACACATCAGAGTAAAAGTGAAGATGGCACTGAAGAAGATGTTAACCAATTTGTGTTTAGAGAGGGATGGTAAAGAACTCCTAACTGTGCTTTGAACATAGAGCTAGTTTTCATTTAGTTCCTAGTGAAAGAAACTTCCTCACTCTATTTCTATCACCTAGTAGGTTGCCTCCTTGCTAATCATGCTTATGAATATTCCCCTCCACAGCACAGAATAGTAGATACCACTGTGGCCAAGACTCCTAGGTGAGCTCAGTAATACAACCTCCAAATTTTAGTTTAGCACTTGAATATGTAGAAAAAGTCAGTATTTCTCAACCACTTTTATAGATAGGTGTGTCATGTGACTAAATGCTGGCCACATGACTGAATTCTGGCAAAAGTTCTATGAGGCAAACTTTGGGAGTTCTCTCTAATATCTCTTTCTCACTTTCTTTTTTATGCCTTCTTTCATCATACTATTTGGAATGTGATCTCTTCCATATTGGGTCACAAGCATAGAGCCCAACTGACCTGGACAGAGCCTGGGACCCTGAGGACTTTACAGAGCAGAACTGCCATACTAATCATGGTTTGCAGTACTCCAGACTTTTGACTGGGAGATAAACAGACTTCTATCCACTATAAACCACTGTTTTTGTTGTCATTGTTTATTTGTTTGTTTAGTCAATCATACCTGAAACAAAATCTATCTAATTTACCATATAAGATACAACATGTATATTAGACCAGAATTCATTCAAAATTTGACCAGTATATTGACGATGCTCGCAGCTCTAATCCAAATGCCAGGATCACCCAGGAATCCAGTTCCTACATGGAGTAAAAAGCATGGACATTTTTAAGGGTGATGGCACAGCCTTACTTTAAAAGATTTCCTTAGCTGAAGTTATTAATTGTAAAAAATAGATGAATACAGTTTACTTAGATATATAACACTCTTAGGGGTACAACGACAATTGTAATCTAGGCTATTTGTCTGGAATAATATCATCGGACTTTGAGCTGATCTACAGAGAAATGTCCTTTTAAAATGATGTATGATGAGACTTGATTACTGGATGCATTGACATTTTAGGAGGGAATAGTTTGCTGGCAGCCTGGCCTGGAGCTGGTGTTGGTCCTGCCTGCACATTCACTCACCCAGAGCTGCTACAGAAAACTCATTGCAAAATGTCATAGGCAGAAAATAAACTGATGAAGCACTAATTATCACTTGGAGAGAACAATCTGATGGCAATGGCTATTGCAAAATACACAGATTCAAGGTGGACAGCTTCCCAGTTTCCAAGGTGAATAAAGGGCTATAAATCCATTTGAGGGCTAAAATAAGTGTAATATTTTATCTTTATAAAATGCCTACTCTCCAAAGAGTTTGAAAGGATTTCCAAGATATACCACCAGCCTCCAAACTGTTCTAGAAACGTACAAAAGGAGACAATCTGAAATTATTTTTATTCACCATGAAACCCTAAACCACTACCAGAATCCTTCAACTGGCAGATAATCAGAATACCTACTTTCCAGGAATGATTGTGATCATATGATATGAATTCCCTTCATTCTCTTCTTCACCTTCAAATGTTATTTCTTGAGAAGAATCTATGCCCTCAATAGCTCTATTCCTATGGGACCTTTCAGTCCTTGCTGGCTTCTCCAGGACCTTGCCACATCAGTACATACATTACATATTCCAGATCTCCCTTTCCACTTCCTCCCTTCCCCCAAACTGCAGGGCTCCAAATCTATCTCTTCAATTCCCCTTCCTCTCCAAACTGGCTAGCTTCTTCCTTTTACTGCGAAACTTCTCAAAAGAGCATCACTATCTATTGCCTCCACTTTCTCTCCCTTTCTCTATGTTGGTTCATGTAATCTGCACACAGTTCCCACCTCTAACCAATCTTCTTTATTAAGCTTCACTAATATTGTGCTAAATTAAATGGACTTTTCCTAGGCCTCAGTCTGCTTGACCACTAAAGTCTCTAGCTGCCTTTAATTTTTTGCCTTTTCTCAACTTTTCCTTCTGCTTATACTGACCTCTGCAGGGTCCCTCATTATTGGCCATATCCTCCTTAAGATTCTTTCCTCCTTTGGCATCCCTTCAACCTGCGGTGACCTAGTTCTCATCCTTCTTCTCTAGTTTCTTTTGACGCTGTCTTTCTAGCATGCTTTTATCTGCCCAACATCTAAATGTGTGTTCTCCAGAGTTTACACCTTAGCATATCATGCTTCTCGCTATGATCTGTGTGCTATCCCACTAGAAATACTGTTTCCATAGTTTTCATGATTAAGCCCATGGAAATAATTCTCAAATAAAATGTCTCAAGCCTGAAACCTCTTTCAGGCTCCAAACCAGACACCCTTTGTACATCCCACATTGTTGTAGTATAGAGCAAAAAAATCAAAGTTTTTCCATACAAGACATCGTCTTACATCTTAATCTTATTTCTCCTCCTTCTTTCGGTGTTTCTGGTCCCAAGAAATGACTACTTCATCATCTTAATTTCTAAGATTCATAATGCAAGTGTTATCATGTATCCGTCTAACTCATGACCTATCCCCAGCCTTGTTAAGTCTTGACTTAACTCTAAATAAGTACAAGGAACTCTCACATGCTATAGAAGATGTAAAGATCAAGTATAAGCTCCTGAAGATGCCTACAAGTTGATGCTTGTCCTAACAACTCTGCCCACACAATAACTTGTTCATGCACTTCTATTCCTACAGATTCCAGTTCAAGCCCACATAAACTCTATTTATTTGTCCATTGTTATAGTCTCACAAGAGGTCTCACTCCTTCCACTCTCTTCTCATATCCAAATGATCCTCTACATTGTTTCCATAGTTACCAGTACTAAAAGGAATCTAATCTAGATATTTTCTGCTTTTAAAAAAAAAAGGAAAAAACCCTCAGTGCCTCTCTATAGCACCTAAAATAAAATCCATTCCCTGTCTGGAACTTAAACCTAAGCAAAATGTATTTGTATTCCCTGACAAGATTATTGCATATATATGTGCCTAGGCACAATCTAGATGCTGGGGGCCTATATGAAATCTAACTTGAGCATCACAGAGCCACAGATGATTTTAAACACAACATAACCAAAAAAACAAAAAAAAAAGGCAGGGCTCTTATGGAGTTTTAAGTCAAGCAGTTGACAGTAATTCACAAGTAATTTCAGTCTTTACATGTTCTTAGAAAACAGTAACAGAAATTCAATTTATATCCTATAGCAACATTCCACAAAAAGTATTTTTCTCTTCTGTTCACTAAAATTCTTCCTTTCTCTACAAATGCTTTACAGCCTATTATGTATTAAATACTCAAAAAATTCTTCCCCGGTCTATACCCAGGTAACAAGGTCAAAGAACATGACATTTGAGATAGATGACAGGATAGATATGGAGATCAAATAATGGTAGGGCCTTAGCCACAAGACTGAGAATATGGAAGAAAGCTCCAGCTTTAGAGCTGCAGACTAGCACGAAGGAAGAGCAGCAGAACTCCTGACCTGGGCATGGATCCAATCTTGAAAGGGAACCGAGAAATTAAGAATAGTGGACAAACAATTTAGTAATAGAGACCAATGAAGTACCCCCCCACCCCCGTGCATGTGTGTGTATGTGTGTGTACACACGTGTGGGTTTGTAGGCAGGAGGAGTGTTGTAGGGAGTGGTGATGGTTGGTAGCAGAGAAGACAAAAATGGCGAGAGGCACATGGCGGCTATGTATGTGTACTGAGTGACCTCAGAGAGCTAGAGATTTCTGATGTGTCAGCTAGTTAAGGAGACCTGTCATTCTGACTAATCTCCTGGATCCCAGATATGGGTAGCTCATAAGTGGAAGCCCTTCTAAATAGAGGGTTGGGATGCCAAGCTCATTGAGTTACTTCCTCTTTAGAAAGGATGGACCCCAAAATTCAAATGAAGATTGAATCTGTTTCTTATTGCTTACTAATGAAGCCAACAGTGAGTTGCAAGGATAGAAAAAGACAGAGAAAACTATGATTTGATATCTTCTACCTTTCCAGCATTATTTCCCATTGCCTATTTCTTAATTTTCTTTTAAATTTTTGGTGTGTCCCTCAAGGGCACAGAATTGCCCAATATGTAATTATAATTCTTTGCTCACAATATATTATACTATTTTCATTGGTATAATGAACCTCCTTTATCTTGCTTTATTTATTTGTTTATTATTTTGTGGATTTATTTATTTTATTTTATAATTTATAAATATCCAATAGCCAAAAAAATATCCAATAGCCAAAACAATAATAAAATAAAACTTGTAAATTAGCATTATCTATTTTCTCCTCCTTCAATTTTCCCCAAGTGGCTAAATGTTTCTCATTCTATCTTAAATACTATCCTAAATGTTTCTCATTCTGTTGCTTTTTACTGTCTATATGTATACTTAAACAGGATATTATCTGATGCTACCTGTTTTTCAATTTTTAAGAAAGTGTACAGTATGGTGAAAAGTCCTCAATGGCTTGCTTTTTTCATTCCATATTATGCTACAAGAATTTATCCATGTTGTTGTGTTTAGCTATAGATGTTTTATTTTCATGGTTGTATACAAATCCATTGTGTACATGGACTACTCAAATCTCCTGCCAAACCATTCTCTGAGCACAAAAGCACCCAGCCTTTGACTGGAGCTATTTCTCTACATTTTCTCCCAGACAATGAAATGACAAAGTTTTGGAGTTACCAGAAAAGGATATCTAAAAAGCTATTCTAAATATGTTTAAAGATTTAAAGTAAAAGATTAACATAATGAGTGAACATATGGGGTATCAGAGCAGATAAATGGAAAGGTAAAAACCAGATGAAAATTTTAGAGTTAAAAAATATAATAACTGAGATGAAAAATTCACTAGATGAACTTAAGAGCAGATTGGACACTGGAAAAGAGGGAAATCAGTGGACTTGAAGACAGTTAAATAAAAGCTATTCAAACTGAAGTATAAAGAGAAGAAAAGACTGACAAAAAAGGAGAGACCAAGCCCTAGTGGCCCATAGAATAATAACAAATTCCGTAATATATGTATAATTGGAATCCCGGAGCAGGAGGAAAGAGAGATGCAGGCAAGAAAAAAATAAGGAAATAATGACGCAAATTTGGCAAAAAATATAAACTCAGATCCCAGAAGCTCAACAAACTCCAAGCAGGGTAGTCCCAAAATTGGTAGGGGTAAATGGCATATATCTTTAATGGGAATCAATAGCCCACAAATGTGCAGCATAATGTAGTGACTTAGAATATGGTCTTCAGAGATAGGTTTCTCGGTTTTAATTTCAGCTGTTTCATTTACTATTTGTATAAACTTAAGTTACTTAACTCCCCTATGCCTCGTTTTCTTCATATGTAAGGACAATAATAGTAACTATGTATTCAAATTGTTGTGGGGATTACATTAGTTAATACATAAAAAGCATTTAGAGCATAGCCTTGCACATACTAAGCACTCAAAATTCTAATTTTAAATAAATGGGAAAACTATGATTAAGAGAAGAGAACCATTACAGAAATAAATAGGATGTTTAGAAGATGATATGCAACAATTTTGAATTATATATAAGTGAAGTCATTTTGCCCCTTATAAATGTCTGTATTCTTTATCCATGGCTACCTACACTTCTGTATCTTATGTGGGTAGATGTTACGTTCAAATATAATGACAATTCTAAATTTTTAGCTTTCCAATGTTATCAGTATTAAATATGCTAGTGGTAACAATACATTTTTTGAATAGCATATTTCTCTAAAATGTGCAAAGCATTTGTGACATGAAAATTGGATCTTAATACTATGAGTACTCTTCTTCAATCCAGATGTCATAGTAATCTCTAGAGGAAGATTTTTTTTAACATCTTTATTGTAGTATAATTGCTTTACAGTGTTGTGTTAGTTTCTGCTATATAACAAAGTGAATCAGCTATATGCATACGTATATCCTGATATCCCCTCCCCTTGCATCTCCCTCCCACCCTCCCTATCTCACCCCTCTAGGTGGTCACAAAGCACCGAGCTGATCTCCCTGTGCTATGTGGCTGCTTTCCACTAGCTATCTATTTTACGTTTGGTAGTGTATATATGTCTATGCTACTCTCTCACTTTGCCCCAGCTTACCCTTCCCCCTCCCCGTGTCCTCAAGTCCATTCTCTACATCTGTGTTTTTATTCCTGTCTTGCCCCTAGGTTCATTAGAACCTCTTTTTTTTTTAGATTCCATATATATGTGTTAACATACAGTATTTGTTTTTCTCTTTCTGACTTACTTCACTCTGTATGACAGACTCTAGGTCCATCCACCTCACTACAAATAATTCAATTTCATTTCTTTTTATGACTGAGTAATATGCCATTGTGTATATGTGCCACATCTTCTTTATCCATTCATCTGTCAATGGACACTTAAGTTGCTTCAATGTCCTGGCTATTGTAAATAGAGCTACAGTGAACATTGTGGTACATGACTCTTTTTGAATTATGGTTTTCTCAGGGTATGCCCAGCATTCAAGTAATAGATTCTCCATAATTTAACAGGCACAAAATATATCATACATATTTATAGCATGTCAGTTCTTCAAAACAATCTTATTATTATTTACCAGTGACTTATTTTCTCACTATTCTGGTTTAATTTTGGAATAGTCCCTAACTCAAATTATTGATACAACTGCAGATAATCTAAGCTGACTTTTGAAATTAGTGAGCTACTTGTTATTTTTAAAAATTTATTAACCTAACTAGAAACTAGTTTAATTCTTTACTGAAGACTCCAGTTACCTTTTCTAAAATCATGATTCACTTGAGAATTATTTATCAAAAAAACTTAGTAACATATTCAAGTACAGAGGGGTAAGGAAGATTTTTATTCATTCTTTCAACAAATATTTATAGAAGGCCAACTATGTGCTTGGGATGTATAAATGAATAAAATTGACAAAAACTTTCTTTATCCTTTTAAAACTTACATTCTGAATGTAAACTGAACACTCATTATTGACATGCAGTTGCTTTTCCTGCAGTGGCAGTGGCTTCCATCAGAATCTAAGTCCATATTTTTGCCTTCAGTCTCCATCTGTAAGGTGGTTAAGATGTTGGGTAGGATGAGAGGTATTCTTTCTGTGGCATATCCCTCCTTTTAAAGTTCTCCATCAGGTGGGACATGACCAATAAAACAAGTGAAACGGTACTCTTACCCAAATGCATACAGCATGATCCAGTAAGTGGTGTAAAAAAGAATAAGAATAGCTAACATGTCCTCTATGATTTCTATATGGCCAACATTGTATATAAATTAATCACTTACTCAAAAACAGTACATCTTTGAATAGAAGTGATGAGAGTGAGTATCCTTGCCTTGTTTCAAATATTAGAGAAATATTAGAAATAGTATTTCACTATTAAGTACTATGTTGGTTGGTATGCTTTTTGTAGATGCTATCAGGTTGAAGAAGTTCCCTTCTATTCTTAGTTCCTGAGAGTTTTTATCATAAATGGATGTTGGATTTTGTCAAATGCTTTATCTACATTTATTGAGATAATCACATTGTTTTTCTTCTTTACTCTGTTAAAAATGTGAATTAAATTGATTTTTCTAAAGTTAAATCAAGTTTACAAGCCTGTCTTCATTCACTTATTCTTGATCAGTCTAGTTGGGAATTAATCAATTTCACTGATCTTTTCAAAATATATTCTTAACTTTCTATTTCATTGATTATCTGCTCTTGCCTCTTTATTTCCCTCTAGCTATTTACATTTATTCTGCTCTTCTTTGCTAGCCTCTTAATGTAGAACCTCAAGTCATTGATTTTAGATCTTTCATCTTTTCTCATATAAGCATTTAAGTCTATAACTTTCTCTCTTAGCACTGCTTTAGCTGCATCCCTCAAATGGTGATATGCTGTATTTTCATTATCATTCAGTTCAAACTATATTCTAGTGACTATTATGATTTCCTCTTTTACAGTGGATTAGTTAGAAGTATGTTAGTTAATTTCCAAGTATGTTGTGATTTCCTAGATATCTTATTGTTATTGATGTATACTTTTCTTACCCCCACCTCCAAAATAGCCAGAATTATTCAATCTTCTAAACTGTATTATGGTTTGTTTGATGGGCCAGTATATGATCTATCTTGAGAGATCAAGACATGATCTATCTGCACTAAAAAAAATTTTTTGTTGTTTAGGAATTGTTGTATGTGTTGTTGTATAAATATCAGTTAGATCAAGGTGGTTGAGAGGGTTGTTTGGATCAATGTTGCCATTGCTGATCTTTTGTTCAGTAGCTCTATCAGTTATGGAGAGAGTAGTTTCAAAATCACAAAATTCAATTGTGGAGTTATTTTCTTCCTTCAATTATATCATAAATATTTAAGTCTTTTAAATACCATTTACCCCCTCCTTTCTTCTGTATTATCATATGCATCTTGTTGTACATATATTTTCCTTGTTGTACATTTTTTTTGTACATAAACTCTATAAAACATTTCAGTGTTTTATATAGTCAATATTCATTTACGTTTACACGTAAATATGCCCTTTCTGAAATTCTATTTTTCTGTTTGTGATTATTTTCCTTCTGATTGAAATTTTTTCTTTAGAATATTGCTTTTTAAAAAAGTTTTGTTTCTGGTAGCAAATTACCTCTTTTAGTTTGTCTAAAAACAATTATTTTCCCTTCATTTTCGAGAAATATTTTCACTGGATATAGAACACTAGGTTGGCAGCTATTTTAATTCATTATTCCTGAGGCTCTGGTATAGGCTTCATCCTCCCACCTGGAAGTACAGGTACTATTTTAGATAGGTTGGAAAAACTCCCCAAAGAAATGGAATTTAAGTAGTTTCCTGAATACAATCAATACTAGAATATCTAGGAAAAGGGCATTCCAGAAAGAGGGAAAAGTAAATTCAGAAACTCTAAGGTAGAAACACATTTTTCCATGTTAAAGGAAATGTCAGGAAAAAAAAAAAAGGCCAGCATGGTGGTAATGTAAGACATGTAAGCAAACACTGCAGAAGAAAAATTGGAAAACTGTCTTTGGTCTAAATCATACAAGACCTTACACGCCAAGATAAAGTAACTGAATTTTAATCTAATTATAATTGGAAACCTTTAGAATGTTTTGAGAAGTGATATAACTTGATCTAAATTATTTTTTAATCACTTATCTCATTTGTCTTCATAACCCATGTCATTTAATCCTCACAAGCCCTAGAAAAATTAATGAAGCAAGTGCTATAATTATCTCCATCAAATGGATGAGGGAACTGTGGCTGAAAGTAGTTAAATGACTTCTCCAAAGTTACACAATGTGACAGAACTTGAATATTTACCTATAACTCTCTACCTCTAAAACTATGTATAATCATATTTAGAACTGAATTTTACTTGAAACTTTTTCACAAACCCATAGTACTCACCATTGTGTACAGTGTGTGAGATTCTTTTTTTTTCAAATGGTGATTTTTGGAGAATATTTCTAAGAGTAATGGGCTTGAATGAGGCTTCTTTTCTATTTGAGTTTTTGCACCTTGCTATTATGCATATTAAAATATTTTTTCAGTAGAAATGGAATCCAGCCCTACTTTCTGTAGGAGAAAACCTAAGATAGATTTTTCTACTTCTTTGTTGTATCTCAGTAACTCTGCCACCTGTTCTGTCATTTAAGCAGCTTTTCTACAGATTGATCCAAATAGTCAGGGAGCAACTTGGAGGTACTGAACTCAATTTTAAAATTTCCCCAAGATCCTGATTTCCACACCACCTTATTCCTTTTATGTACCTATTAAATTTGGAAATAGAAAAAAGATACAAAATCTGAAAGTGTTTCATGTAATACCAAAATTATAGTAATGTTCCACTTACCTGGAATATGACATAAATAAAGAACATAAAAAGGAAACTATCACAGCCATAATTTTCAAGTTGGGTACCTGGTAGTTGCTTTTCAGAGGGACGAGATAAAAAGAGTTAGGACCACACGCTTCCCCTTCCCATTCCATCCCAAGTGAGGGGAAGGCCTCCTTCCTTGACTCCAGGAATGGAGACTGAAATATATATATTTTAAACGATCCAATTTGTTTGGAAAAAAAGAAAAACAAGAAGTAGTGACAACCCAGATAAAAATATCTCTTATCTTAAATATATGGAGTAAGAAAACATAAATTCAGAGAGGTTTAAATGCCAAAAAAAATGAAAAGGAAAACAAAAAGCCTCTCTATTCTCTGGTCTAGACCCAACCTGAGAATTCATTTTTGTAAATTATCCCCTTTGATTCTTTATAACATATCCAGTTTAGTTAGCTTTTATCCACCCCCAACAAACAAATCTAATTAACTGTAAGCAGTATCTTTTAGAAGTATGTGGCTTTCTATGAATGCCTCTGTTTATTCTCTTGATCTCAGAAAATGTACACATTGATGCTATAGCATATCAAGCCATTAACAATAGGAATGACAGGAGTCGTGGAGATAGAGATAGTGTCATTGACTGTATAAGAAGAAAATAACTACCAGTCTGAGATATTTGTAGTGTCCCAGAGAATGTAAGCAAGACCTCCCTTTAGCAATTAATCTGAACTAATTCATAGACATGCACAGCAGCATTAGGAAAAGCACCCTCAGAAGAAATCTCCAGGGCAAGAGGGAACCATCTAGACCTTAGATTTCACATTGAAAACTCATGAGCTATATAATGGGTAGAAACTATAGGGCAAGAACTTTTGGCTCCTTAGAAAAATCTTTCATTCAGTGAAAGAATATTGAAAGGTGGGACAGGTTGCTTCATGAGATCATGAGTCTTCCATCGTTGGAAGTGTTCAAGGACAAGCTGATCAAACACGTCTTGGTGACATTAACCAAGCACCAGATGGGTAGAAGGGATAGATTTCTACCAAGGCCCCTTCCCATTGTGAATTGCTGTGATTCTATAATATCAATAATATATCCAAAGGGAATTCAGGGAGTATTAAAAACATGTGGGTATAAAATAATTCTTGAGAACTGACCAAGAGAAAAGACAAGTGAATGAAGCGAAAAGAATAGCACTGATGTTTCTTTCGTGGCAATTTAAAACAGTAATTATATACCATTTACCATCTATTAATTTATCACAGATTAATAACAGATTATTCAGGGTAGGCAAGAATGTGAGGAAGCAGGCCCTCTCGTACACTGGGAGGAGAATGCAAGTCAGCATAATCTTTGGGGGGACGATTATTAAAGTTTAAAATACTCAATTCTTTTATCCAGTAATTTCACATCAGGAATCTATCCTTCAGAAATATTTACAGTACGATTTATGGACATATGTACAAAATGTTTATTTCTGGAAAAAAAGGAACAATTAAAAATTAGAGAATTGTTCATCGATAGAGAAAGGATTAAAAGAGTTATGGCGTATTTATATTGCAGGATATTTGGCACTTATTAAAAAGAATGAGATGTTTCTCCACGTTCTAAAAAGGAACAATTTCAAAGTTAACATTGTTCAGGGAAGAAACATATACATAATCTGATTCTATTTAACAACAGCACAGGTACCGTATGTGGTCGGATTAACAGCAAGAAAACTTCCTTAAGAGTGCGAGAGAGAACAGAAGATTAAGGACAAATTTTCACCGCCTACTGTGGATGCTTCAGAATTGTTTAAATTATTTGTAAGAAGCATTTACAACTTTTGTGACTTTTTTGGAAATCCATCACAATTTTAAAACCTTATAGTTTTGTAGCCAGCCCTTCCTGACTAATAATCCCCAAGGGTCCAGCAAATTGTCAGAATGAGGAACTTTATGCAGTCTTGAAAAAAACTGACTTTCCCCTGGGCCAGAAAGTGTTAGTGTGAAGATGAAAAAAACAGACCAAAAAAAAAAAAAAAAACTTATTACAAGAAGACACCTTAAATAGTATGATTCATTACCTTCTATTTCTTTCTTTGTATCTTTTCCGAATCATTGCTTTGTACTCAATAAAACGCACTCCCAAACATCAAAATGAAGAAACAGAGAAAAATGAGATTCAAGTCTAATCTTAATTAATAGTAATTTACGTGATCAACATTGTGTAAAGTGAGTCTTGCAAAGGAGACCCTGGAGAGAATCCTCCCAAGGTAGTAAACATTACTGTGGGGCCCCAGACACATTTTCATTACTTTCCCTGCCTCTTTTGTTATACATCAAAAGCAATGAGGTCAATCATGGCAGCTTCCCTTGGTGACTCACAAGAGATTATATAAATTGTTGGTCATGCTGCAGAACTGTGTAAATGCCTGCTTAAAATAAAATGTATTTCAGGGAATAGGATTTTTTTTCCAACTTCTTCATAATTTGAATTCAGCATTAAAATATATCATGAAAGGAAAAGGAAGCCTTACATGATTTTATTAAAGATTTAATAGCAGATCAGACTTCCCTAATTCTCTGTAGTTACATCTTAAAACGTCAAGTATAATGTAGTTTAAGTGAGGTTTGTTCTCCACAACATTGCAATGATGTCAATTGACATTCAGTCTCTTATTGTTTTCTATTCTATCTGAAGGACTCTTTCACAATCAACATTCCCCTGCTAAACAATTTTTGGTCTAGTAGAACTATAGTAATTTCACATTACAAATGTCAACAATTCAAGCTTGAGATGAGTTGTGTTAGCTCAACAAGACAAATAAAATTAGATGCTTTCATTACCAAATCTCAGAAGAAGAAGGTTTTGCTGAATGATTAGAATATGGGTTATTTGAATTAATTATCTCTGACTCTGCTCCAGCTCTGGAATCTGACCATGCTTCCAGACCAGTTTTCTGCAGACTCTTTACACCCTTTCAACACAATATAGTTAGTAAAACCTCAACAGAAAAGCTCCTGACTCCGGGCCGTTTCCTTGTAATGAGACCTCTAACAGCGGGGCACGTGCAGACCAGAAGCTCCCCACAGGTTTTCAGTGGAGACAGTGGAGCCCTTTAGGTCTGTTCTGTTCTTGTACTACTGTGTGTTCTGACATTATTGTCTGAGGACATTGCCTTTTGAATCCTCCCTTTGGGGCCTACTCTGCCTTATTCTCAATTCCATTCCTGTGGCCCAATTTTTATCCATTTCTTTCCCGTGTACAAAAAAGCACCTCTTTTCCTAGACTCTTTGTGAGTTTCATTCATTTTTCTTTTTCCTCTTTCTTATTTGAGAATGTGATTAAATTGCTCAGTGCTTTGGCCTTATTTCCCGGGATGCATTGTTCAGACAATCTTTTCCACATTAAGATAAGTTCTTAGCATGGATATTTTCCCCATGTCCACACTGTGGGACTCTGGACTGGTGAATTAATCTGCTTTGATGCACGTCAGTCTTGTCTTAAAACCAAAATTCCTCTTCCATTAATAACCACTTAACATAAATGAGGCCGATAGTGTTATTTCTCTTCATTGAAGCTTCTTATTGGAAGTTTATAAATACCATTTCACCTTTAGTGGGTACCTACCAATGCCAGGTCCATTCACACAGGCAATCTCACTGAAGCCTCCTATGAACTCTCTAAGTTAATTACACTCTCTGAGCATCCAGATAGTGAAATCTGAACCCAGAGAGGTCACATAATTTAGCGAGTTAACACAGCTAGTGACTGACAGATCTGGTATGCAAGCTCAGACTTAAATCTAAGCCTATTACTCATGTTATTACCGTGCTTTTCATATTCTGTCGAACATAAAACATCAAAAGCAGAACAAGGATATAGAAGTTCAGTTCCTACCTGTCTATTCAAGCTTTGTGGTTTTATACTAACCTTAACTCCTCATGGCCCAGCTTTTCCATCCATAAAATTATCTGCCACTTAATGGAGATATTTTTTAAATTAATAAAATTATGTTTAGAGATTAGCATGGAAATAAACTGTGGAGCATGTGCCTTTGGTCCTAAAATAAGTGAGAATAAATCTAATGAGAATTAATCAATAAATCTTGGGGAGAATCTAATATATGACATTTTCCCCTGCCGGCCTGTGTGGAGTACTGAGAATGAATTTATAGCAGGCAGCAAATTATATACAGCCTCTAAAAAAGATAACGTGATTTGTAGATGTGAGTAGGTCTGGTTGATACGGATCCATTTGAAATATTTCAAAACAAATTGTATATTTATGATCTCATGAGTGGTATAGGTATGTTGTCATTGGCAGAAGGAGATCTTTTTTTAGGAAGAAAAGCATCTCCTCATTTATATAAATCTTGATGACAACAGTGAGGAGAAGAGGAAATGCAAGTGGTAAAATCTTTGGTCAGAATGGAAAGAAATAATGTCACCATCTGCCTTACCTCTCTCATGGGGAGCCCTGACCAACTCTGAAAGGGATGTGTGGAAAAGAAGGAAACCACACAGGTAGTTGTCTTGGAAATAGACCAAAGTATATCTCTGGCATCTAGCCATGTGACATAGGTCAGCTGTGGTCATCTCAGTATGCTTTGATCAACATATCATTTCTGAATGGTCACAACTAGGTTCTTAGGTGCCTTAACCTGAGCTTGAGAGGTAGGCATGATCCTTTTAAAGGAGGATAGAAACATCTGGAGACCAGATGTGTTAACAAAATGGTTTACTTATCCAGGTGAATGGCACATTTACATACCTGGGAATTTTCTGGCATTTGCTCTAGAGGTATGTGTCAGGTTACCCCTGTGCTTTCTGGAATGCTGGATGACCCAGCATGTAACACTGATATACTGCAAAATTATTCAGCAGACTCTGTGAATAGACTAGATGAATAGCTTCTCTATCATCTCCTATGAAATGTACCCTCTGCCTTTCCTCTAGTGCATTGAAATGGGAAAAAGAGTCGGAAGAGCAAGAGGAATAGGGCGGAAAGAATTTTAAATAATCATAATCTAAAAGATTTACCATCAACTTAATTGAAATGTGACTTCCAATCATATAATTGGATGCTTTGCTCACAAATTTTCAGATGAAGACTCAAAGTACTAAGTATATAATCATTGTATACATTAAATACATACATTGAATGCTAAAGCTATTTAAACAGTACAGATGGTAGCACTTGGACTTTTGAATCTGGTGTTGTAAGAAGTGAATCCATATCTTGGCTCTAAGATGTACTGATAGTTGGCTACAACTGAGTTATTTACATCTTCTCTTTATCCCTGAAAGGGGATTAATTATTCGTACCTCACAGAGTTTTGGGTTTTGAGACCACTGTACCTTTTACTATATAAAGATCTATTAAATCTTAATTACTATTGTCATGAACAAAATAATAAAATAAGTAGATTTTCAAAACAATCAAATCAAGATTAGAAGGTAACATAATAATTATTAATGTGAAGAGTTTTATTATGAATTCTATAAAAATTTCCCATAATTTTCACACACTTCTGCATTATACTAGTTTATAAAGGCATGTCCTTCCTGGCCATGAAGACTGGTTAACATTAATTTATAGCTCATATCATACTTTAATCTCCCTGCTGTTATGTATTGTACTTATTACTTTATGTACTTTTTGTACCTAAAGTAAACATGTCAAACATTCAATAATCTTACCTTGCCTAGCGTTGTTTTTTATAAAAATGTCTCCAGTAGATTTTAGCATATAGCTGTCATGTCTATGATAACAAATAGTATCTAAAAATGATCCTTTCATAGCCATGATTGTGCTTCACTGATTACAGCAACCCATTCTATTTTAGGAAAGGAAAATTCATGCCTCCAAGGAAAGGAACCAGGGCCAGACACAGGGACAGGGATGCAAAGTTAAAACTCCAAGGTCTGCTTTTTGCTCATCGCAAGGAATCTAGTTTACAGGGACTATTTCCTCATGATTTTTCAGAGCGGCAGAGGAGGAACAAACTTGACAAAACTCGACAGGATAAAAAAGTCCTATTTAAGCTTTTTCCGTTGGGTTCCACAGGAGCTTTTCTCAAAATATGCTCTAATGCAAAATAGTTCCCAGAGCTCCTCATGGATGAGAAAAAATAGGAAGGGTTCTGTTTTCAAATAAAGATCCAACACTTTAATTCTTCTCAGAGATTAGCAACTATCGGCATTTTTAGCTCTGCAAAATCCCACAATAAAGAAAACCATTTAACTTTATTTGCCCAGCAGTTCCTATGTGCATTTGACCAGAGAATGGCTTTATTGCTTAATATTTACTATAAACACATTTTGGGAATCTCTATATTACTGAGAAGTCATACATGAAATATGAAAAAGAATGACCTCAGAAGTCATCATGCCCAGAAATGCGGTGTGCAGAATTTGATGGGCAGAGATGCAGGGATTTAGGACCAAGAAGACTCAGATTTAAGATGTTCCAATTTTCAGAGTTTTTCTAAACAAAATCTCCCTCTTCAGATATAAAAATTCCATCAAGGGAAACATATGCTCATGCACACGTGTACAGAAGCAGTCTAGACCAGAATCTCAGCCAAAATGACCTCTAATAACTGTATCCTCAGTTACTGGCAGAGAAGGTTATGCCAATTTTCTAATGCAGCCTTTTAAACAGATGACATGCTGGGTCCACTTCCTGTTCAATCATTTACTTATGTTTTGCTGACTTACGTAGCTGAGGTGCAGAATAGCAATATTTCTTTCAATCTTTTTGCCTCTTTCCAGCTCAACAAGTAATTGAAAATACACAGTGTCTGAAGTGTACTAGTGCGTGTTTGCCTACCTACCCAAATACTTTCCTCATTACTGAGACAGCCTGATCTTGTCTTATAACCCAAGTCTGTATTCCCCACACAGAAGGGATTAAAGTAGATCCTTTGGAACACTCCAGGTACTCAGTAATAAGTAAGATATGCTGGGGATTCTGCCCAGACAGGACTGATGTCCAGCTCTACCGGCTGGGATGGCATTTTATTCCTTAAAATCTTGAAGTGAATCCCGCCTCAGGTCCCAGACCTTGTTACTGGATCTTTACTCTGTTCCTTGAGCCTGACTCTTATTCCTCTGAGCAGATAAATGCCAGTATCTCAAGAACTGCAGCATAAGTGGAGGCTTATTGACAAGGACTGAGTGAAGGCTTAGGTTCTAGAATTGGGAATAGTGTCAGAGCAGGCCTAGCTACGATTCTTCTCCACTGAAATACTGAACTAGAGTTTCTTAAATCACAACACGTAGAGAAATAATCTCAGAATCTTGTTGGGGGCTAAGCCCACAGAAGGGGACAACGGGGTGTCTGTGAAGACAGAGGGACAAAAGGCCGGGGCAGATAAATCTCTACCTTTCTACTTCTCCAGATGCTGCTCCCCTGAAAACTTTCACCCCTGCCTACAACTGTGAATCCAGGCCTCTAGCAGCAAAGTGGAGTGGAAAAAAAAAAAGTAGGTGAATCACATCATTCAAGTCACTTAAACTGTCAGATAATAATGGCCAGACAATCGGGGAACGAGGATGTTGGGATTTTGTCTTGAGTTACCTTGGATTTCTGTTACAGTTTTCTCCCTTTCCTTGGCATTTTATCAGATCAGTAATCCCCCCCCAACCCCCCTACAGCCACCTACTTCATCAACAATCAGCATTAATTAGTCAATTGCTGTATTAATAGCTTGTTGTATTAGCTCCGCAGGAAGCCATTTCAAAGGTATAATCCACGTCCAAGAGAGTTACAGTAAGATCCCAAATTTCCAACAAAATGAAATGGGAAGTCTGTTTGGCTCTTTGATCTGCTGCCCTTCAATCGAGGCCTTGGTTTATGTGCCACAGTGTTTATCTGCTCCCTCTTACTGAATGTTGTGTTATCCCGAGGGGAACACCTCGGTGCCTTCCTGTGAACATGTTCTCTTGAAAGTGTTACCAAAAAAGGGTAGTGTTCCAACAGAGCCCAACCAGTTTATGTGAAAACTTCAACCTACTTCTAATTTTCATTGTTCACATTTAGTTTGTTCAGGAGCCATAACTTCATTATTTTTTCAGTGTTTCAGTCCCCATTTGGGTCATACAATGCTTAGCCCTGGTTTGGTAAACTAGAATTTCAACTTCCTTTCTTCTCTGATAATCACAGGGACTTCCGTTGTTCTTTAGGGATAGGAATCCTAAATTCATATCATTGTATCATATGAATGATACATTGTATCATATGAATCGTTTATATCAGCATAGCACTCATTGTACGAGTGCTTTTTCATCCGTATGGATAGGACTGCACAACACTGGACCTTCCAAAGGTACATTTTTATAAGCTATTTTCACAGAGACACTAAGTAGCTGTCCATACTGGATACACAATGGCTAAAGATTTCTTCTGTGATCTGGCCTACGAGAAGCTACTGCTAAATTTCCACTCAGTGTTAGAAATAGAAACTTCACAATCTGTAATTACTAACCCTATAGAAACAGATAAACTAGGGAATGTCTCTGGATGCTGGAAAGATAAATTGAGGATAACTGCAAATGGCAAAGTTTGGAGAGATTGAAGACAGGGGAGAAGATGATAAGTGCAAAAGGAGCCTTGAGATGAATAATCCTCTGGAAAAACCACTCATGCTTTTTTTCCCAAAAAGCATAGATATCAGTGCTCTCCTAATCTGCACAAGGGCCTGGAAGATCAGTGAGGTTTATCTCAGAATGCAGAGAAGGAGACTGACAAGGAATGAGCTGGTTATAATAGGATCTGATTAGAGTCTAGGACACGCCATAGACTACAGTAGATACTCAAGGAATATTTGGTAAATATGGACATGAATCTCAGCTGCAAGTGTCATAGAGAAGTCAGCTATGCTTTTAAAATAGTGAGTTTGTGGTAGACAAGTGGAAAAGTGAAAGAGGCAGCTAGATTTATAGTAGAGTACAGGGGAGATCTGAGCTGGAGATAAATATTCAGAGCAATTAAAGACACTCCTAACATGTATCTCTTATTAGCTGCACTGAAAGCCTTGGGGTTCGACCATGAGATAGATGGATGATTAAGAAGAAGCAGACAGGACTTCCCTGGTGGCGCAGTGGTTGAGAGTCCGCCTGCCGATGCAGGGGACACGGGTTCGTGCCCCAGTCCAGGAGGGTCCCACATGCCGCGGAGCGGCTGGGCCCGTGAGCCATGGCCGCTGAGCCTGCGCGTCCGGAGCCTGTGCTCCGCAACGGGAGAGGCCACGACAGTGAGAGGTCGCGTACTGCAAAAAAAAAAAAAAAAAGGCAAAACGTTGGGCAGTAGATGTCTTTGTCCTCTTTGCATAAAAGGAGAGTTGTCCTAAAACAAATCTACACCAGTTTGTGAAGAACAAATTGTTTGACTTGATGGTCACAGACTTGGGGGTAAAAAAAAGAGGGATCAGTGACAAACAGGTTTGGGAAAAAGTTATGGATAGACCCAGTGTGTGAAGATGAGTGTTTGTCATATGAATTCTTACCAAAGCCTCCCACTCTGGAAAAGGTATTTCATAATTAGGAAGAAAGATGATTCACCTTAGTGCTTGTTCAGTGGGCTCACGCACAGAGTGATCAGAAGTAGCTGTATCAGTTATCTGTTGCTGTGTAACAAGCCACCCCCAAACTTAACAGCTTAAAACAAAGGACTGGGGAAAACCTGGGAGAATCATAACATGGATACTTGCTGTGGTATTTCAGGGTCTTTCCTGCTGGCAATCAGGCCTCTCTTTCAGTAAGTAGTTTCGAGGTCCAACACTTGCCTCAGGTCTAGGCAAGGTATTGTAACTTTTTGGAGGGCAACTGTCCTCAGCTTCCCAATAATTCATTCTTAATGTCTTTTAAGTGCACACTTTGAGTACTGTTACTAGCTGCCCATTTATGTTGCACGCCTAGGGACACCATGTTATATTAACAACTTCTATAATTCTCTGAAAGTCCCACCCCATCTGGAAGCCCTTCCAAATTTGCCACTCATTAAAATGTGTCTACCTGACTGTCAACAGTTAAATGGTGCCACTGAACTCTGTCGTTTCAAGGATCTTTGCCTCCCCACTACAAACCTTGCTATTAACCCTAGCTTACAGGAGACGGCCACCTCTGACCTTTTAACTGATGCTGGTACCACTCTTACCAGGACATTCTGTATCGTTTTGGTGAACAGTATATCCTCTGGGCTCTTCTATGGAACATAGTCCCCTGTGAGAATTCTGGCCTTACATAACAAATTTATAGTGTATTCTCTCTGCCACACCCACATCGCTGAGCCTTTTAACCCCTTCTTACCCTATATGTCCTGGAAATTCTGGCATCCATACTTCATATGTGGTCCATGGCTAGTAATTTGTCCTCACTATTTTCCCAAGTCTTTACCAAGGTGTCCAGTTGTCTATCCCAGGACAGTGATCCCAGATAATTAAATAAACTCTCCCTTATCTAGCCCTTATGTTTTCCCAACCTGATCAAATGCTCCCAGAATCCAGGGTCCTATGTACTCCCCCAGTCCTTAGGGTACATGTTAGCAGGTCCTGTGGCAATTTGGAGCTGTAGTCCCTTCCTTCCTTAACAAGCTCAGCACATCCCTAGCTGCAGTTATGTTGTAACTCAATCTTAGTTATTGCCTAGTAGACAGAAGGGAGTTGAGGGCAGATCTTAGGGGACTGGAGAGACACACGTTGTCTTTGAGGGGAGAGGCTTCTGCATTATTTCCAATTGGAGGAACGTTCCTAGTCTTTAACAGGGAGATATAAGCCTTTTTTGTAGGTCCAAAGGACTCAATGAGATCTGGGAATTCAAGATTTTTAGCACATCAATTCCATACCAAGTTTCATGGTTTCTTTTTTTTTTTTTTTCCTTCAACCACGGTCCTGATCTTGGTGCAGTAGACCTGCCCTTAAAGGATTTGAACGTTTTTATTTTTTTTTTATTTTTTTTTTATTTATTTATTTATTTTTTTCCCGCCAGGGCGGGCAAGGATTTGAACGTTTTTAAAGCCCAGCTCCTCTTTAGTCCTCAATTTCTCTGTTCTTCTTCTGCTTTGATGCTCTCTGGCTTTCAAACTCAGCTTTTAAGTGAATATTAATTATTCTCAGCTTTTTGCTGCATTTTCCCAAAGCATCAGTCAAGCTTAGCCAAACCCAGTCCCATCTTCCTGGCACTTCCTGTGTTCCTCTTATGCCTCAGACACTTCACACATCACACCCGTCAGCGCATTCCCTTCTGCCGGTCTGTCATCCCTGTTTTCCACCACAGTCACACTCTCTTGTGCCAGAGGCTCTCTGTGCTCTGCCTACCGCCACTAATGGGGTCCTCATTGGCTGCTGGGCAGCCGTGTGATCCTGCCACAAATTCTATCCCTGTGTGGGCTCTCTTGGGTCCCTCCTACCACCAGCTCTTACAGATTGAGTTCCCTGACGCTGAGACAGAGATTTGCATCCAGGAGCTCTATTAGGAAGACCTCGTTGGCTCCATAGCTGTGTAAGGGAAGGGGAGGGAAGCCAGCAGAGCGAGAGTAAAAGAGGAACACAGCCCCAGCCAAAGCCTCAATCAACCCGCCGGGGAGTCCTGAAGGTGCAACAGACCCTTCAGAGCTGTCCCAAGTTAGAGAGAGGAGGCTGGGTCACCACAGAAGGCCAGCGTCGTCAGGTGGCGCTCTTCAGCTGAGGCCATCTCCAAAGAAGAGGGTAGACAGGTGTGGGCTGCCCCCCCAGCAGTGCTACCAGAAGCTGAGTGAATAAGGCCTATAGTTTATGTCCTGTAAACGACATCGAAGCATCCCAAAGGGGATATCTGCTTCATAGTGGGAACGGGGAAGAATATAAACGGAGGCAGATATTCTCCACGGTACCTCTAGCACTACCGTGACTACTGGGAAAAAAATAACGGAAGACGAGAGGAACCCTATGTGACTGGACTATTTCAAAATAATATGTGACTTTGCCTGATGATACTCTTTATTGCCAAAATCTACCGTGCAAAAGTATTTTCATAGTGGAAGCACATAGGAGGGTAATTACCCTGGCCTTAGTGTAACCATGGAAGGCTTCACATTCAGGATTTAGATAGATAAAAAGGAGAGGAGAGCATCTTAGGCAGGGGTACAGCCATGGCAGAAGCCTGACGTAATGAAGTATGCCACGTTCAGTGCACTGCAAGGCATTTGATACTAGAGATTTTTTGATATCAGGGATAAGGCTTGGAGCGTAGACTATTCCCTTTGCACTGTGATCAGTCAGTCAGGAAATATTAAGCTCCTATACTGTTTAAATCACTGTATATCTTTTTAATGACAGCAGTCACTATAAAAGAATGTGATCTCAGTGAAGGAATTCTCAGTAGACCTTGAATTTGTTTGCTGATATGTTTTCAACCATGACTTCTAATTGTTCAGAATCACCTTTTTCTTTTTTTGCTTCATTCGTTATTTTGGCATGTTTCACTGGAAAAGATCTCAGGAAGAAAAAACTCCTACATCATTTTTTTGTGCACTTGACCCTGATCGTGGTTCAACTTGAGATGTGGCTCTCATTGACCTATGCTGGCGTCCTCAGGCCATTATTTCTTTTACTTCTCTCTACTGTCTTTTCGAAATGAGCAGGACGTTGAACTTTTCCCCACTAATCATCCCACTGCTGGCTAATGTGTCTGCTCAGATTCACAGGAGTGCTCAAGCTGGTCACAGCGGTGACGCAATGGCGTTCTGTGAATAACTTCAGGCTTCCTGGGAAGGCATCACATGACCTTACATACCATCTGCCAAGCCATCTGTGTCTTACTCAGGAACCTAAATAAAAGCAATAGTCCCTGCTAACTCATAGGCACCATTCACTCAACAAACATTTATTGAGCGCCTACTATGTTAAGGGTAACTCTGCTGTGGGTAAAAATGTCTGTGGGTAAAAATGTCTCACAGAGAAGAGTAACAAGCAAGCAACTAACTACAAAACAGTTTCATAAGTGATACATAGAAGTCTGTGCAAATTCTAGGGAAGAATGTGCACCTTGGAAAGAAGGTACGTAAAGATTTTCTTTCTGTTAAGGTGTGTACATGCTAATAAGCATTTAATTTGGCCCTGTATAGAAACAGAATCAATGGTGGTGATGCAGTGTTTTAAATTGGTTTCAGTCAGGTAATTAGACTGGTCATAAAATGAATGAAGGTGCTCTGCTTTCAGCTTGTGAAGTGTTACCTATTACTCATCCTTGAATGAACAGGCCCTCAGGGAGAGAAAGATCAATGGGCTTGGTAGTGGAGAGTGAGGGTCTTAAGAGAAACGTTGCTCCTTGTGACATTCACATACTACAGTTTGACAGTGTCCTTCTTAAATTAATAAAACTAAAAAGTCCTGACCCCAGGGAGAAGAGCACACTATAGATGTGATAAGAATAAAAACGGATTCATTTTCTTTTTATACTATTTTTATAGCCAAGATTACATCAGTTCTTCATGTGAACTATTGTTCAGCCGGCATAAGGTCAATTGCAGAGCCCTGTGGCCTGACTCCAGACACCTTCCTTAAGGGTTACTCAATCCCTTAATTATTTCATGCCTGTTACGTTCAAAGGCACTTAAGGACATTTTTTCCCATCCTCAGACTCTTCAACTTATAAGATTTATATAATCATCAATCCCAGTATTTGCCCGTATTTATTCCATCAAACATTTTGTCATATGTCTTGTTGAAATTCATTACACTTTAATATACACATTTCCCCTATAAATAGGTATTTTTGATAAATGAGGGAACAAATATAGAAAATTTCAATGAAACAACATAAAAATCCATTAATCTGTAAGAATTCTAGAAGTTCTTCAAGACTGCTGATTAAAAGCTTGAGATTAAATATGCTATCAAAATGACTATATACTTAAAAACACACACAAAAACCCTTGCCATCCTTAGCTGGAATTTTTGAAGGAATTATCCTAGGAATATTCCCTTTAAAAAATAAATCTAGACAAAGTAAAAAGAACTTTAGCATATTACAATGTACCAGGTGTGGTATTAATGAGAAATGAAGATTTAAAAGGACTGTTTAGGGGCTCTAATGTGAAAGCTATGTCTTTAGAAACAGAAGATAATCACAGCATGCAGGGCATATTAAAGGAAAAGAACAGATAGCAGGCGGTTAAACAAATTATTGGTCAATATTTTTAGGGAAGAAGTTAAGAGTTTTCTCACTCCCAAATTGCTTTTTGAAGTGTACAGGTAAGAGGTGCTTAATCCAACACTGGCAAATGCCCAGGCAATTCTGGTAATTACGAACAAACCAAATGTTAAATCCATGAGATCAGATGGTAGCTACGTGAAATTTTTTAATTAACCCAAGGAGGAAATTGTTGAATTGTTAGCCAAAATGCAAAACAAAAACAAAACCACACAAAAAACCCAAACCAAAACAATACAAACAAACCAAAAGAAAACCTGTCTTTATAAATACAACGATGCTAGAGGAGGAGAGTTTGCCATGAGACCTTCAACATGAGAAGAACCCCTTCAGGAGACTGTGGAAACTATAGTTAGGGAACCATTGCCAAAAGCTGGGCCCCTGCACACGTTAAACGTTCTTACCTAAGACAACCCAGTTTCTGAAGAGGAAGTCATGCTGATGCAATGACTACATGGGGAGAGAATGGAAACAAATTCATTCATTCAGCAAATACTTACTGAGTCCCTGCTAGGTACCAGGGTCTCAGGGATCTAATATCTGGGGGGAAAATAATATCTGGGGGGGAAAAAAGCAAACTGACATAATCATACTTAAATGTTCATGAGTTTCAGGAGTCATGTTTGTATTTGGGGAGGCATCACTCTGTGTAACTGTCTTTCACTTAATTGTGGCCAAGTTCAGGCCTACTGAAATTGAACAGGAAGGCAAGCGTATTCAAGGACTAAAAATATAAACATTAAGAAAAGTTGTAAGCAGAAGACTTAGGGGGGAGAAAAGACTCATGGGCGAGTAGAAGGTTATCACAAAATGGTAGCAATTAGCTTCAAGGTGTTATGTGATAGGGTGGGCAAGAGAATGAGTTGCCATGATGCAGGAGAGGGGCAGCCTCTACGTTTCTATTCTCTCTGTCCACAAAGGCTAGAGATGTTTCTGAGGCAGTAAGATTATTTAGTTCCACACAGTGCTAGCCAGAAAGTCACAGGGCATATTTCTAAAGAGAACACTGATGTTAGTAAACAAGCCAAGAATGTGATAAACTATAACTCCATTAGCTGGGTACAAGGAGAAAGAAATATATGGGAAAATTTGAAAATGCATTTGTCTCTGAGGACAAAGGGCTCACTGCATGCATGAAGAGGAGTGCTATTCAAGCTGGCCTGCCTTACCTGGGCACGGAGAGCTGATAGGCAAGCAGAGCTTAGACATGGAGCAACCCATGAAATGCACATGTGGTTTCATGCATTATCTCCCCTTAGAGGTTTACAAAAAAATGTTGGCTGAGGGGATCAATCAGGCAGTGATATAATTGCCTCCTTCTGATTTCATTTGGTATAAATCTATGAGGATTTTTAAGTGGCCAGATGTTTTAATCTTGCGTCTTTCTTGAAATAAAGAGAAAAAATTGTGGAGATCTAAGAGTTGCTTAAAATTGTGATTTGGGGATCTGCTGTGGGATGTGTTTGTTTGTGTGTGTGAGAGAGAGACAGACAGACAGACAGAGAGACAGAAGGGGGGCGGGAGAGAGAGGGAGAGAGAGAGGGAGAAGAGACAGAAGGGCATTTGACACAGTGATCTGGATAGCATGGAAATTAAGATGCTGTTGTTTTGATGCTGCAATTCTGAAAGATAAAAATCCAAACATTTTAACACCCTCAGTAAAAATAGTATAAGGGTTTAGAACAATATCATTCATTGTATAACATGAAACTGTTTGTACTTCTTGTACAAACTCTCATACTCGTCCTAGATGTCACTGGTCATTAGTATGACCATGACCATCTTTAGTTTAATAAAAAGGGAAAGAATGAGTAAACTACCACCAGAATTAGATTAGGTCTCCGTATTATTCACTCTTATGGCATGCTGTACTTTTTCCCTTTTAGTATTTAGTATAATTGAATGTAATAGTTATTCATGAAATGTCTCTGTCTCTTGTATTAACCTTGAAGGTTCAGGATGGTCTAGACTGATTCACTGCTGTATCCTAGCACCTAGCACAGTGTCTGGCACATTATGGGTCCTCAAATATTTGTGAATGAATGAATGACAGGGTAATGCCTGGAGTGGACATGTCAGTGACAAAGTGAGGGGAGGTCAGGAGTAATATGCAGCTCAGGAATGAGTTGAGAATGAAGGATCAAGAGTAGAATTCAGGGATAGGATGAGGGGTAGCTGTTATAACCATGACTTGATAACAAAATGAAACTGAACACTTAACACAAATGTGTAAGTCATTTTAGAGTCATTTATTCTTAGAATCAAAGTAAATATTAAACCATGTTTCTTTTAATATTTTCAGCCCCAAATTCTGAAGTGCCTCTTGCATAGTCTTCGTGTTGAAATGTTGATAGCATTTTCCGGTTGCGATTACTTGCGGATGTTCTCTTTGTGATAATTCACTGAGCTGTTCACTTTTGGTATGTGCCCTTTGCCACATGTGTGTTATACTTTAATACAAAGTCTACTTTAAAAGATGCTGATATTTAATTAGCGTGTACCCATTCACAGCTGGGCCTTTGCAAAGCTCTGACGTTTCATTCAAATGTAAGATCTCTAAAGAAAGACCATCCATCCTTGAACTGCACAAATTAGAAATGTTCCAATAGTTTACTTTTCATTTCAATGTAATGTTGTTTGGCCCAGTACAAGAAAACATTGAACTTCCATTTTAAAGATCCTTCCAGCTCCAGCACTGAGTCATTTCGTGCCAACCATCCATAGGGCAAGGAAAGCATTGTGCCTAGGGCCACAATGCCTTTAGGGGCTCACAAATCAAAATGTTTGATCTTTTCTTTAATCAGAAGAAAAAAATATATAGGTTAGAGAAAACTCTTTAATAATATTAACATATTTGTCATTATATCAATTGAAAATATAATTGTTAGTATTTTTATAGAGAAAGGGACACACAAAGGCAAAAATGCCTAGCACCTACAAAAGTCATAATGCTGGCCCTGGGGAGGAAACAGAGTGGATAGACAAAGCCTATTATCTTCAAGCAAGTTATGGTCTTGGAGAGATGAAATCCACTGGATCTTCTCCAGATTAGGTCACACACCAACTTAGCCTGTACTAGCTATTTTTTCTTTTATATAACTGTACATCAGGCTGTCTTTTTAAATGAAAAATTTCAGTAAAGACCATCAATTCGACTTTGTTCAAATCTCTAAAGGCTTTTCAGAGCCAACGGCAGAACTTGCCGTGATGCTGCAAGAGTGAAGAATACTTAGAAAACACATTAACCATAATTCTCTTTTTGATTTATTTCTTCTATATTCTATTATTTTTCCTTTTTCTCTATGTCTCAACTACATTTTTCCCTATTAGTAAAATATAGTACATTTGAGTTTATACAAATGTGAGCTTCACATACGTGGCAATTTTGTAAATCCATTTTAAGTTGTGGCTGTAATGACTGCCTCTCTCTCTTCGTATCTCCACTGGATGAAAGGTACGGTAACTATGTTGTATGGCCTACAGAAGAGAAGCAAATAAAAACAAAGGCTAGGTACAAGGTCCAGCAGGATGTCAAATGGAAGCCATAAATCACAAGCATAATTGAAAGATATTTCTGATCAGATATTCACTCAACCTTCATTCAAAATATATGAATATTTTAATGCTTTCTGTATGCCAGGAGTAGCAGTTAAGTCCGCAGGAATGGGAAGTTTTCAACATCTGGTTCATTTCCTTTCCTAGTAACCAGCTAAAAGTAAGGCCCAATCAAAAGTCCTAGGAGACTCCACTCAATTGGAGGTAGAACCAGCTATTTTGAGAAGATGCAGTGTTAGTCAGCAACTTGCAGTTAACAAGGCATACCATTAGCTGAGAAAGATTTACTCACTGTGGACAATTTTGAATAACCTAAAATAATCATAAACTGCTTTAAGCTAGTACACAGTGTCTGAGAGCATTAGAGAATTGGGTGTCTGACTGGTTAACATTGCCATGAGGATTTGGAATGAAATAGATGGAAAATCTAGGACATGATCCTATTGTGAAAGAGACTCCAATAACAGACTGATGCTATTTAATATACAATTACTACAGAGATGGTTTTTTAAAATTAAATTATAATTATAGAATACGGGATTCCTTCTCCATGTAATGCAGGCATTCCATTCCTGCTCTTGAATGCAGGATACCCATTTTTACCTTAACGTTAATCTGGACCCCCAAATTTACAATTGTGCACATGCATTTAAAATATTTACACATAGATGATTTTTCCAGACTTGTTCAACTTAGAAGCCCAGAGGAGTCTACAGTCCCACTGGACCAAACATTGAAATATACATCAATATCTATATCTATTTCATAATTGCTCTTTGCTTTCCCTAAGGTCATTTTAATGATCTTAAATTGGTATTAATCCTTGGAAATGCTGACTGACCTTCTCCAGGCTCCCAAAGCATCGTCTGCATTTCACTGGATATTTTTGTCTAGTGGGACCAGTTTGAACTCTGTGAATCAAATTTGCATTAAAATAAATTAGCTTGACTGTAGGCTTTCTGGTGTTCTTAGTTGCATGGTTTTAATCATTCATGTTAAGTAAAGAGCTGAGTCAGAGGACAAGCTGGTAAAGAAGGTAGATACTTTTCCTGAACGAAGGAGAAACATAAGGAGCGGGGAGAATTCAGAGGCAGCCAAAGCTAAGGCTGTCTAGTTAAGTTGACTCTGGATTCAACAGGCATCATGCTTTCAGGCTAGGGCTAAATGTGGGATGCCTCTTTCTCCTAAAAACAGTGTAGAGCAGCATGAAGCTTTTCCCCTTCCTCCAGCCCTAGCACCTACCGAAAACAGAGGAAGAAAGTAGCGCTTAGGAACGGAATCCAAGGCAGAGGAAGAAAAAGTCTGTTTCAGCGTCATAGGAGATAATCTTGGGACCCACTGTTGAAGGTTTGACTATTTCTAGAGTCCATTGGCAGGATTCCAGGATCCCTGCCCCCATCCTACCTTTTTCACCCAGAGTGGAACTGAATGGAATGAAATGACGGAAACCGTTCCAGAGGCTGAGGAGAAAATCAGGGGAAGTGAAACAAAGCATTCATGGAAGAAAGAGGGAAGGGGATAAAGCGTCCAAGGAGGTGGATTTGCTCCCTAGGAATCGTGAGAGACACGGCCTTGTCTAGTGTCTCTTCCAAAAGACCCTGGTCTTCTGGTGAACTGGGAATAATTTGAAAAGAACAAAGGAGCCACTTCCAGACTCCACCTCGTCAATACCCCACAACTCTTGCGTATGCAATATGGGTTAGAAGTGGGATTTTTGAGTCTGAATTAAAGGTTTGCACACTCTTCTAGACTTTATGTGTGTCCATAACCAGCAAACAGGAAAAGTGGTTTAATAATCGACCCTACCAGCACTTCCTTCCGATTTTAAGGGGTAATGCTAAGTAAGGGAAATTAATTTCAATTTATCTTGTTTAGCCTAATCAGTCTAAGGGGAAACATGAACAGCCTGATTTTCTTCTCTCCATATGGAATATCGAGTCTTCCCAGAAAGATGTTAATCCTCTGCCAGAGTCCAGCTATTTCAGAGAAAATATATCAATATAATCATTTCAGGGGTTTTAAGATACAGGTTCAGAGGAAGCACTAATTCCAGAATAATGAGAGGCAGCCCTTGGAACAACGAAGGATTTGGAGAAGCAAGGATTCAGAGTTTATGAGTTGTGATACATTTTTTGTTGGCTACAGAGAATTAAAGATATTCCCTGGGGTAAATTTCCCTCTCCCTGAGTGTGTGCTGATAGTAACACTGCAGGAAGGAGGAATTTTGGCTGGGATGTGTCACACAGATAATGTGCAGGATTATAACAGGATAGAAACAGAAACCTCTGGAGCTCCTCCATGAACCACAATTATAAATAAGAAACTGTACTGGGACCCAAAAGGAACGATTGCAATCGCAGCTGAGACTTGAGAGTGAGACAAACTGGGTAATCGATTCAACTGATTCTCCCTTTAAATAGGCAATTTGGTCTAATATGAAGACTGACAGGTCCTGCAGATTAATTGTAGACGTGGGAAGCTAAATGAGCTTGTGCCAACTGCAGGTGTCCTGGGCCTGGTATTACTTCTAATATTAGGATGGTATTTTAAATCTTGATTGGATGAGATTGCTGATCAGGAAAATGCATGCTTTTACTTTTTTCTAACTGCATTTATTTTTTGAGTAGATAATTTAGTCACAAATTTCAAAATTCAAAACACACAAAAGGACATAGAATGAAAACTGTCCCTCGGACCCCCGTCCCCCAGCCACCCTTTTTCTATGACCACTCATGTTATCAGTTTCTCACATATCTCATCACAGATGTTTTTTCCTCATATGAACAAATATTTGTTAGTTTCAGCCCTTTTTTGCATAAATGGTCGTATACTACACACACTGCTTGGCATCTTGCTTTAATAATATATGTATCCTAAAAATCATTTCATTTCACCACATAAAAAAGTTCTCCATGAATGTACCATTCTATAGTTCATTGCTTTCAGACTGACTGATGTTTAAGTTGCTTCCAGTCTTTTGCCTTTACAGTTATCATGCTTTAATGCATATTCTTCTATACATGTCATTTTGCACAGTGCAAGTACATCTGTAAAATAAATTCCTAGAAAGGGAAATGCTAGGTCATAGCATAAGTGCATTTGTAATTTTGATAGCTACTGTCAAATAACATTTCATAGAAGTTGTGACAATTTATAGTCCCTCCCTCATTAACATAATGTTATTAAATGTTTTGATATTGCTGGTCTTGTATATGAAAAACAGCATCTCAGTTTGGTTGTAATTTGCATTTCTCTTATTATAAATGAGGTTTGTATCTTTTCATATGTATACTAATACCTGTATGTCTATTGCTGGGACATATTATGCCACCCAGATAAAAAATAAATTTGTATATTATTCTCATTCAGGTTACAGGATCACTTTTCTGGTTATGCAGCCACCATTAGTAGTTTTATGCAGAATGTTGTTCAAATATACAGGATCCCTGGTCCCAAAATATCTGCTTCGGGAGCAAATTTTACAACAAAAATTGTCTATAAGTGGGTGTATTATAAGAATATAAAATTCAACTTTTACCTTGTTTTCACCTTCAAGCAATGGATAGAATGGAACTATGGAAGAGATTACAAAAATTCCACATCAAAATCCCCACCACTCTGAAATGTTAGTAGGTTTGGGTCTATTATTGGAAAATTCCCTCTTGGGACTGGTCTTAATGGACTAGCCATTATGGTGCTATCTCCCGGGTTATCTGCGTCCTAGCAGATAAGACCAAGGGACAGGGAAAAATAAAGTGAAGGAAATAAATTTGATTAATAAGTCATACCACTGTCCCATTCCAGGTATGTTTTGTCATAATCACCATGAAGGTCCTACAAATAAAAGACTTGAACATTTCTTTGTTGAAGCCAAGTGAAGAAAAAAAGTAAATCTTGCTTGTTAACTGAATTTTTACAAAAAAAAATATATGATTCATGAAAATAGAAGCTAAAAATCAATGTAATAATATAAATATATAAAAAATAATATAAAATAATGAGATTTCCCACTTATTAAACCAGATCAAGGACTTATGACTTTATGATCCACCAAAAATATTATGTAAAAATGACAATTTCCTTTGACCAAATAGGAGGCAAGTTATGGGTTAATTATGAAAGAATTAATGCTTGAGAACCCAAGAAAAGCTTATGTGGAACTGAACAAGTATAAGAAAAATATAATTTTAACACCCCCAATTTATTTAATATTAAGAAGTTTTATGTGATAAAAGTTTTACCTCTCCAGTCTGGGTCCCCAGTCCTATTCATTCTGATGATAAGCTACTCTTGATCATGGCTGTCATTTTGATTTAATTTACCCAAATTTCTCTGATCACAAGTATACATGGGGTCTGGAAAGCAGCCATCTTTATTTAGAGCTTATCTGGAAAGCACTCATGAGGCTCTCTAAAAAAAAAACAACCCTCAGTTTCCACACCAGAGACCAGCTACAGACACCCTTAAATATTAATTACATCTAATCACACATCTGGATGGCATCTGTAGGTGGAGACAGCTTTGCGGGAGGGGAAAGACTGTTCCACCATGGTTACTGGGAAATCGAATCTATGAAGAAAAACAAATGTTAATGATAATTGACATGCATAAAGCTTAAGTCGGTCTCGAGGTGCCTGGTATCAGGACTGAGTTTTAAAGTACACTGATTTTATCTAACAAAGCCTAACGATAAATGTTTCTATTAACGCGCAAAATATTCAGTAAGCATTTGCTGGTACTATGAGTGGTGGAGATCTCAAAATAAATTTCATTTTTAAAAACCTCAAGTGAAATAAAGAATCAGTCTAATATAATTAAAATAACAAATGGAGAAGTACATAGAAATATTAAGAATCAAACCCTGCTGGGTATGCACAGGAGATTAGGCTGTTTTAAGACTTTACATGGAACGGAATCATATTTGAATATAAAATTTGCCTGGATTTCACTGGGGTCATCCAAACTTTAAAAATTCCATGGAATAAAGAACTAGGTCAAATTGAATAAGAATCAGCTTGGCTTCAGGGGCAGGGAGACTACGTAAATGAACGAGCAATGCTATAATGTGGTTTGAAACGGGTAAGTCTGTCAACATTTCATCGTGGGTCAGACTTGGCCCACATTCAAAAGGCTGAGGTTGTTGATTGGTTAGAATAGCAAAGGAGTGAAACTTGATTTAATGGACAAACGGAAGTAGGAAATTTCTCAAAATAAATTATTAAGACCCCACCACCTAAAAAAAAAAAAAGAGACCCCACCACCCAAGACTGTGTGTTTAGTTCTGGAGTATGATTTTTTTCCTTTTTTATTAAAGTATAGCTTATTTACAGAAAAGTGCACAAATTAGAAATATACACTTAGATGAGTTATCATGAAAGGAACATATCTATGTAACTACCACTTAGGTCAAGGAATAAAATATGACTACCACCCCTGGAGGCCACCTCATGATCTTTCCAATTTTAGCCTTTGCCTCCTGTGGAAAGACAAACTTCTAACACTGTAGATTAATGTCACCTGGCTTTGTACTTTATAAATGAAATTATACGCATGTATTCTTTTGTATCTGGCTTCGTTTGTTCAATATTATGTTTGTTGAGTTTCCTCCATCTTTCCTCCATGAAACTACAAGAGTTTCATGTTCTTGTAGTTTGTTGATTTCATTTTAGGGTGTAATCTTATCGATAGCACCTCAAATGTGTATAAAGTGAGATTTGCTGAGAATGGTACAATAGCCACTTGTGAGCCTCAGGAGTGCCAGTTCATTTTTGATCTTCCAATCAATAAACTGTCCCACCTGCCGGCACTATGCTTATATATCCACTAGTGCTCAGTGGGTTGTTTTACTCCTCTGGGTCGGGAGTCTAAAATCATAGTCACTGCAGCAGAAATAGGAAAATCTGGCTCTGTTCTAAGAGGCTGTTATTACATATTCAACTATTCCTCTATCTACGGGAAAAGACTTAGCAATTCTAACAATTGCTCAAGAAATCACTGGCAACTTAATTAGAGCATCCAATGTTTATATCAGTAACCCTCACAGGACCCTAATTAATAGTGTAACTTTTATAACTACAGGAAATGTTAATTTTCAGAATAAAGTTAGAGCGTTTGGATAGAAACCACTGAGTGCCAGTAGTGTCATTCTTGAACTCAATGGACTGAGCAAAAAGGGCCTGTTTCAGTGCGTAAATCATCTTAATCTGTATCTTAGGTTAATATAAAATAAAGAGGTTTTGATTTGCATTTCTCTGATAATTAGCAATGTTGAACATCAATGAGATTATCACCTCACACCAGTCAGAATGGCTACCATCAAAAAATCCACAAACAATAAATGCTGGAGAGGGTGTGGAGAGAAGGGAACCCTCCTACACTATTGGTGGGAATGTAAATTGGTGCAGCCACTATGGAGAACAGTATGGAGGTTCCTTAAGAAACTAAAAATAGATACCATATGATCCTGCAATCCCCCTCCTGGGCATATACCCAGAGAAAAATATGTTCCAAAAGGATACATGCACCCCAATGTTCACTGCAGCATTATTTTTCAATAGCCAGGACATGGAAGCAACCTAAATGTCCATTAACAGAGGAGTAGATAGAGAAGATGTGGTATATATATATATACAATGGAATATTACTCAGCCATTAAAAAGAATGAAATAATGCCATTTGCAGCAACATGGATGGACCTAGAGATTGTCATACTGAGTGAAGTTAGACAGAGAAAGGCAAATATCGTATGACATTGCTTATATGCGGAATCTAAAAAAAAGATAAAAATGAACTTATTTACAAAACAGAAACAGACTCACAGATTTAGAGAACAAATTTATGGTTACCGGGGGAAGGGTGGGGGAGGAATAGTGAGGGAGTTTGGGATTGACATGTACACACTGCTATATTTGAAATGGATAACCAACAAAGACCTGCTGTATATCACAGGGAACTCTGCTCAATATTATGTAACAAACTAAATGGGAAAAGAATTTGAAAAAGAATAGATACACGTATATGTAAATATATATATATATATATATATATATATATATGAGGCCATAGAGGTGGATGTTAAATGAGCGCAATGATGAAACAAATAAATCTGACAAATTAGTAGGCAATTTAAAACTTGTGAATGGAGGACCCTAAGCTGCTGAGGAAAATGCCTTCTTGCCTAGCAACTCGCAGCCTTGCTATGTTTGGGCTGGGTACCTATTTTTAGTTGTCTTCTGTTACTGAGCCATGTGAATGCCGCCCCCTTCTTTCATTTAGCTTTGGATAATGGCCAAACACCAGGATTTACTATGCCTTAAATAGTATAGCTCCCATCTGTTCACAATCAATAGGAAAAAAAAATGCGATGTGGAATACGCCATCGTCTCTTGGCCATTCTTGCCACATCAGACTGACAGAGGTTTAAGCTATTGGTCATGTGACTTTGCTTTCTTCTTTTTTGAACTTACGGCATTCGTAAACCACCATGAAGGGGGTATGGTATGGCAGTGCTTAATCCAGGTTTTCTCCAGGAACTAAGTTATCTAAGTCATAACAAGGGAAATAAAATAAAAGCATCGGATATTTTTAAGTATTTGTCTTGCACAATATCCTGAGAATATTTGCATGTAGCTCTTTCGGGCTCTCTCTATTAGAGAATAGAAGAAGACTGCCTCTGTGCCCCAAGTGAGAGAGGAAAAATAGTCATTGGCTATAGTGTAGTCAGCTTCCACTGTATTATGCTAGGGCAAACAATCCAAAAATATATGTGGCTCACGATAACAAAGTCTATTTCTTGTCCATATTGCATGTTGCCTGGAGGTCAGCTGTGGCTCTGCTCTATGTGTCTTCCCTGTTCGAAGTTCTAGAATAAAGGAGCAGCCCCTACCTGGAATATGCCATTATCATGGCAGAGGGAAATGAACAATGACAGAACCTTGAAATGGTTCTTAAATTTTCTGCTCACGCTGGCTTATATCCCCTGTGCTCACATTCTCTTGGCTAAAGGAAGTAATGGCAAGTTGGACAGCCACTGGGCAGGAAGGCTACTGCTCTTCCGAGGAGGAATATCAGGGAGAAGCCTGGTGAACAAGGGTCTGATAGGAAGAGTCACCAATATTTTGGAAAAAAATAATACAATTCACTAGAGCCAACATCACTGTCAGTTAATCATCTTGGGTATAAAAGAAAAAGACTTTATCTCAAGAGGGAGATGCCATGGTGGGAACTATTTGTGGAATTTAACTGGAAAAGATCCTTTCTGATCTAACCTCTCCTTCTGAAACAGGTGATTGACGAGACAGTGAGGATATTTTAACTGATTGAATCTTTAAAACAAGGAGAATGAGCTCACAAGTAGAATCCTGAGAAGCCAGTGAAAGAACAATCAAATTATTAACGTATTTTTACTTGAGAAGAAAATAAAGGAGCTTGGCTGGAAAACGCTTCAGACTGATAACTATCTTTTAGTATGCTCAACCTTTCACTCGTTTCCTTGTTGGAATAACTTTGAAATTAATTTGGACTCTCATAAGAAACAAACACCTGCTCCTCCATTTTTAACAATCCCTTTATATAATACTTCCGTTGACAGAATATTTGCACAACCACAACTTCCGGACTTTACTCTTAGAACTACAAATTCCAGGGAAGAAATTGATCTTATGCTCTCTTTAATCCCAAGTCCCTTGGAAAGGATTCATTCATCCAACCTGATGCCTATGTCTGCTCATAAACCAATCACCAATGCCTAGGGATGGGGAAGGGGTCAGAGTAGTGATAGATAGATAGATAGATAGACAGACAGACAGACAGACAGACAGACAGATAGATAATTTCCATGGACTTATGTGAGTAGCTAGGGAGTGGTAACCCCAAATAAAGCTGAGAAGATAATCCCACAGATGATGAACACAACCATTCCTGCCTGTGGACTCGTGCTTGCCCCTGGCCTTCCAGCTTCCCTCTTGGCTCTTTTTAAAGAACTTTATAAAAATAAATAAAAGATAAAAATGAGGGAACGGTTAAGAAAATAGTGATATATCAATTAAATGGAATATTATGTACTTGTTAAAATGATATACATGAATATGGGTAATATTTCTGTTAAGTGGAAAAACCAGTATACAAAATGATCAAATCACTGTGATGAATATTATTTAAAATTTGATATATAACCCAAATTGAAAGGCAAAAAATCACAAAAAGGGTTGTTTATCATTAATATGTTCAATCATAATATATTTAATTATATTGTCCCCTTAAGTGACATTTTGTGAAACATCAAGTCATTAATATGTAGGTTTCAGGTATATTTATATTTGTACATAACATTTATGTCCACACAAAAACCTGGACACACATGTTTATAGCAGCTTTATTCCTAATTGCTAAAACTTGGACATAATTAAGGTGTCCTTTCAGCAGGTAAATGGATGAACAAAATGTGTTACATTCATAAAATGAAATATTATTTAGCAATATAAAGAACTGAGCTATCTAACCATGAAAAAAAATAGAGGAAACTTAAATGCCTCTTGCTAAGTGAAAGAAACCAATCTGAAAAGGCTACCTACTGTACAATGCCAACTGCATGACATTCTGGAAAGGTCAAAAAGACAAAAGATTAGTGGTAGCCAGGGTTTGAAGTAAGGAGGGAGGATGAATACGTGGGGCTGAACACAGGAGATGGTGTATAGGGCAGTGAAACTCTTCTATATGATACTGTAATAGTAGATACATGTCACATTATACACGTGCCAAAATCCATAGACTACACGACACAAACTATGGACTTTAGTTAATAATAATGTAACAATATTGGTTTCTCAGGGAATTCCCTGGCTGTCCAGTGGTTAGGATTCTGAGCTTTCACTGCTGAGGGCACAGGTTCAATTCCTGGTTGAGGAACTAACCCACAAGCCAAGTGGTACATCCAAAAGCAAAAAGCAAACAAAAACAAACAAACAGCAAAAAAACCCCACAATACTGGTTCATCAGTTGTAACAAATGTACCACTAAAGCAAGAACTTAATAGGGGAAACTGTGTGAGAAGGAGGGAAAGGATGTGAGGATATATAGGAATTCTCTGTATTTTCTGCTCAATTTTATGTAAACCTAGACAGCTCTTAAAAATTGAGTTTATTAATTTTTAAAAATGGAATGAAGATAGTTTGACTCATAAGCTCTGAGTCTGTTTCTTAAAAGGTCAGTTAAATGTTTCCCATAGTCCATTTTATACTTTCTTTAATAGACAATATAGTAGTCCCCCCTTATCTGTGGTGTTTAGGGTCCAACCCCTACCAGTGGATGTCTGAAACGAAATATAGTACCAAACATATATGTGTATATATACATATATTATATATATATATACACACACACACACTATTTGTTTGCCCATGATGAAGTTTAATTTATAAATTAGGCACAATAAGAGATTAACAACAATAACTGATAATAAAATAGGACAATTATAACAATATACTATAATAAAAGTAATGTGACTGTGGTCTCTCGCTCTCAGATTATCTTATGGTACAAATTTAATGCCTTTTCCATCTTAACTAAGCACTTACCATGCACTGTGGCCTTAACTTTTGCAACTTGAGGTACAACAGCAAAACTAGCATGAATTTTTTTTTCCTTGTTCACAATTTCAAGGATAACAGATTCATTCCTCCCATGGATCTTAGCTACCTCAGCATACGATTTCTTTTCTTTCCTTATTAAGCAGAGAACTTTCACCTTTTCACTTAAAGGAAGCACTTTATGGCTTCTCTTTGGCATATCCAAATTGCCAGCATCACTACTCTTGTGCTGTAGGGCCAATATTAAGTAAAATAAGGGTGACTTGAACACAATCACTGTGCTACTGCAACTGTAGATCTGATAACTGATAAAGCTACTAAGTGACTAACAGGCAGGATACCCTGGACAAAGGGATGATTCACCTCCCAGGCAGGACAGAGCGGGATGGCACGAGATTTCATCACTACTCAGAAAGGTGCAAATTTAAAAATTCTGAATTGTTTATTTCTGGAATTTTCCATTTAATATTTTTGGACCACAGTTTACCACAGGTAACTGAAACCATGGAAAGTGAAACCGTAGATAAGGTACTACTACTATATTTTTCCCCCAGATTTGTCTGAGCAAATTCTGTAGGGAATGAATAAAGGAGATGTCACTTTGGTCACCAGAGCCTGGATAAGGAGACTCCCCTTGAAAACATCTTGGAAAAAATTAAAAGGAAAGTATATTTTTTGATATGAAGTAATATCAAAATATAAGGTAAAAATTATAACTAAAATTACTATGTAGGAAATGAAAACCTCTTTTGAATTTAACATTAGTTGTACAGAGCTAAGCAAAATCAAACCTGTTAAATGAGTCTGTGGCTATAAACAGTAGGATTTAATGAAGTATTATCATTGCTGTTCCCTTAAAAAAAAAAAAAAAGTCTTATTTTGGAAGACTCTGTCTTTATTAATGCTGAAATTTGGTCCAAAATCGATATTCTCATGTTTGCTTCTGCTTCTAATTAAAGTGTGGAATTTCTGTTAATCAAATCTGAGTGAATTTCCGCAATTGTAGATTTTCTCACTAACAAGGAGTGTAGGAAGGAGACTTTTATTTCTCTGATTAATGCATTTGGCACCAATAATTTAATATCTTACAGGGACAATCTGAGTGTATTGTTTGCAAAGTTTGCCCTCTCCTCAATTCTAATCTGAAATTCAACTGCTGGAGTAGAAAGGAAAGTTCAGACTGCTTGCATTCTTGGTGATAACTCCCTGAGTGCCTGCAATATGCCTATTCCTATCTTTTCATGTGTATTTGACTTGATCCTTCAGATTCTAAACTCTTCCAGGGCTGTTTCTTATATGCTTTTGTACCTAAGCTTAAGTACCTAAGAACAGTATGTGCTTAATAAATATATGCTATTAATAATGATATTATTCAAACTTTTGAATTCTAAGAAATATACTCCCAAAGTATTTTAAGTGTTGATATTACTATTTAAAGAAATGAATTCTTTGATTCACTGAGGAATCCTGGTATCTTTAGGGCATTGAGTCTTCAGGACACTAGAATCTCTAAGAACTAGTTCCTAAAAATTAAATATTAACTAGGTCATAATCTGTTACATTAACATGTAAAATCAAGAGGCTCAGGAACAGCAATTAAAATTTCAAGAAATTCATCTTAGAATTGAATTCTTAGATTTAATTCATTTTCGTGTTGATAATGGTATCGTAATGTCACCATTTATTTGCACTTGCTAAGAATCAGACAATGTGCTACTATGTTTGTTACGTGCTATATATTATATAACAATCACTATGAAAAGTTACCTTTAACTTTTAATAGATTCTTCTTTTACTTACAATAAAATCCATGATCTCCTAGACCTTCCTCAATCTCATCTCATGTCACCCTTCCCTTGCTCTTTATTTGTTAGCTAAGTGGCCTTTTTAAGGCTCTTTCTAACTCCTGAGCCTTTGCCCATGCTGTTCCCTGTGCTTTTCTGTTCTTCACTAGCAAACTCCATTCTTTACCTTTCAGTTTACCAGTCATTTCTCTGGAGAGACCTTCACTGACACCTTCCCAAATCTAAATTTGGTCCCCCTTTTTATTCTTTCTCATACTGTACCCATTCTTGTCCTCTATTATCATTCATTAAAATTTGTGATTATCTGTTTAGTTACATATTTGTATTTAAATACCTATCTCCCTCACTAAGTAAGAGGCTCCAGGAGGGCAGGGAACACCTCTAATTTGTGAAAGACACTTATTATATTTATTGAATGAATGAATGAATTCACCAGAAAGGAATTAGAGTTATAGTGTTGAAGCATGGTAATTTCTAAACTGTAATATTAAATTACTTTATTTTATTTGGTGGCTTTTTTCCAGTTTGATCCTGCTGGGTTTTTTTTTTTTTTATTATTGAGACATAATTGACTTATAAGTTTAAGATGTACAACATATAGATTTGATCAATTTATATTGCAATATGATTGCCATTGTAGTGACAGTTAGCACCTCTATCATGTCACATAATTATCATTTCCTAGTGATGGGAACTAAGATCTAGTCTCTTAGAAAGTTTAATGTATACAGTACAGTTTTGTTGTCTGTAATTACTATTTTGTGCATTAGATCTCTAGGACCTATTTATATACTAGCTTCAAGTATGTACCTTTAAACATCTCTCCCATTCCCCCACCAGCCAGCATCTAGTAACTACCATCCACTCTGTTTTTTCAAATTTGGTTTTTTTGTTTGTTTGTTTTGAGCTCCACATATAAGGGATATCAAACACTATGAGTCTTTCTCTGACTTATCTCACTTAACATAATGTCCTTTAGGTCCACCTATTTTGTCACAAATGGCAGGATTTCCTATTTTCTCATTGCTGAATAGTCTTCCATTGTGAGTGTGTGTGTGTGTATCATATCTTCATTATACATTCATCCACTGATGGACACTTAGGTTGTTTCATTACTTGGCTATTGTGAATAATGCTACAATAAACACAGGAGTGATATAGCTCTTCGACAAATTGTTTTCTTTCCTTTGGATATACACCCAGAAGTGGGATGGCTAGAACTTATAATAGTGGAAATAGCTTAATTTTAAAATAGTTATCCCCAAAATATTACTAAAAAGTTATTATGTGTCTAAATACAATATCCTCTTGCTTTTTTTGTAACTTCGATAAACATTTAAAAAAATAATCCCTTATTTTATGGTTAAAGTGATGATTATTTTCCCACAGAATTAAAAGCCATCTTAACTCTGAAACAACCCTTTGATTTTGTCATAAGGGAGATTGAATAAAATATTCAGAATATCAAACATGGAATACTTCAAAACATCAAGCTTAAAACAGAAAACAGAAATAGCCTTATGGGATCATTTTACCAAAAGCATCCTTTCGTGGATGGTTAGATTTCAGTTAGTTCCAAAAAGCCTTCTCCAAATATCCCTACACTAAGATCTCCAGTTTTCCACACCATTTATAGCACTCATATTTTTCAATTAATTATATATACATAACTTTGAATTGATATTTTGCTGTTTTATTTCTTATCTACCCAAATAGATGTAATGCTTCTTCTAGAAAGTAGAGACTGTTTCTTAAATTTCTTTATACTATCCCCATCACAGTCCAATGTACATGGATTGCATTTGCTAAATAATTCCTAATTATTTTATTGCAATGACGAATCCAATGCAATGACCAGCAAATAGTTTTGACTCTGCTGCTTTCACTATGAGTAGGAGCCATTGCAAAAAAGTTCATGGAGATTGCACAGAAAGGGAGCATTTTCCATCTGAGCTTAATATTTATGGAATGTCCATTATGTCCCAGGGTTTTAATAGATACTTTTCTCATTTGATTCTTCCAAAAACGTGTAAGATTGTTATTTGATATTATTCTGCCATTGGAGAAACAAAGTCTAAGTTAATTTTTAAGACCAGCTAGCTAATAGGAGTTCAAATCTAGATCTATTTGATTGCAAGATAACTCTTTCCACTAACCCATCATACCTTTGGAGAACAGAAGGAACTACACAATGGTGGGTGTGAATTGAAAGAGAGAAAGGAAATAAAAAGGGAAGAAGTAAAGAAGCCTAAGTTTAGAAGTTGAAATGGTGATCTGGAGAGAAAGAAGCTGAGACTTTTCCTCTCACTTCTGCTGAAACTAAAGTTACGTGTTCAGCAGATATTACAGTAATTCAAGGAACCAAACAATTGCTGAGACCATGCACCAATTGATGGGGCTGCCTGTGTGTATCTATTGTACTAGAGACCAGGAAGAAATTCCCACAGTGAGATCCCAGAGATGACAAGGCAGAGTGACATATCGGTGGCACACAAAGATGATGGCTGACCGGCTGGACAGGACACAGGATGGCAATGTTCTCTCCCTCTTGGGCTGTTGTGAACCAAGGGAGGGACTCCCTGAATATTAGGATATCAAAGATAAGAACAGTTCGGAGTTTTCTTTTGTCTTTCATATACCATTCATTGTCCTGAAGCTTTTTAAAAATATTATTTTATATTTCTTTAAAACTTTTTAAACATAGTAGTAAGGCCACAAGAAGATTGTAAGTACCTGTACTATAGTTCAGATATCTTCAGCTCAGGGGAAGAAGAGGAAATTATGCTAGAACAAATGCATAGAAATGATTATTTTTGAATTCACAAGAAGTATGCTAATAAAAATTTCTCTCATATATATGTCATTCCATATGAATAGTGAATATATGAATAAATGAAGCGTGAAGTAAAATTCTGAGAAAGTACAACTATCTGGCAGGAAGGTCTATATTTGCAAAGATGCTAAAATAATCCTAACTTTAAAAAAAATCTAACTCTTAAAAATTATTTGGTAAGTATTCTTTCTGAGTTTCAGTGTGAAAATGCAGGATATTTATCTGACTTATTCCAAAAATCATTAGAAGTTTAAAGTGGCAGTTCTCTCTACACACACTGGTGGTGAAATTCTTCAGAACGTACTTTAGAGACCATGATGTCACCACAGATCACCTTCATGATTTCCAATAAGTTGCAAATAATTAAAGTACATTGTTCCTAAAATTCATAAGTCTTTTTGAAATTTTCATTTCTTTCTCTTTAAAAAATTCTTGGTGACTTCAGACTTCTAAAAGTATGTATTGTCTTACAAGACTTTTTCTAAATTGCTATGAGCTATTAGAGTGTGACATTTTGATAATGACTTTTTTATATGGAACTTTGAGCTGGCAGGAAACAAGAAAATGGAGTGGTTGAAGCTGGAGGTACAGAATTTACCTACTTGCTAGAGACTCCAAAGGTCAGGGCCAAAAGGAAACAAGCGTGTCGCCATCCGTAATTCTTCTCACTTCCTGAAGGCCTTGCAATAATCTGTTGCCACAAAGTGTTCTAAGGAACAATACTTCCGTAAGAGGTTCACTACCAAAATTCGGTGATAAAATAAGTTAGGGAAATGGTTCATATTAGATCCACCCTCATGTAGACCCATGGGGGTCTTTATGCATGTTAGCTTAGTGGAGTCTTCAAAGAGTGCTGAAGTAAAGAAGCTTCTTTGTCTTGTAATGCCTGATGTTTCCTAAACTTATTAGACATTGGAAAACTTTCCTCTTCCAGAGAGAATGTAGTAGTTTCCTTCAGACCTCAGAGTCCAGGGAATAGACTGTGGAAAATTGTTATATAGGGTTTGTATTAGTGGGGTCT
The DNA here is from genome assembly GCF_949987515.2 of Delphinus delphis. Classification (NCBI taxonomy): domain Eukaryota; kingdom Metazoa; phylum Chordata; class Mammalia; order Artiodactyla; family Delphinidae; genus Delphinus; species Delphinus delphis. Next base: position 49,631,235 of record NC_082699.1, read on the forward strand.
GCAGAGAATATGTATGTATGTATGTATACCCACACACACACACACACACACCCACACCCACACACACCCACACACACACACACACATGATGGGGGGGTTAGGGTTATAGAGAGAGAGGGGGGCACTGAGATTTATTATGAGGAAGTGTCTCATGCAATGATGAAGGCTGAGAAGTCTCATGATCTGCAAGTGGGAGACCCCAAAAAGCCAGTGGTGTAATTCACTCAAAGTCCAAAGGCCTGAGAACCAGAGGAGCTGATGATGTAAATCCCAGTCTAAGGGCAGGAGAAGATGAGATGTTCCAGTTCAGTCAGTGAGACGGGAAAAAGGGCTGAATTCCTCCTTCCTCCACCTTTATGTTCTGTTTAGGCCTCCCTGGATTGAATGATGCTCAACCACTTTGGGGAGGGCAGACTACTTTACAGAGTCCAAGGATTCAAATGTTAATCTCATCCAGAAACACCTCACAGATACACCCAGAACAATGTTTATCTAGGCACTCTTGTTGCTTGCCCAAATTGACACAACATTAACCATCACAGGGTTTAATGGGAAGACTACAACATGAACAACCAAAACAAAAATCAGGGCAATAAAGGGTTAAAACCACAATAACACAAACTTCATTTAAAACCCATGTATGGTTCAAATATTTGCATGCTGTCATGTACAAAAACTATTTATACTGTTTGGAAAGAAAACAAGTCCCCCAAATGTGAAAAACTACAAGTTATTCTAAGTGAGCTTATCTTGATTCATTATTAAAAACTGCACTGTCAGCATGAAGCTATGCTGTAGCTTTAATGGGTGCCCCAGCTATGTTTTCATATAGGCATAATTGGGTTTCATAGTATGTGATTTTCATAGGTGCAAAGAGAGACTCATGGTGTAGAGGAGTGTTTTCTTTCCAGGTATCAATTTTGCTCGATCCTATTTATTCTCATCAAGCTTTTGACAAATTTTCACACTAGTGGAAAAACACATAGCACAGTCAGTATCATCTGAGAGGAGTGAGCAAACAATCACTTCAGCTGTCCTACCCCTTCATCATTACAAAGCAAAACAAATTTTGACCTCACCTTTCACACTCTGTTCCACTCTCCACTTCCATGATGTCAGTCAGGCTCTGAACATCCAAACAGATACAATAATTGACATGTGGCTATCCACAGTGACTCTAACAAAGGAGAAAGCCAAGGGAAGTAAGGTATTCTACCTTTAAGACTATGGCCCTAAAGAACCTCTATCATGAAAGTATTTATAAAAAGGTAGATAATTGTTTTTACTTAAATGTGGGTAATTGGGTAATTAATCTAGCTGAAGGGAGAAAAACCTGCAGAAATGGATGTGTCCATGATAAACGTTTTAACCAATGGAATTTGAAGATCTTTGTGAATGGATAGCCCAAATCTAATCTGTCATGAAACAATCAGATCACACTGATTGAGCTCTAAACATAAAACCAAGTGACCTGGCAGCGTGGGGAATAAGCACCATGGTTTTTGTCTTGCTGCACACTTTGAGGCTGTTCCTTTTTCAGGTAGTACTCAGACTAGATAAGCCAGTATATAAAAGCTAGTATATTTTAGACATAACTCTCCATTGGTTTTTTTTTTTTAATGTTGAGCCTTCTTTTAACTTATTTATTTTTATTTTTGGCTGTGTTGGGTCTTCGTTTCTGTGTGAGGGCTTTCTCTAGTTGTGGCAAGCGGGGGGCCACTCTTCATTGCTGTGCGCGGGCCTCTCACTATCGCAGCCTCTCTTGTTGCGGAGCACAGGCTCCAGACGCTCAGGCTCAGTAGTTGTGGCTCAGGGGCTCTAGAGCACAAGCTAGTAGTTGTGGCTCACGGGCCTAGTTGCTCCGCGGCATGTGGGATCTTCCTAGACCAGGACTCGAACCTGTGTCCCCTTCATTGGCAGGCAGATTCTCAACCACTGTGCCACCAGGGAAGCCCTCTCCATTGGTTTTGACCTTGTTGCTGTTGTTCAATGAAGAGAAAGAGGAGTAAAAAAGGAAGGGAAGAAGTAAAAACAGGAAGAGAAGGAGGAAAGGAGGAGGAGGGGACGGAGAGAGAGGAGGGTTCCCTTCTGGGAACAAAGTAATAGTAACAAAACCAAGTTTTAATGATTCCACACCATGTTCTAAAAAGAAAGAGTGTTTCTTCTGGAGACTTATGCTTAAAAAGGGGGAAACATCTTTTCAGAAAACCCAGGAAATCCTTCCTCACATCTCAGTGAGGTCTCATGCCTTTCGGTGAGGACATTTATGTCAGTTCCTCTGTTGCCAAGGAAGCAGTCAGCTTCCTTTGAGGTACCGGGACACTATTGGAGAGATGAGCATATGGGAACAAAATTCTGGGTATTATCATGAAGGAAGGAATCAGGAAAGGGATGCTGGCAACCAGTATTTTCCCCTACTCGATGATTTTCTTAAAAGAGAAATTTTTATTTTGTAATACAGTACTAATTTTATATTCCTTTGTATTGTTAAATTAATTAAACAAGGAGGCCTCTTAGACTGAGGTGTCTCTCATGCTGTGGTGATCCACGAAAACAAACCTCAGTCTAAGCTTGTAAATGCCTCAAGGTCAGAAAGTGAAACCCAAGGACAACCAATTTGAGCTTTGCTCAAATAAACAAAAATTTTAATATGCCTCAGTTTATCTTTTAACAGTTTAATTTCCTTTCATTTTCTTATTTTTTTTAAAGACTCAGTTGGCTTCAGCTGTGCTAAAGACACACAATCGAGTTTTGCTTGTTTTTTAAAAAATATACTCTAACCAGAGTGTCAAAGAAGGAAGTGTGCAGAGCCAGAAAGATGACTGCAGTGACCGGGGGACAGTCACGACTGCTTAGTCAGATGCTCTCCCCCCCCGGACCTGGAGTTTCCCCTTGGTAATGGCAGAGAGTGTGTTCCTGCTGCCCCACCATTCAGTCAGCCTTCTGCTAGTCACAGCACCCTGGTTTTCCTGCTGAACAACCTCTCTCAGTTCTCAGACTGAGGGGTACTTTGGGGCTGACCCCATTCTCAGGCTCTAAGGGCGCACACATAATGCAGACTTGGTCAAAGAACCACCTTCCCCGGGCCATAGTAATTGGCTTAGGGATAGGCAAAACCCACGTTTTGTCAAAAAGGACCCAAACAAGCAGCACATACATCTTTCCCACTGAACCTGATTACCTGGCTGCATATAGCTTAGAATAACCAGCAGCCATTATGACCACTGTGTAAAGAGCTTCCCTGAATTGAAAGCTAATACAAAAGAAAGCACAGTTAACAGGTTGAGAGAAATGACATCAGGTGAGCCTGATGACATTGTTTGAGCACCTGTATCCAGTTATGCGTGAAGTTAACATTCCTCTGGGCTTTACGGTTTTATGGCCCAAGGCATTGCCTTTATTAAGCTACAGCTGAGCTTCTCTCTTGCAGCAAAATTCACCGATTCACCTTTCCATTGCTAAATTTTGGAGGTAAAAGTTTTATTCCATTACATTTATTTCCTTGTACTTATCCTTTGGCATTTCTTAGCCTTCACTGAATTTGTTTTCCATGACAAAATACCAATTTACAATGAAAGGAGAAATAGACAACTACCTCCTACATGCAGGCTTTCTGGATTTTTGCAGCTAGAAATAATCTCCGCTTCCTTTAAACTCCCATGAGACTTTATTTCTCTAATATTTCACTTTTTTCTAACATTTTTGTTCTTATTCAACATGTAATGCTTCTTAAGACATAGTCTACATCTGATTCAATTTTGTACCCACACAGCATCTAATGCATTTCCTTTATTAAATTCTTACCTAAAATTGGAAGAATAAACAAATGTAGTCAGTGCAAACACTATCTTAGTACCACTCTAAGCCTTTTGTTGTCTTTTAAAATTCAAATAGGGTTTCTTTTGCATTTTAGGAGTGAAGAATTTTCAGAAACTTGCTTTATGTTGTGGAAAAGAACTAAATGAATCCAATAAGTAAACAAGTACAAAAAGCTAGTTATAAAGTGCTAGCCTTTAATATTATTGTCTTACCAACACTTGATCCCTTAGCTCTGCCTCCAAAACGGCTTTCAAATTACCTCCCAAGCTCCTTTGGAGAGCACAGTCCTGAACTCTGCCGGACAACACTTCCAGGGTAATTTCTAAAGGCAAGAAGAGCAAAGCTATTTGTCCTGGGCAAGCACACGCAAAGTCAGGAGGGGAAAATAAAGGGTAGCAAAGGGCAGCTGACCATTTGGAATGGAATGGAAAACACCAAAAGATATTAAAGTTAGGTTATGAGCGGAAGTCAAAGTCAAGAAATGGTAGAAGCAACTCATATGTTAGGCAGAGGGCACTGCAAAGAACTTTGCTAGTTTCAAAAGGCTCTCCCCAAAGCTCCTCGGGTACTGCCTCTTGGTATCTGATATACACCCAAAGAGAGGAAAACGTATAGACAAATCCCAAACCTCGAAATATGATTCATAAACTAGTTTCTCTTTTACTTTATATTCAAGAAAGCATTTTAAAATTCCAAATATGTACTTTCTATATTACAGACTCTGCAACCATTGTAGTACCTCTTCTTTCCCTCACAACAATCCTGGGAACTTGATGCTATTCTTTTCCTCTTCTTACTAATGAGGAAACTGAAACACAGAGTAGCTGTCACTTCTATAACATCACTTGTCTAGGAAGAGAAGTGAGAATTAGAACCCGAGTCTTTTGACACAAAACCTGTGATGTCCAAGGAGAAAGCTTCTTTCAGCTCACGACAGTGAAGCATATTTCAATATAAATTTAGTATACACTGTTCATGTGTTCTTGAGCTCTTGAAAATAGGAAATGTTAAGAATCAATGTCTGCTTTAAAATTATCACAGTGAGTCATAAGAAAGGTGAGCATAAGGAAATATTTGGGGGAAAGAAAGGGGTTAAATGGCTTTCTCTGTGTTTCATTCCAATCTTCTGATATTAGAGGATTGTGAATAGTTATATATTTCCTTATTCTTTGTCTTCCTCTACATTTTTTTTCTCTGGTGGATTAAAAAGACAGACACTGAGGTGACTAGAAAAGCTAGATGAGATTATGCTGTACTGGACAAACTAGCTTGTTTAGGAAAGACTTAGGTTCCTTTCATTAAAGAAGGCACATTTAGAGAAGAAAGAAGTAGGCATAAAATTGACAACTCAGAGGATGAAATGAGAGAGCAAGCCAACTGTGTTGTGGTATCGCTTTACTTTTTTAACAAGGGGGTGTTCTTGAGAAACCTTGAAAAGGACAGAGTTTTACTGAAATAATTCAGAACTGTAATTTATAAGATTTATACTCACTAGAACATAATAGAACTAAATTCTGTTGTGAATTTAGTTCACCTCTCTCTTCCTCTACCTGAAAGAACATTTAACACATCTGTCTACCTGACATTTCAAAATTCTGATTTGCCTTGTGAGAAAAACGAAATCTCTCTGACATACCCAATGAGTAAACTGTGTAGGAAGGAGGAAATCTGTCCGCCTCCATGTGGGGGAAAAGACTGAGGATACTGACTGAGGACATGAGGCGGGGGGAAAAGCCCAGATAAAGGAGGGAGAAGTAAAACGATGTAGAAAAGATTTAAAGACATTGCGAAAGAGAGGACAATAAAACCAGGAGCACCGGTTTGTACTTAAGTTATGCATTGGCTCTCTCTGTCTGATTATTTATCCATATGGGTGGTGTATCTTCCCAACTGGGCTGTGAGCTCCTTTCAACTCCAGCACCTAGCTAAAAGTTTTTCTCTGCCACTAACTGCCAAAAATCTTTGGCTGTCTACTCATCAGAAAGAACAAAATGGAGATTTTTTTTTTTTTTAATGTCCAAAGACAAAATCTCTTCCTATTTTGTGAAAACCTTAACTGAAAAGAGAATTATCCCACAAGGGAAAAGGAAGAGAGGTAAGTGCTTTGAGGGAGTTGAGGGAAAGAGCAGAGAGAGGACGAGCTCCTTCTAGCCCAGTGAGCAGAAGAGAACCATACTTTTTTTTTTTTTTTTTTTGCGGTACGCGGGCCTCTCACTGTGGTGGCCTCTCCGTTGTGGAGCACAGGCTCTGGACGCGCAGGCTAAGCGGCCATGGCTCACGGGCCCAGACGCTCCGCGGCATGTGTGATCTTCCCGGACTGGGGCACGAACCTGTGTCCCCTGCATCGGCAGGCAGACTGTCAACCACTGCGCCACCAGGGAAGCCCGAGAACCATAAATTTTATGAAGGGCAGGACCTCAAGAAAATGGCAAAGTTTCTTACATGCTAGGTGGCAAGATAGTGAGAGCTCTTTGACCTTCAAGGACCCAGATCTTCCTGGACACCAGCTAGTTGAGCAGTAACCAGTGAAGATCAATGAAAAGTAGGACCTTCAGATGATGGGTTGCCAATACAACATTCAGGGCTGTTGCAGAGTTCTGTTGTAGGGAGAGTTCAAGGTGTATCTAAGGCTACAATTCCCATTAGCCCTGCAGGCTGGGAGATTTGGTTGGATTAAGTTGACTCAAAGGAAACATCTCCTGCACAGATGCATTTTTGGAATAAAAATCATAGCGGCTACATATTTCAAGTGCTTTGAGTCTTTCACGGCATCAAAAAGGAAATATAATTTTATAGTAAAGTTTTTCTTATTGTTTTAAAAAATATAGAAAATTATAATGAGATAAATTAGACATAACTTCACCATCCAGAGATCGCCACTTCAGAATTCTGGTTTGTTATTCGTTCATTCTTTCCATTATCTATCTGAAAGACCAAAATGTTCTAAATGCTCTTTCATAGAAAATGGAACATTTATATAATTGTAATCTCTGTCATCTATTTCTGCTACATGTTGTATCTTCCTGGTAAAAAACACATTTAAAATTAACTTTGTAACCATATGTAGAACAACTACCTAGAGTTAGCTCTATATATCTAAATAGTTTTAATGCCAACACTTTGTGACTAAAATTTCATCATTCTCGAGGGATTATTTTTCCTAGTCATCATTCTTTTGTTCCATAGCACATCTTCAAGTAGATTACGTAGGCAATGTTGGCAACCAGTTAGTTTTCTAGGAAGCAGCACAGTATGGTGGTTTTTAAAAAATACGCATTGGCCTTAGGTCACACAGCTTAGGCTTTGAATTTCTACAATAAGTGATCTTGTGACTTTAGGATATTTATTTAACATTTCTGAGACATAAAAGTAACTACCTCCTAAGGTAACTGTAAGGATTAGATAAAACCATCTCCTCTGTTAGCCACTGAACTAGACTGGAAACTCATACATTTTCAGTGACTAATAGGTGTTATTAATATTATTCCAGGAGAAACTATTCCACTATAGCCTCTGTTGAAGAGTTAGATCCAGATTTCAAAAGCTCGATCAATGTATTTCACAATTCATAATACATTTTTAATACTGACAAAATATCATACTACATGATATGTTTGATGGTATACCTAAGGCTATACTCTATTTGATTGAGAAAAGGCAAGCATGTCTTCTATTCATCACTGTAATTCAGTTTCTAGCCACAGCATTAAGGAAAGAAAAAAAAAAAAGACGTGCATTGGAAAGAAAGAAGTAAAACTGTCTATTTGCAGATGACAGGATATTCTACATATAAAATCCTTAGTAATCTATTAAAAGGCTACTAAGAACTAATAAGTTAGCTTATAGGATACAAGATTAATATACAAAAGAAGCTGCATCTCTATATACTTGCTACAAACAATTGAAAACAAAATTAAAATAGCAATGCTATTTACAATATTAAAAAATATAGGGCCTTAGAGTCTTGGGGCAGACAGGACATAAAAAGTACCAACCCTAAAAGAAAAAAAAAAGGTTTTTTAACAACCTCTGGAAGTGGAGGAAAGAACTTGATTATTTCTATAGCTACAACAGGGAATGCCTTCAAAAACCCTCTCACTGCACTCCTTCCTCTCTTGTACAAGAGTTTGCACTACAGTCAAAATACAAGGCTTTCTCCTGGTGCTGAATGGGTCCTCAGAAGAAAGTGTAAGTCCAGGATATGGGCCTTTTAACTTCATGGTCAATCCTCACCTCCACATTTGCTTCTCTGAATTAAAAATATCATCAAGATCAGTTCCTCCTCCCTCAAATCTGGGACAATGCTCTGTAGAGAGAGTGTCCTTGTTCATTCAATCCATATTTACTGGAGGCTACTTTGTGCCTAGGCACTGTGCAAGTGTTGGAGGTATTATCTGAAACAAGATATACCCCTTCTCTCAATTAGGGTATCAGATGAGAAATTAGTCAACGGCAACCATGAAGTATTAGAGAGGAATGAGTAGGATAGGATAAATTGAGAGTATTTAGGAAGAGCATCCAGTCCACCTCTGAGTGGTGGGGATGGGGTATTAGTGATTCCAGAAAGATGATGGGAGGTGGGTAGGCGAAGCAAATGCATCTGAACTGCAGTAGCAAAATATGGCGTGTAAGTGAGCCATTCCTGGTTTCCTGTGTAGATTTTTCTCTGTTAGCATAACAGGGAAATAGCATATTTGTTATTGAGGAAGGAGTCTCTTCTCATTCCATCTTACCCTAGAAGCTTCAAATCAACACAATTTTAATTTTAACAGTAAAAACCAAAAATTTTCACCAACCATTATTTGGATAAGCCAAAAACATTACATATTTCCCTCCTTAATGACGTCTTTAAAAATTTGATATAAAATAGTGTCTTACTGATGTTTCATTTTTTCTTCTTTCTTTTGTTCCCTTGACCTCCTGTCTTATTAAATATGCATCATTTTGGTGTTTCACAAACTGTTTGCTCAATAGTAAGTGGTAAAACGAACAACAAATACACAAAAGAATATCATAATTGCCCTATGTGACCAGTATCTTCTTAGCATCTCTTTAAGTAAGTAATTATTCTGTCCTTTTTCATAAATGGAAATTCTTTCAAACACAAGTCACTGAGATGTAAGGGCATTTATAATGTTTATTACCTATTCCAAACCATGCTTCATCCTCCAAATGATTTCACATCCAATCTTGTTTTAGCACAATTCAAAACCTTTCTGAATTATAATGTCTAGCAGTAAAAACTTCATCTCTAGCTGAAGAAGATAGCTGTTATAAAATTCTCACTATTCTTTACGAGAGGGTGTGCATTAAAGAACATATCTATCCATTGAACATTCATTTATTCTAGGTGCCAAGATTGTGCTGGGAATATGGTGATCAACAAGGTAGACACAATCCTTACTCTCTTGGAACGTACATTCTAGTCAAGAGGAGCAACATTAAATAAATAACTGGATAATAAGTACATATATCCATAAATACATACTTCCATATATGTAATTTTTATCTGAATCTAACTCCCTATCTCCCGGATGTCTTATCAAGGCAACTAGTACACCTCCTATTTTCTGATCACCAGATCCCACTAGGAGAGTGTCATCAGTGTAGTTGTCCAGCGTGAAACCTGGGGGATGATGACGTAGTCAAGGGACCTCTGGATTATATGTTATGGTGCAGAACCAGAGGGTTGATCTTGCCCTGAGACAAGACAGTAAGTTGTCCTGCTTTTCTATCAAATAAAGAAATTGAATACCTTCTGCAGTTTTGTGTTTATAGAGACAATGAAAAACACATCTGGCCAATAAATAGATGCATACCAGGTGTCAGGGGCTGTCTTGAGTTGTTCCAGTAATGACGTCACCTTTGAAAAATCAACTGCAGTTGGTGCAATCACCTAATTAAGCTTTTGAGAATCCTTTTTCCAGTATCCATAGAGCTTGTGCATAAATTAAACAGGTGAGTTAAATGGGGGATGTGATTGCAGTCACTACCCTTGCAACCTTCAAGTGTTCGCTGGTAACACTTTTCTCTATGATTCCTCTAGCCACGTGATGTTGCTTTGGCTCACTTCTTATTACTTTGCTAGGGAGGTTAAGGTCTAGGTCTTTGGGGAGTATTTTGGTTTGTTTGTGTGTTTTGAGGGGTGATTTTCTGCCTTGAAAGCCTGCATGGTAAAGTCAGAGAGTTAATAACAGCTGCTGAGGAGTATACGTATTCTAACTCTTCACTCAGGAAGGGGAAAATTAAGTACAGAATGGGTTTGCAGAACCACAGCGCCCCTTGTGACACTGATTAAGAACAGAATTTCTATTTATCCCCTGCCAGTGGACCACAGTGTGCTCTGGGCTAGAATTAGAATGCAACAGTCCCCAGAAAGATCTGGGTATTTCCCTTTTCCTATGATAGTCACTCTGGTAAATAATTGCAGGTCCTTTGGGGAAAAATGAGGAGAAAGAATTAAGTACTTGTGATGGAGGATCCCTCTCTGAGTGTACCCAGACTCCAGTGTTCTAACTCAGGTCTGGAAATTAAGTGAAGAGCCATGATTTTTCTACTGTGATTTAAGTCAAGTCCATTTTCACCATGACAGAAATTACCTGTAGATGAAGTAGGACCTTAGTGTGATACCCAAGTATCCAGTCCAAAAGAGACCATGACTTTTTAGCCAATTCCAAAGATCTCTGTGTGTCCCACTTTCTATGACCATTTCAGCCTTATCATCCACTATGAGAATCACCCACCTTGACTCCGGTGGTTAAGTTGCTACCTGCCTCCTCCACCCTGATAATCCTTTATTTCCATTAAATCCTAGAAACCATTTCAATGTCAACATCTCCTACCTTCATTCGTGGCCAAAGAGGAGAGACAATGCATCGGTCAGTGTCTTGATGGAAGAATACTCTTCTCAGGGACCAGTAGGGAGTAGGTAAGCCAATCCTCCTTGATAATGTCACTCTAATATCCCTAGCTCCATAACCTCTCACATACCCTTTATATTATACACAGGAACTTCTAGCATCTCAACTTCATTCAGTATAGTACCTGTCAAGACCAGGATTTAGATAAGCAAGTGAACAAACCATTAGAACATTTCCCACCTATTGAAGCTTGTACATCAAACGCAGAGTCTCTGATAATTACCCCCACATTGATAAATTATGTCCCTCTTTCTTCCCTGGGCTAGCAACCACACACACACACACACACACACACACACACACACACACACACACACACACACACACACACACACACACACACACACACACGCTTTCCTTCCCCTGGATCTTGCTGATATAATTTTATAACAGCCAAATATTGTATTATGTAGGCATGTGACTCATTACTATTATCTAAACTCTAGATCCAATTAATTTTTGCATTAATTTCCTCTTTTTGTTCCTGGACCCAATCCAGGGTACAACTAGCTGTCATATCTCCTTGGTCTCCTTTGGTATGTGACAGTTTCTTAACCTTTCCTTGTCTTTTATGACTGTCAGTTTTGAGGAATACCATTCTGGTACTTTACAGAATGCCACTCATTTTGAGTTTGATATTTTGTAGAATTGTAACTTTGGGGAAATAATTCTACAGAGATGAGTGCCCTTCTTATCACATTGTATCAGGAGGTAAAAAAAAATCCACATGACATCACTGGTGACGTTAACCTTCATCACTTGGTTAAGGCGGTATCCACGAGAAGGTTGCTACTTTCCGTTTCCATATTCTATTCTATGGAAGCAAGTCACTAAGTTTGCTGGGAATTTTAAAGCTAAAACAAGTGGAATAGATTCAATATATATTTAAAGGAGGGATCCTTGGACTATGCAGGTTGTAAGGAAGGCTGTCTGCAAGGTGGGTAATAAAGCTGACACAGGAGAGAGAAGTTGATGAGAAATGGACAGCATCATGATAGTATTTCCACACCCTGAGGTTCAGAGAAGCCCCCTGCCTTCTGGGGGGCACCACTATTGTGCCAGAAAATCTCCCTTTTCACCTAAACTAGTTTAGGTTGGATTTCTATATGTACAATTAAAAAGATGCCAAGTAACATACTACCTCACTGGATGGCTATGAGAATTAAATGATAAAAAGTGTGCAAAGTGAGTGCCTACTGGAGAGTGAGACATAGAAATACCGATAAATGTTGGATATTATTATTATTAACTGATGCAGGTTAGTATTTTGTACCTATTTTATTCAAATGTATTATGGAAATAAATTAATGGTCATGAATTTCTTGACAATACTTGAAAATCTGAGATCACATGTTAAGAATATTTATTATGGTAGCATTGGACTCAATGAGAAGTGAAAAGTGTTGCAGCTGTAACAAGACCTTGCTGCTTGTTCAATAACTAAGTCATGTTTGTGTTAGAATTAGAGGCAAGAAAAGAGCAGCCTGATATTTGAAGTGCATAATTATCCACATTCTTTTTCCCAGAGGAAAGGGCCATCAGAGCTAAGTCTTTTAGTCAAGAAGTATCTTTGATTCACATATACTATGAGCATCCTTAATGTCCCATGACTATTACCTAGAGCAGTTTTAGCCTTGAAGTGCAGAGAGAGGGGGAAATGCACATTTATATCTTTAGTGCATATCGCTAGTTGATCTGTTATGACATTTATCTGTGGTCATGAAATGAAAGAATAATTTGGGCATTAATGACTTTGATTACTCCCATTTAATTCTCCATTTCATACATTTTTTTCACAATGGGAAAATAACAGGTATCAAAAAGACAAGCTTTTAATAGCTCTTCAATGAAGCCATCATGATATTTCCATTTCTCTTAAAGAACTCAATTATGAATGACTTCACATTCCTAATTTAGTTCTGATTTTCTAAAAGCAAATTTAGTATGAAAGAAGTGCAAGGGAGAGGCAGCCCAGTGTCCAAGTGTCTAAAATGGGCTCTCTCTATGTAATAGAGGTAGAATATGCTCAGTGGTCAGTGTCAATATTGGGAAAATTAGAGATGCTTGGCAGTGTGGCACAGATCATACTGAAGGCATTCCAACTTCAAGTTACCAAGAAGTTTGGTAAGAAAACATCAAGGAGGGAAGAAGGGGCTATCCTGAGCTATCCCCAGACAAAATGGTGAGACAGGCAAAGCCTACATGCCATGGCATCCTACCCCCAGCATCAGCCCCCTCCATCCTTTCTCCAGTTCATGAAACTGGGGACTTCGAGCTTAGACCCATTGTTTCAGATCTAAACATTCACCTCCCTTTACAATCCATTAATGCATCAGCGAACATCTATCGAACAATGAAGAAGATAAAAATACACACATATATAAATTTGCCGTAGTTTCAATCCTCCATGAACTTGTGTTTCAGTGGGGGAGGAAAAACAAGTATATAGATAATGAAAGCAAATGGGAGAGGGGTGTAAGAGAAGGACAAAGAACTGCACTGGTGGGATAAAGGAGAACTAGGAAAAGAGGAATAATCAGAAGTGTGGATTAAGAAGGTGTGGTGTCTGGTCAGAATGGCCATCATCAAAAAATCTACAAACATGCTAACACATATATATGGAATCTAAAAAAAAAAAATGGTTCTGAAGAACCTAGGGGCAGAACAGGAATAAAGATGCAGATGTAGAGGATGGACTTGAGGACATGGGGAGGGGGAAGGGTAAGCTGGGGCGAAGTGAGAGAGTGGCATGGACATATATACACTACCAAATGTAAAATAGATAGCTAGTGGGAAGCAGCCGCATAGCACAGGGAGATCAGCTTGGTGCTTTCTGACCACGTAGAGGGGTGGGATAGGGAGGGTGGGAGGGAGATGCAAGAGGGAGGAGATACGGGGAGATATATATATATATATATATATATATATATATATGTATAGCGGATTCACTTTGTTATAAAGCAGAAACTAACACACCATTGTAAAGCAATTATATTCCCATAAAGTTGTTTAAAAAAATATCCACAAACAATAAATGCTGGAGAGGGTGTGGAGAAAAGGGAACCCTCTTGCACTGTTGGTGGGAATGTAAATTGATACAGTCACTATGGAGAACAGTATGGAGGTTCCTTAAAAAACTAAAAATAGAACTACCATATGACCCAGCAATCCCACTACTGGGCATATACCCTTAAAAGACCGTAATTCAAAAAGAGTCATGTACCACAATGTTCATTGTAGCTCTATTTACAATAGCCAGGACATGGAAGCAACCTAAGTGTCCATCGACAGACGAATGGATAAAGAAGATGTGGCACGTATATACAATGGAATATTACTCAGTCATATAAAGAAATGAAATTGAGTTATTTGTAGTGAGGTGGATGGACCTAGAGTCTGTCATACAGAGTGAAGTAAGTCAGAAAGAAAATCAAATACCGTATGCTAACACATATATATGGAATCTAAAAAGAAAAAAAGGTTCTGAAGAACCTAGGGGCAGGACAGGAATAAAGATGCACATGTAGAGAATGGACTTGAGGACACGGAGAGGGGGACGGGTAAGCTGGGACGAAGTGAGAGAGTGGCATGGACATATATATACTACCAAATGTAAAATAGATAGCTAGTGGGAAGCAGCCACATAGCACAGGGAGATCAGCTCTGTGCTTTGTGACCACGTAGAGGGGTGGGATAGGGAGGGTGGGAGGGAGATGCAAGAGGGAGGGGATATGGGGATATATGTATTCGTATAGCTGATTTACTTTGTTATACAGCAGCAACTAACACAACAATGTAAAGCAATTATACTCCAATAAAGATGTTAAAAAAATAAAAATAAAAGGTGTGGTGTGAGAAATGCTGAGTGAAGAGTCCTTAGAAGACCATGTGCAAAGAAGTCAATGAGGAAGATTAAGGAAAAGGTATGGATTTGATGATTTTAATATAACTATAAAATGCAGTTTGAATGAAGTGATTCATCGATTGCATTCATTTATGCATAAACAAATACTAAAAAGGGGAAGAAGCGAATTGCAGTGATCCATATGAAGACATAATACATTTACTATAAGAAGGTCAACATTTCTCTTCTATGTGTTCAGGATTGGAGGCAAAAGAGAAGTATCTCACTTTTTATTGTCAAATGGTTTACATAATTATCAGGCATGTTAAATCAAAAAAGAAAGAAGGGGCTTTAAGAATATGGAAAATGTCCTTTTCCCATAGAGACAGATTATTTACTGGAGGCCTCAGCTGACTGAAGGCTCATTAGAAGACTTTAACGAGTGGCATCACCTTGGAAGTATCTATGGCCCCGAAATCAAGATGAAAAGGCAACAAAGAGGGACTAACTGCTACCCTTAGGCAGGCAAATCAAAGCACCTCTTCCTAAAAAGAGATAGGAAAAATCACTTCTAAGCATCATTATCCTTTTGCTCTTTTCTGAATAACTCAAATCAACCGATATCCCACCACGGGCTTGCTGTCCTTTTTGTTCTATGGGGAAACCTGCCTGTGGTGGATACCTATTATTTCTATCTTGCAAGCATCCCTTATCCCTTCTTCCGCTGACTGGATACTTTATTTCCTTTTGAGAGGTTTCTTCCCCTAGAGGATGCACAAGGCTAGCCAACCAGGCTCCTTTGACAAAGACTGATCTGCTCATCAGAACACAAGGTTTGCTCTCTTTGTAAGATCTCAAACTTTGTCATCTGTGTAGGGCTGGAACTGCACTCTGGACACAGTCTGATGGAGAATGAAGCCAAACCAGAAAGCAATGCTGAGAGCAAGTGAGAGAGAGAGAAACACATTCTAGCTGACATTGTTAAGCCTCGGATAAGCCCAACGACCCCTTGTACTTCTGAGTTACATGGCCCAGGGAATTTCCTTTTTTGCCTAAGTTAGTTAGAGTTGAGTTTCTGTCACTTGCTATTAAGAATCCTGGATGCAATATGTTTTTGAACTACACCTTTGGGTAGGAAATCATAGTCTTTACTGTGAAATCAAAATCTGCCCGTCTCATGATTATGCTTAGTATGCATGCTATAGCATGAAGATGTTCAGATAATCATACCCACCTTAAGATTAATTACTGAGAAAGGAAGAAGAAAGACAACCGGGATGAAGACAAAGTATATTTTTCATTTTCTTTCACTACCTACAGAAAGGAATGGGTGAGTTGTGCTGATACTCCAAGGGAAATTCCATTTTGATTTTCCCAATGAATTGCTCATGGAAAATTAGGAAAATGGTGTTGTCATGACAAAGTGGCTCTAGTCCTGGAGAAGACATCTATCGGAGGCACACACTAAAGAAAGAAGGAGTCAAGAAGCTGGAGACTAGCAAGTAAAAGGTCAGACATTAACTAATCAACTATTTTGGGCTAGACATGGCACTAAATTTAAGTGGGGAGGGAAGGAGGAAACTTAAGAGGGAGGACAACTTGGTCCAGATAGACACATACCACTCAGTTCTGTGAAAAAGCACAACTACGTTACTGAGTAGGGTTAGCAAAACCGCATTAATTTGTAACAATGGCAAACGAAAGTAGGCTTACAAAGAATCTGAACTGTGAGATATAAAATACATCCCCAGTGACTGCATTGTTCTTAGAAGATTCCCAGTAAATTCTCTCTGAATGAATGAATAAAAACGAAACACATCACTTTTAATAGAATATACACAATCTAAGCTGTGAATGTTGAGGAAGAAATTAGGGGTAAAATAATGGAGAACAAAATTCATATTTGGCATTTTCCTATTCTGAGCACTCCACAGAGAAAAATCTATTTTTTTTCTGCCCTTATCAGGTAAAGCTATTGATTCAGGGGAATAGGTTATGCGGAAACCATGGAAGTTTCTAGTCAGGCGGACTCTGGGTTCAACACTATCACTCCAGGCAAGAGATGAGTGTCTCTGAACTTCAACGTCCTCTTCTGTCAAATGGGAATAATAATGATTCTCTTACGGGATGGTTGTGAGGGGTGAGTTAAATAAAGACAGGAATTTGACCCAGGAAACTTTTGTAACTCTCATTTTAAGGGAGGAAAATTTTCAAAAGTAGATTATCAGGAATTAAGGTAGAATACACTGAAAATGAATAGCGGGCAGTTTGTTTGCAGGTGAGGCGGCTCTG